>NC_080705.1:49335334-49655527 GCF_943734765.1 Anopheles ziemanni | reverse complement strand
GAAAAATAAATGCAGATTTTGACCGTTCACTGACTCATTGACAACACTTTACCGTTTGCAAAGGTTGCTTTGTGGTTCATGTAAGCTAAGCATAAAAAGTGGCGCAACCACAAGACATGCACTGCCAAGACATGCACTGTGTGGCACAGAAACTGGTACAATATGCTGTAACTTGGAACAAGTATCTGTCTTTGAAAAACCTCCTACAAACCGAGCTGTTTGATAGACGCGTTTGGTTTTTGGTAACATTTTGCGATATTACAGTGCTTTTACATTTATGTCGATGGGGGCTTCAGTTAAAGGGATAACTGCCAAGATCAGGCGCTGGTCGAACAGGGAGAGGGTTAGATTATTTCGTTATGTTTGATCCCGTTATTCGTATTTGTATTTGAACCCGCTTACTGTTCGGCAATTGTCAACATAATATACTTTCTGCAGAAAGACCTAGAAACTGTAACGGGGGTGGCATGGAACCTTCCTGGCATGGGCGGTAGGTGAGCAAGGGACTGTTGCCGGGCCAGGTACCTGGCCTAAAAAATCTAGTCAATCCATAATTCGGTTTAGTTACTGCAACATATTATTGTGAACGTGTTGTGACACGTTTTGTTCTGAAATCTCTAGTTTGTTGCTTCCCTGACATTGTTGTGTTTCTTAGAATCGATTCATTCTTTCTTTGTTGCTTGAGTTCGATTAGCAGATTACAACATTCTGCTACACAAGCGCTAATTTAGGAACCAAAACACAAAATTCGTGAATTTATAAGAACAGTGAACACTAGAATATTAAAAACCAATTTTTTTAACAATCTTTATGCATAATTGTATAAAAGAAAGATACTTGTCATTTTTTTTAATGGGTTCCCGGCCTATTCAATTTGCTCAATTACCTTGGTTTTCCAGTTTTTTGTGCGGATTCATTTTTGGTCATTCAATTTCCATTATACGGCAAGTTATAAAGGGTGTCCCAGAAAGTATAAGCACGATTTCAAAATTAGGTAAAAAATAAAACCTGTTCCAGAAACTGAATTTTTGTTTCATAAATTGTGTTTGGGTTCTGTTCTGAACTATTTGCGAACAACAAAAATTTTAAAAATTTAATCGTATGCTTATGACCGCACTTTTGATCTGTCGCCTCCGATATGGCTCAGCACAGACTTGTCATGAACGGTTTTCGACACTTTTGAACGGTTTTACAGTTTTCTTGAAAATTGTCGATGTTTTTCGAAGCTTTAAAATGTTTTCTCAAGTGTGCCTTCGTTAGCGCTCAAAATATCTCAATTGGTCTGGTCTTGGTCGACTCTTCGTCGAACTGATGCATGAGGGATGACCACACAGCAGCTTGTCGTACAGTTTCCGGGCCCGATGTTTAATGCATGCAGCCTAATTTGTAGTCCGTTTCGATTTCTTTTGGATTTTGTACGATTTTAAATTCAATCTAGCCTTGTCTCATTGGACGTTACTTTTTAACGTACCCATTTTTTGAGCCACATCGCGAATGGAACTTTCCTATTTTTGCTTGATTGCTTTTGCTCTTTCCCGGTTCAACTGTTGGTCGATAGAACCAGGTTTTTGACCACTTTTAAGCGTATCCTCGAAGCTGGACTCCTCCCGAAACTTTTGGATGGCGGTTCGTACGGCTCCGATACTCACACCTACCGATTTCGCCAATTTCCTTAGCGAAATGTAAGGAGTCGAACACCATTTGTGCAGAACGCTTTTGCGCTTTTTGACGGAAATGCCTCGCATTTTAACAGAAACGGTTGAAAAAATTGTTTCGATGCACTATCTAGTAGGTTTGAATGTAAACAATCAAACACCCGAAGAATCAACTGTTTGGCGTCATCCGTTTTCCAGAAACGTAATTTAGAAATCCTGCTTATACTTTCTGGGACACCCTTTAGTACGATAGGATACAGCAGACCTTTATTAATCTTGATTAATATAGCATCTCGCTGTCAGAAGGATCCGTCAGTGGTTAGACGGAAACGATCGCCCTTCTTGTTCGAGCTGTGGAAGAATAAAGACGTGCACCGACAGACGAGACGTAACTGGCGCAGTCGGCAATCCCCAACGCACTATGGGGAAAAGGCGGACATTAGGCGACGGAGAGTATGATAAATACAGTTACATTTCCTTGCAGTAGACAAGTTAACTAAGACCAATCCAAATTATTAGCCTTTTAGCACTAGTAGATTTCGAGAAATAATCTGTCAAAGTCAAAAAAGTGATAAAAAATGGTCCACGCTAGAGATCTTTTATTGCTCGCTTGATGGCAATCGTTTTACAAGTATTTAAACTATGACCATGATGTTTTATACATCGTTGGAAAAGTAATATGTTAAGCTTTCATAAAAAAATAAAAAATTTCATAAAATATTTAATATGCACATTTACCATGTCTTACTCACTTTTGCTAAGTAAAACTGTGTGGCATTATGGAAAAAATACGCTTTTTCAACTTGCACTTGCTAGTTCTGTTCTTAATGTCGATAAAGATGTGATAGAAAGGTTTAGGAATATATTGATAACCATAAGCAGCCAGAAAGTTATAAATACTGACAAATCTGACTCGTATTGCAAAGATACTTTTCGTAAATTTTTGTCACTATATAGTTGGTTTAAAATACCGGCACACGCCCGGGATATTATATTGCAGACCCTTATTCCACTTGGGTGTTTAGGAGAAGAAGCGGAGCATTAGAAGCGCGTCATAAATGTTTCTGGTCAGATAGGGCAGCACATGCAAGAAAATCGTCTAGGGAGAATAATTTAGAAGATACCTTTATGCGGGCTATACACAGTAGTGATCCAATTCTAAGTTCGATTTCTTTAGGCTATAGACAACATAATACGAAAAAGCTTTGCTTTCCAGCCATCGTCACAGACTTTTTTTACCATAGTGGACAAAGAAAATGAAGATTGTTAATTGACCATGTAATAAATCACGTAGATCATATTAAAATAAGCTTAAATGACCAAGGAAATTGAATTGAATTAATAAATGTGATTTTTATGTTTTGTAATACACATTTGTAATTTGTTTTTATAAAGAGTTTTGAAAATTGCAGGTGATTATACATTTAAAAAATCACAGATTTCTTTGTTTCAAAACTATGTGTACTGTAAAAGCTTTTAGAATGGTTACAATGATGGCTTTGAGTAAGACACGTGCCTACAATAACAAAACACCGCGAAATGTCCACCGATTCTCGTTAAATCTAGTAATGTCCGCTTGTTCCATACAAGTTCCCCATAGTGCAACGTGGACCATCGATAACCTTTGTAAGCAGCACAATAGGTTCTGCTGGCATCAATTCTTTTCATTGGACCCAACGCTGGAGGAATAGTTCGAGCATCCGAAGTAATTCGTCACTGGAGGAACACCACGTGATTTGCGTTGCTCGACAACAAAAGGACCTTAATCGTAAGTGAAAACTATAGTGCACGTGAAATGGAGGCGAGAATAGAAGCGCTGCAAGCACAAGTGAATCAACTGAATAGTGTGCTTTCGCAGTTAAACACGACAGAAAATGTAAGTGCGGCAGTGAAAGTAACGCAGTTACCGGACACTTTAAAGTATCTACCCGAGTTCAATGGGGACAATAGTACTAAGTTTATAAAATGTGGCTAGGGCATATTCGAAACCGAATTGTAGGGACCGCAAACAAAGCACTGCTTAGGAAGAATTGTCCACTCATTTGGACTCAAATGAGTTTCGATACGGAGAGATTTATCTCAAATTTTAGTAAGCGTGATCATGCTTAAGCAAATTATTTTGTCATTAAAAAAATATACAGAAACGTGCGAAGAAGTGTTGCATGAGCTTGTCAAGAACATATACAGTGAAGAGATAAATTCAGGGCACGACGACGCAATTTTACGTGTGATGGAGGTTTTTGTAAAAACTGCGTTCATAGACGGTCTAAGCTATGACCTACCTAGATTGGTTCGAGCGAGAAAACCAGAGTCTCTAAAAGATGCCTTTCAGGCAGCACATGGGGTTCGATGGTAAACTATCGAACACGTTAGACAAAAGAATTCAGTAATGGATAAAAACTCTACACGCTCAAGGCCGTACGATAATCGAAATACACCTGAAAAAATGGAAGTAGACGAATCAGTGAAACAAGGTGCATCTGGAAAAAAATCTTATTACAATGCAAATAATTACACGGTACAAAGAGACGGAAGTGAATAACACAACGCAAGCCTTAGATAACCAAATTGATGATCTAAATTTTCATATGGCTCGCTTAGGAAACCACAAAACGTGAATGACTTCATTCCATACGTCCCCTTGTTTACAGACACTGGAAAAGAGCTAAAATTTATTATTTCTAATTCTCGTATATAATTATGAGTCGAAGGCGAAGAATTAAGTTTTTAAAAAACAATATTCTTTATTGCTAATAAGGTATGTCCTCTTCCAAGAGTTCTAATCTAAAACTGATTAATCCTAACATTGGGTAAATAAATAAGTTAATCATTATGGGAGCACAATACAATTGAGTGACTTACTAGAAGTAGTGATAAGTGTACAAAAGTACGAAACTGTTAATAATCGAGCGCATGCACCAAATTCCAGCTGCTTGCCCGAAATTGCGCAACAGGTTGTGTCAATGTATTCAGCCCGTTAAACGGCCTGTAACGCAAATTTTAGTAAGTACATCATCATGGGAGCACAATACAATTGAGTGACTTACTAGAAGTAGTGATAAGTGTATAAAAGTACGAAAGGGTCGATAATCGAGCGTATGCACCAAATTCCAGTTGCTTGCCCGAAACTGCGTTACAGGTTGTGTAAATGTATACAGCCATATGACTTGCCTGTTACGCAACTTTTATTAAGTAAACCATCATGGGAGCACAATACAATTGAGTGACTTACTAAGAGTAATGATAAGTGTACAAAAGGACGAAACTGTTGATAATCGAGCGTTTGCACCAAGTTCCAGCTGCTTGCCCGAAATTGCGTTACAGTTTGGTTAAATGTATTCAGGCATTAAACCCGCCTGTAACGCAAATTTTAGTAAGTACATCATCATGGGAGCACAATACAATTGAGTGACTTACTAGAAGTAGTGATAAGTGTACAAAAGTACGAAACTGTTGATAATCGAGCGCATGCACCAAATTCAAGCTGCTTGCCCGAAACTGCGTTACAGGTTGTGTAAATGTATACAGCCAGTTAAACGGACTGTTACGCAACTTTTAGTAAGTACATCATCATGAGAGCACAATACAATTGAGTGACTTACTAGAAGTAGTGATTAGTGTACAAAAGTAAGAAAGTGTTAATAATCGAGCGTTTGCACCAAGTTCCAGCTGCTTGCCCGAAATTGCGTTACAGGTTGGTTAAATGTATTTAGCCAGTTAAACGGCCTGTAACGCAAATTTTAGTAAGTACATCATCATGGGAGCACAATATAATTTAGTAAACTACTAGAAGTAGTGATAAGTGTATAAAAGTACGAAAGGGTCGATAATCGAGCGTTTGCACCAAGTTCCAGCTGCTTGCCCGAAATTGCGCAACAGGTTGTGTCAATGTATGCAGCCAGTAGAACGGCCTGTTACGCAACTTTTAGTAAGTACATCATCATGAGAGCACAATATAATTGAGTGAATTACTAGAAGTAGTGATAAGTGTATAAAAGTACGAAAGTGTTGATAATCGAGCGTATGCACCAAATTATAGCTGCTTGCCCGAAATTGCGTTACAGTTTGGTTAAATGTATTCAGCCATATGACTTGGCTGTAGCGCAACTTTTAGTAAGTAAACCATCATGGGAGCACAATACAACTGAGTGACTTACTAGAAGTAGTGATAAGTGTACAAAAGTACAAAAGAGTTGATAATCGAGCGCATGCACCCAATTCCAGTTGCTTGCCCGAAATTGCGTTACAGGTTGGTTAAATGCATTCAGCCAGTTAAACGGCCTGTAACGCAAATTTTAGTAAGTACATCATCATGGGAGCACAATATAATTGAGTGAATTACTAGAAGCAGTGATAAGTGTACAAAAGTAAGAAAGTGTTGATAATCGAGCGTTTGCATCAAGTTCCAGTTGCTTGTCCGAAATTGCGCAACAGGTTGGTTAAATGTATTCAGCCATATGACTTGGCTGTAGCGCAACTTTTAGTAAGTAAACCATCATGGGAGCACAATACAATTGAGTGGCTTACTAGAAGTAGTGATAAGTGTACAAAAGCAAGAAAATGTTGATAATCGAGCGCATGCACCAAATTCAAGCTGCTTGCCCGAAATTGCGTTTCAGGTTGATTAAATGTATTTAGCCATTTTAATGGCCTGTAACGCAAATTTTAGTAAGTATATCATCATGGGAGCACAATACAATTGAGTGACTTACTAGAAGTAGTGATAAGTGTGCAAAAGTACGAAAGTGTTGATAATCGAGTGCATGCACCAAATTCCAGCAGCTTACCCGAAATTGCGTTACGAAGTGACTGATTAATCCTACTAACAATTAATTGTGTAATCAGCAGTTCGCGCACACTCACAGCTAGGGACAGTTAGGCAAAGCCGATTCAGCGTCTGGTGCAGCCCGTGGGAACCGGTGGTGCGCGTCTCGGTGGTCATGCTGAGTCGGCGTCTTCTGCTTGCTCGTGGGAACTGGTGTAGCGCGTGGTGCTTGCACGTGGCATTTGGCGGTGTCGTATGGCATGTGCCCCACGTAACTCCTCCGGGGGGTGAAAAAGCATGCCTTAATGCGCCTATGGTTGGCAACGCATTCGAAATGCCTCGAACTGATTAGAATTACCGGTAGTGTCGTTCCTCCTAGTATGCGCAGATTCCAATGGATTTCTTCTTCTGGTGTAGGCTGCAAATAGGTTGTTGTTCCAGTTATCGGTACCCAATACGGTTCTACGACGTTGCGTATGGTTTCTGCCGAAAAAGATTGGTTATTGAACGTTATGGTGCATCTTCTGAATCGTATGAGAAAATTCCCGTTGATCGTTCGATTATCTAGACCACAGCGAAAATTCAACGAGCCAGATTCCGCGTTGTTTATCAGGATTGTTCCGTCTTGTACTAGTGCTGCTCTTGTGGCGATATCTTTTCTTGTTTTGCATTGACTTTTCTCTTGTCCATTACAAGATTAGCAATACATTCGTCTGTTAATCTTTTGCTGTCGGCTGGCTTTTGCACGTATTTGTTGGGTTCAGAAGTAATATACAGATTTCCTCTTCCGTGCATTACCATCCAAGTTTTCTATTACTGAATCGTAATTGATTATTTTCGTCTACCGCAACAATCCTGGGTTAGTTTTAGTGCTTCGTCGGGAATAGTAATGTTTATTCCTTGTTCTGTGAGAAGTATTCTGATGGTGTTAACTTCATGTGTGGATAACAGTTTGCTGTTTACCATTGACGCTTTGGTCCATATTAGTGTTTCCTGAATTTCTTCCAAGATGCGATTTATAACGTCTATGGTTATGCTCATAGTGATTGCTTCTAGTTCGTCAATTATGAGTTTGTTGTTCATTTCACCGATTTTCTGTACAGCATTGGAAAGAACACGTATCCGTTTATCCAATTCGAGGTTTACTAATGCTTGTTAGATGTTACCATCTATCAACTTGTTCATTGTTGTGTTGATGATGCTATGATCTTCTGCGTCGGGGCTACCACCAATCCATTTCTAGGCCGGTCCTATGAAATCGATGCTTCTAGCTTTTCTGTTTCCAGTAGGTTTGATTTTAATCAAGTTAGAATACAAATTTCTAGCCTTTATCCTAATGACTTATTTCAAAGGATCCCTAATTCTCTCATATGATAAGCCATTCTGGATTCTGCATGATCCCATCTTATTATTATTGGTTGATCGCCTAGGTTTATAATTTCAACGATGGATGATTTCATGATCGGTAGAAGGCAAAGGAAAATTTCCACGAGTCGGAAGATCTGAAAAGATTAAATCTACGAGTTTCTTTTCCTTCTTTTTGATTGTTTTTAAGTTTTTTCATGTTTCTTCTATTTTTGAATGTAAGATTTTTAACATGTTAACTGGTTTTTCTCTCGGTTTTTTCGAATATTGGGACTTTTCAACTGTGTTTGTCTAGCATTTTGTTTTTACTTTTGCAAAAAATTCTTCTGTATTTGGACTATATACGTTTCTACGGTTGAAAATAACTTGGTTTGGTGTGGACTCAGTTGAAGAATGTACTGAATTGTTATAAAGTGAGACTGACATCAACATTTTTCCTGAGGTATTTATATCACGAAATGGATCTTTGTTTGTATTCAAAATTTCAATTATGGTTGAATGTGTTTTCTCAACCTGACCATTACTTTCAGAGAAAGAGACGTATAGTAGCCCTGGAACACAGCGCTTCGGGGCTGCCGCTGCATATTAACCGCATACTCGTGTGCATAAACGGAGATTATGCAGCAAACCACGAAGTTGCCGCTCGGCCCCCAGGCTGTTTGCTCGCGCGATACGAGCACGAGAGCATCGTACAATGGAGTTTCGAGAGCGGTTCCTGATCTAGAGCGGGTGTTTTGCTGCTCTCGAGAGCGTTTGGTACTACGAGCATAAAAAAAGCTGTGTGTGTATTTACCAACTCTTCACACACTCGCTTTATGTCTGTTCTGTCTTTTTGGGCCACTGTCTCTACTCGACCCAAATATTCTCTACTCACTCACACGCTACCCACCTGTTGCGAAAACAACGGTCCGATAGGGCCAGTTCAAATTGAACCGGTTGGAGCCGCCAACAGATGGCAGTAGTCGTGGTGAAGGGCCGCGTCCGCTAGCTGGTCCAAATCCGTAGGGTCTATTATCCGGAAGAAAGAGACGACCAGCTGACGGACGCGGCTGATAAAAATGATAAAAAGGGCTCCAGCCGGGACAATGGCGATCTTTTCGGTTCAGTAAAGAAAAGTAAAAGCACGTGTAAATTTTTTAACATTCATTGTCGCTTAAAGTAAAAAATAAAAAGGACGAGTGTTTAAAAAACGCGTGGGAGAAGACATAAATAGAACGAAAGAAAGAATTGGATCGAAAACCTGTTGCAGGACGCAACATTTTAAAAAATTTACACTTGAAAAGACATTATTTCGTTCGACAACGCTGGACGCGTGGATGCTGCTGGACGTGGCATCTGGTGGAACGAAAAAGAAAAGAAAAATAGTAAAGCATCGTTCAGTGCTGTGTGTGTGGTGGCTGTAGGACACAGCCAAAGTTGAGTGTGCAAAGTTCAACTACAAGTGCAGGACTCGCAACATTCAGCGGCACACGCAGGAACATTTTACGGTGCAAGCGGCTGTTGGACACAGCGATACAAAAGATAAAAGTTCATCTGCAAGTGCTGGACGCGGAACGCAGTGAACAAAAGATCAGTGGTTGACTTTTCACGAAAGACAACACGATGAGTGACGAAGTGTGCCTTGTGTGCGGGCAGGCGACGAGTACGGTAGATAGCGTGGAGTGCGACGGTTGCAGCGCATGGTGCCACCTCAAGTGCGTGAAGGAGGACGACACCGTGTACAGTCGACATTGGCTGTGTCCCCGTTGCGACCCCGGAACACAGAAGCCAGGAGAGCACCCCCCCGTTTCGATCTCTTCACCCACGAACGTGCCACCTGGAGCAGGAGTGTGCTCGCCGGCATCGGTGCACTACGCTCAACCGATCGTTCTTGATTCTTGCAACGAGTCGGTTGTGCCCCAAGGATCGCAAGCGGCACCCCTTCCAGCCGCTCACCCCCTACCCGGAACGAAGGAGAGCGATACTGATCTCACGCTAGGAGAGATTAGCCGATGCGTTAGGCGCATGACGGAGGAACGGGAGAGGGAGGACAAGCGGATGGAGAAGCTGATGGACCAAATGATCCAATCGGTTGTGCGCTGTTTGGACGATCGAAACGTTAGGAAAGCACCAGGATCGAAGCAAGGGCTTCCGAGTTCGACGGCTTTCGGTGCTTTCGACGAAACTGAACAAGGCGATTATGGACCATACAACGAACTTAGTCGGAGCCAAGTGTCAGCGCGGCAGGCTGTAAGCGGTAAGCTACCCACTTTCAGTGGCAAACCCGAAGAATGGCCGATGTTTGAAGCCAGCTACGAGGAGACTACGAGGCTGTGTGGCTACTCCGACGGGGAAAACGTGATCCGGCTTCAGCAGGCGTTGCGCGGCAAAGCACTAAAGGCGGTGCAGTGCAGATTGAGGCACGCAGGGAACCTCAAGGGCGTGATGGACACCCTGAAGAAAATGTTTGGACGTCCGGAGATCATTGTGAACACCCTCATCGAGCAGATTCGATGCCAGCCACCTCCCAAGCCGGATCGACTAGACACGCTGATCGATTTTGCACTGTCAGTGGAAGAGGTGTGTGCAACAGTCAAAGCGAGCGGTGTGGGGGACAAGTTTGACGGCCCCCTTCTGCAAGAGCTCGTCGGTCGGCTCCCAGCTCATGTCAAGTTGTTGTGGGGCATGCACTGCCTCACAGCTCCAGCACCTGCAGTTACTCTGGTGAACTTCGGCAAATGGATGGAAAGAACGAGGGAAGCAATTCTTCTCGTGCACTCTTCTTCATCGAGCGGGGAGGACCACAGAAAACAGCAACGGGGCATGGTTAATGTGCACACATCATCACAGCGGCAGAACCAATCAACGGAGAAAGGGTGCGCGTGCGACGGTGACTGCAGGCAACTCACGGACTGTGAGGGCTATTGGAAACTGAGCGTAGCGGACCGATGGAAATTCGTGAAGGTCCGCACCCTTTGCAGATCCTGCATACGGCGTCACGAGGGTACATGTCGGATAACGCGGCCATGCTCCAAGGAAGGCTGTACTGCGAAACACCACCCATCGCTTCACAACGCAGCACAATCGGGTACCGAGGCAGAGGGTAAGAACATGGTCAATTTGTCTCACTCTTCTGCTCATCAGGACGACGTGTTGCTGAGATACCTCCCGATCACCCTTTATGCGGACGGAAACGAGGTACACACGATGGCGCTCTTGGACGAAGGATCATCCCTCACACTGATGGAGCATGGTTTATTGGAAGAGCTAGGCCTACAAGGAACCCGGCGCCCCCTTTGCCTCAGCTGGACTGGAGGCCAGAATCGGGAAGAACCAGACTCAGTGGAAGTGGCGGTGCGTGTTTCAGGAACCCACAAGCAGGCCAAAGTTCATGAGATGTCTGCGGTGCGTACTGTACAGGATCTGGCGCTTCCAACACAAAGTATCGACGTAGCTAGGCTAGCCGAGCGGTACCCGCATTTACAATCGTACCCACTCTCGTCGTTTGCGTCGGCAGCCCCACGAGTGATCATTGGAATGGATAACTACCACTTAACACGTCCGTTAAAAACCGTGGAAAGATCGTTCGATGAACCCATTGCAACCAAAACGCGCCTGGGCTGGGTAGTCTCCGGTCGATGTGGTGAGACAGCAATGGGTAACCCGGACGCGACTTTATCCTCGCATCGCGTAAAAGTTTGTCGCTGCCAGGACCAGGAAGCAAGGATGGATGCAGCTCTACGCGAAACCTTTGCACTGGAGGAGGCTCGCAACCAAAAGGGAGAGGTGCTATCTAAGGACAACGAGCGAGCCTTAAAACTAATGCAAGAAGGCAGCGTACTCGTGGATGGTAGGTTTACTACGGGTCTGCTGTGGCGATACGACGACGTTACGTTGCCAAACAACCGGTTCATGGCCTTAAAACGGTTAGATTGTCTCGAACGACGTATGAAACGAGACGATCAACTCAGAAACATCATGAATGGGAAAATACAGGAGTATTTGGATAAAGGGTATGTGCGCCTACTAACTAGTGAAGAAAAACTAACTCACTTTCCTCGAACATGGTACCTTCCAATATTTCCCGTGACGAGTGCAAGTAAGCCCAATAAGGTGCGAATCGTGTGGGACGCGGCAGCACCCGTAAGAGGTATCTCTTTGAATTCTACGCTGTTGACAGGACCTGATCTACTCGTGTCCCTTTCCAGCGTTTTGCGCAGATTCCGAGAATACAAGGTGGCGATAGCGGCCGATATAAGCGAGATGTACCACCAAGTTCGGGTAAACGAAGAAGATCAACAAAGTCAACGATTCTTGTGGCGCTGGAAGGAAGACCAGAACGAGCCAGATGAATATGTGATGCTCCGCATGACCTTTGGAGCTACTTGTTCTCCTAGCTGCGCCCAGTACTTAAAAAATCTGAATGCCGATCGGTTTGTCAATCAATTGCCGGAAGCGGCGAGATGCATTAAAGAAGACCACTACGTGGATGATATGTTGACCAGCGTGGAAGAGGTAGCCGTAGCGATCAAACTGGCGCAGGAAGTTGCTTACATCCACTCTCAAGGAGGGTTTCCACTGCACCATTGGATGTCGAACTCCATCGAAGTACTACGAACCGTAGACGGAAGCATCTTACACCACAAGGATTTGAATTTGGACCCAACCTCCATGACCGCCAAGGTACTAGGAATGTGGTGGGATTCACAAAGTGATAGCTTCCGCTTCAAAATCCCAGCTGTGCAAGAAGCAATCCTCAAAGGCGAAATCGCTCCCACCAAACGGCAAGTATTGAGCGTACTGATGTCCATCTTCGATCCACTGGGACTGGTTGCTGCATTTCTCTTCTACTTAAAAGTAGTCTTACAAGACATATGGCGAGAGAAGGTGAAGTGGGACGCAAGGATTCCGGAGCACCTCGAAAAGAAGTGGAAGAAGTGGATCGAGTTATTACCACAACTGGAAACCATTTCCATTCCACGCTGTTATCGGAAACTGACAACCTTGGACCATAACGACATTCAATTGCATATCTTTGTAGACGCCGGAAATGACGGATTGACGGCCGTAGCCTACTATCGGTTTGAACAAAATGATGTCATCGAGGTGGCGCTAATCGGAGGCAAGACTCGGGTAGCTCCTTTACGTTATGCCACAATTCCAAGACTGGAACTACAAGCGGCAGTAGTGGGTACACGCTTAGCCAATACGATCACGGACGCACATCGAGTGGAGCCGCACAAGCGCTTCATTTGGACAGACTCAAAGGATGTCATCTGCTGGCTCCGCTCTGACCATCGCCGGTATAGTACCTTTGTTGCCACCCGAGTGAGCGAGATCTTAGAGAAAACTGATGAAGACGAGTGGCGATGGATTCCCACCAAATCGAATGTAGCGGACGAGGGTACTAAGTGGACGAAACTTGAACGACATCTAACATCAAGTCGATGGTTCACAGGACCTGAATTTCTAATGACACCCCAAGAACAATGGAGTCAAGTGTTCCTGCCGAAGGTCGAAACAGGCGAGGAACTAGTGAAGGCCTCAAATTCCCACCATGCCGTGCCCTCACTAGTGGACTTCGAGCGTTTTTCCCGATGGTCCCGCTTGCTCAGATCAGTTGGTTACGTATGGCGTTTCATAAACAACGCACGGTACCCCACCAAGCGGCAATCCGGGGCACTAGGGTCGTCGGAGATCAACAGCGCAGAAAACACCATACTCAAACAAGCGCAGAAGGAAGCATATCCCCAGGAGTATAAACAGCTCCAACACCTTAGTGAAAAAGGGCAAACGAATGCGAACTTGCCGCGAAATAGCTCACTCAGAAAACGCAGTCCATATATGGACACAGAAGGAATCTTACGCGTGAAAGGGCGGATTGATGCATGTCGATACGTGGGAGACAGTTCGAAAAGGCCCATCATCCTTCCAAAAGAGGGACGACTTACTGAATTGGTTGTGGATCACTTCCACCGACAATATCGCCATACGAATCATAGAACAGTGATGAACGAAGTCCGGCAGCGATTCGACATACCAGCATTAAGATCGGTCTGTCACAAGGTACGCAATAATTGTATGCTTTGTGCCATCCGAGACGCTAGACCATGTGAACCGATGATGGGAGACCTTCCAGAGGCGCGTCTTTCCCCGTTCTGCAGGCCCTTCACGTACACGGGCATTGATTACTTCGGGCCGTTTCTAGTGACAAATGGACGAAAGGCGGAAAAACGATGGGGTGTATTGTTTACCTGCTTGACAATACGAGCAATTCACATCGAAGTAGCCTCATCAATGTCAACCAACGCCTGCATCTTAGCCATTCGTAATTTTATCTCACAACGTGGAACACCAAACGAGATCTGGTCCGATAGGGGTACAAACTTTGTTGGTGCAGATAGAGAACTACGTGAAGCCTTAGAAAAGGTAAACCGAGACGAGATGGTTGAGGCCATGAACATACCGAATACTCGCTGGATTTTTAACCCTCCGTCTGCACCTCATTTTGGCGGAGCGTGGGAAAGGCTTGTGCGGTCAGTAAAGCAAAGTCTCTATGGTGTACCAATTTCCAGAAACCCAACGGACCCAGTTTTCTACAATTGGTTGAAGGAAGTGGAACTTATAGTTAATTCACGTCCGCTGACGGAGGTCCCAGTCGACCGGGAAGAAGAGGCCCCGCTAACACCAAACCATCTCCTGTTAGGCTCTTCAGCTGGCGCAAAGCCGCTTACAACGCACGACGACTCCGGTGAAAGCCTTCGAGGTTCTTGGAAAACATCACAGTTATTTGCTGATGAATTTTGGAAGAGATGGGTGAAGACATATCTTCCCACCTTGACAAAACGTACTAAATGGTTCGAACCGGAACCTCCCGTCTCCTTGGACGACGTTGTACTAATTGTTGACGACAACCTTCCACGTGGTTGCTGGCCGCGAGGACGAGTAATTCGGGCAGACCCAAACAGTGACGGACAAGTGCGGCGCATACATGTGCGGCTGCCCAACGGGAAAACCTTAACTAGACCGGCGGTGAAGGTAGTCAGGTTGCCCATCGGACCAACAAAGAGTGCTTGACGTAGCCAAGCACTGGGGGGACTGTTGCGAAAACAACGGTCCGATAGGGCCAGTTCAAATTGAACCGGTTGGAGCCGCCAACAGATGGCAGTAGTCGTGGTGAAGGGCCGCGTCCGCTAGCTGGTCCAAATCCGTAGGGTCTATTATCCGGAAGAAAGAGACGACCAGCTGACGGACGCGGCTGATAAAAATGATAAAAAGGGCTCCAGCCGGGACAATGGCGATCTTTTCGGTTCAGTAAAGAAAAGTAAAAGCACGTGTAAATTTTTTAACATTCATTGTCGCTTAAAGTAAAAAATAAAAAGGACGAGTGTTTAAAAAACGCGTGGGAGAAGACATAAATAGAACGAAAGAAAGAATTGGATCGAAAACCTGTTGCAGGACGCAACACCACCTGTTCGCTGACTTGATGTAGGTGCGTCTCCCGTCGGTGGTACACACGAGTACGCACTCGAGCGTAGGAACGCTTGCCCTTGCGATAGTGGGGCGCGGGAAGGTGGGGTGGTGTTGACCATTTATGTTTTTCTGCGTAATTTTTGAATGCATGTGATATACTGCTGGTGGTGTGGCCTGCAATGAGGTAGGTTATGGATTTCATATGAATTTTGTTACTAACATGTTTTCCGTTTCGTACGTTTTTCGCGTGCGCGTGGTGTCGCCAGTTTGGTATTGAACACACCAGTGCTAACATATCCAAGTCGCTGTAGTTATCGTTGAGACCACGGTTCGTGTCACGTATACCGGGCTTAAAATCTGGTTTTGATTTACGCACCATCAAACCAATGGATCAATCAAACCAGTTACCACCCCCACTAATTCCGTTAGTGGTTTCTAACAGTATTACCGCACCGCCACCGCGATCATCACATCGCATTTCCGTGATTCCCGCTACGCCGTTGCAGCACACCGCACCACCGCCTTTAATTTTTTTTAACCCGTCCACGCCGACATCGCCACTGCGATCATCTCGTTGCATTTCCGTGACCCCCGCTACGCCGTTGCAGCCAACGCCGGCTCCGCAAGGAAGTAACAGCTTAGCGAGGCTCGAAGCTGTTACGGATCCTTTCAGTTTTGGCCCCCCTCCTGAAAGACACCTCTCCAAATCCTCTATCCCAATCTCCTCTACTCCTTCTCACACCGCTCCTAGTCCTCATCCTGCTTTTAGTCCTCCCCTCCGTCCATGTTGCAGCCACACTGAACTACGAGAAGAGGTCCGCGTCCTTCGCAAGGCCGTGACCCATCTCCAGGTGGCTTTGGAGCAGTCTGTGGAGTTGCTGACAGTCCATCGCTCCGCCACAAGACCCTCAAATTTTTCGACGCTGGAGACGCAGGAGCAGCTAGAAGAATTTGAGGAACGCCTTGCCAAGGACGCTTCATATGCTACGGAAATGATAGCGCACCTGAAGCAGGGAGTCTTACATCTAGATGCGAAAACTCGTATTGCTAGAACCATAGACTCCCTGTTCAGTCGCATCCTTTTCGCAGCATGCAGCTGGACAGGAGTTGGGCATCCTATTCCCAAAATACCTTTTTGTACATTCAAAAACATTTTTCTGCTGATTTCACGGGTAGCAGGAAACGTAAATCCTGCATCCAGCGACTTTGTGGAAAAGGTGTTGCGGAGCCGGCTTGTACAAGCTCCAAAGCGTGTAAACCGCATAACCGCGTCCAGGACGGTTAGCATATTGCAATTTGAAGCGGCGGTAGCAAAGGTAAAATAAAAATAAAAACAGCCGGTTTGGAGTGTCTAGTACAGTACATTGCAACACTTCAAATGAACCTTATTTTTTTTCAGGTGGGATTCAGGCGGTTCACACACACACACTCAAAAACGGCCCTTTTCAGGGCCACTGAATAGTAATAAAAAGAATGGTTTTGTTTACATTCATTTAGATGTTTATATGATTGATTTATCTTTATTTTTATAAATCTCAGTTTCAAAGTCCCGTGATGAGATGAGGCAATAAACCCTACATTTTTACAGTGCACGTGAAGCATGCTTTTTACAATCTGACTCTATGTGGAAACGGGACTCGAACACGGGTTTACCAAGAGCGAAGCCGTATGGCAAACGTAGATTTTGAAGAAAAATTTTATTTCGAACTATAAAAGATTTTCCCATTCGGGATTCGAACACCAAACCTCTGATACAAGGCTCGAGCACCACTACCAGTATACCAGTTGTACAAGTGGATAGCATAGGGAAAATACAGGTATATATGGCTATGTGAATAAATTGAACCACCAAGCTGTTAATTTAATAATGGTTATGATAATTTGAAATCTATGTAACAAAATATGATCAGATTTGAAAAAGTAATTTAAATATCTAAAAAAAATCATGAAAAAAAATTTTTACAACCGTCAACAAAAAAGTTTTTCCTAGCCTAGATTCGAACTCCGTGATATCACAGCTACTTATATGTCTGTAGGCAATCTGAATGTAGCATAGAAAATGAACCAAGAATAAAAACTTTAGTCACATTTTTCCTCCCCGAGCTTCGCCGGGGCTTCGAGCTAGTAAATCATAAAAAAAACTTTTCTTCTTCTTGGCGTAACGACCTCTTGGTCATGCTTTCCTTGGACTTGTTTCCCTGTTATACGTGGGTAGTCAGTCCTCTCGTACAGGGGAGGATCCGGTCTCGGTTGGGATTCGAACCCACGCAGTCGAGGTGGTGAGCCCCGGCGCTCATGGGCCGATTTTCTAACCGGCGCTACCACTCGGCTGTCGCGGACTCCCTCATTTAAAAAAAATCATTTATTCACAACTATTATACAAACTCAGTTTAGCAGTTTACAATTCAGATGGCACTAAGGTATGAATCAATGGAGTGAACAGCGTAAATCCGGATCGTTTGTATGAATCAAGTGCCACTAATTTACACTTTGTCGTACCTGTGTTGAATTCAGAATCTTCAGCGGCAAGACTGGACATTCTTCCCAGGTAAACATTAAGGAAGGTTGAGTTACAAGGAAAGGAGAAGTAAACATCCGCATCTATTACTTCTTTTCCTGTAATTTTTATAGCTCCACCAGCTCTCCTTGCACTGCTATAGCGCACAACTCGAAGATCTTTGGTCAAAAACCATCAGTTGATACTGTTATCCCAAAGCTCAAAGTCGTTCATTCGCAATCCAACTCTATCGCGCCGTGGAATGAGAAACGGTCCAGTTCTACGCAGCTGATGATGTGGTATACGAATTTGATCGCACTCCGACTGACGGTTCGATATTTGTTCCAAGCATTTCCATGTCGCAAACGTCGTTTCAACGGCTGTGTTGCATTCTCAAACGGATAAGTGGAAATTTTATCCAGAGGCCCGAATCTGTTTACATCCTCAAAAATATGCAGTAGATTGTGGACGTTGCTGGAAATGAAACCCCTGCCAAATTTTTCACCACATTGCCGAACGAAACATTGTAGCATATCATCCTTTTTGGCCAATGTTGTCTGTACGCCACAGTTAATAAAATGGTGATGGCGCACGAATACAACATAAAGTGTTTGTAATCTTCTTCCTCTAGGATGTCTTCCAGAACGACCGGCCCCACGTAGTGCAGAAAACTCCGAAACTCCGTTGCCTTCCAATTGTTGATGTCTTTCAACGACCGCATCTTACGATTGATTTCCAACGGCAATGTGATCTCCAACAGCCTAGTTGAAATTGTTTTGCTGATCTCCGAGGGCCAGCTGGGGAATCCCCATTTTCCAACCAAGCGTCCTTTCAGTAATCGTCTAGTGACTCCGTGATCGATAAGATGCAGTCGGTCAGCTACGACCATATCTTTGATAATATCGAACCGATTCAAATCCAGGAGCGGGGATCGTAGAGACGTCTTCTGATGCTCGGGATAGCCATGTTCGGCGAAAACCTCATGAGTCCTAGCAGACGCTTGCTCCACCGGATAAGCAGTGGTACCGGACGTATGGCTGTGCTACGCAAACACATTTCTGGCATCCATGCAGCGAGTTGTGAACATATAAACATTTTAGCGCTGTCCTGGCTTCGGTGTCTGCCACGATGAGGTGGATTACTACTCGAACAATGTGGCCGTTAAAATTTATTCCTTCGTTGATAACCACATTTGCCTCTTCGACGAAAGGACGTAGGACCTCTTCTACACTTTGTGGTTTTTTATATCCATGGAACACAGAAACGTACATCGGTTTGATATGAGGCATTCCATGTACGCTAACCATCAAAGGCCAAAGTACAGCAGTACTGCTTGCGCTGATCGAAATGCCGTCGTATCCAAAATTTAGTTTCAACTCCGACACTGATGTCATGTCCTCGTCTTTGAAGTAGGTCACCAAACATTTCCGAAGTCCGTTGTACCACAATTTGCCACCTGATACCTCGCTGATTCCTGTAGGTTTTTTGCAGGGTTCTTGGATCCATTGGCAACACAAACTCAGTCACTTTTTTTCTCATGATAGCGAGGAACATCCGTAATGTATCCTGATCGACATCGTTCAGCACAGACCACGTGCGAAAGCACTCCTCTGCTTCCATCGTGTCGAACATCGCGAACTCATCGTAGGGCTCATATCTAGGCTCGTCGTCGCACTCGTAGGGAGAAACATGCACCACTTCTTCATCACTATCACAAGGAACGAAAGAGGTTCCCTCTTGCGCAAGTTCACTTTCTATCTGCCTTACACATTTTGCATTGGTCTGCAAAAAACCTTTCGTTTGAGGTGTCTGTCGTAAAAATCGGTCAACAGAATCAAAAGTTATTGGCACATTGGCTGTTTTCGGCCATTTTCCCATACAAAATCATTTCGCAAAAACTAAGTAGCCTGGAAAATCTAACTATCGTTAAAGTTGTGTGTCTTGAGCAGAGCTTTCATTTGAGGGGCCAAACGTGAAAATCGAAGCAAAGAATCAAAAGTTATTAACAATTTGGCAATTTTTTGCCTAAATGACTATTCGAAGTACTGAGTACCTTGTTCCGGTCGAACCGGTAGATTTCCGAAGCTTTTCGAAAAATAAACTTTCTCAAAAACTAGAAAATATAGAATGATCTATTGTTACACAAAGTTGCGTGTCTTGAGCAGACCTTTCATTTAAGGGGTCACATGTACAAATCGGTTCAGCAGTTGTAAAGTTAAAGTATGACCATAACTAAATTGAACCAAAGAAAGCGCGCTACTGTGGCGCCTCTAGAGGCGTCAGCCCGAAACTAATATTTTTAGTAGTATTAGTAAACAATAACAATGAAGTTGTGAAAGTTTCAGACCTGTACTATTTTTTTTCGCGAAATGCCAAATAATGGAAATTGATCGACCGAAAATAGCTCCGCACAAATCACTGGAGCGCCGGTGGACAGATTGACAAGGCCTGGAATCCATAATAAAAGCAAAGAAAAATTAAGAGTATTTTTCTTTTGCACAGTTATACATAAGGTTAGTTTTAAAAATAGGTTTTTACTATTTACATGTTCCCTGTTCCTACAAATTCACATGAAGTATTTTGCTGATTTTTCGACCTGCCATTATTCCAAGGTGGTCTTGGAGTGGTACTGGACCAAAAAGATCCGCTTGGTACCAAAACCAAATTTCCCAGAGTTTCACCCCATCGAAAAACTCTGGGCAATCACAAAACTTCATTTTAGACGAAGTGTTGGAACAGTTAGAGATGTTCTAGGCAAGAAGAAGTGAACGCACGTTGCGAAAACGGTGTCCCTTTCCACGATACGAGCGCTAATGCAGGAACCAAATCACAATATACATGAATTTATAAGAACAGTGAACACTATAATACTAAAAACCTATTTTTATAACAATCGTTATGCATAATTGTACAAAAGAAAAATACTTGTCATTTTTATTATTTTTTGTTATGGGTTCCCGGCTTATTCAATTTGCTCAATTGCCTTGGTTTTCCAGTTATTTGTGCGGAGCTATTTTTGATCGATCAATTTCCATTATTTGGCATTTCGCGAAAAAAAATAGTACAGGTCTGAAACTTTCACAACTTCATTGTTATTGTTTACTAATACTACTAAAAATATTAGTTTCCGTCTGACGCCACTAGAGGCGCCACAGTAGCGCGCTTTCTTTGGTTCAATTTAGTTATGGTCATACTTTATTAACAAATTTGTTATTTCAGCAGAAAATACGAACCAAGGTATCTGTACCTTCGTCCGATTCAAAAGTGTATTTAATAAACCTCGTGTCTAGGTGGAATCTTTGTTGTATCAAGATGTTTGCCTTCACAAGACCTTTCATTTGAGGGGTAAATTGTGGAAATCGGTTCTAAAACTAGCAAGTTATGCGAGAATTTGCAATTATGGACAGTGCCACAAGGCGGAAACATTTTGTTGCGTGGCAATGACAAATTTCGAAATATTTCAGCTTTCTTCGACGAATTTTCAGTTTCCACGCACACACTCTCACCGAGTATGAAACTTTCCACCACCGACTTTTTTCAAACAAATGCTTGCATTATTACACCGAAACGGTGTTTCCGGTATACATTTGTTGCTGTTTGATAGAACAACAATTTGTTGAAAATCGATTGCGTCACCGTGCCTTTTACAGTTTAAAGTTAAAGTTAATTGGATCAATCCCGGTTGGTGTCCTTTTGCGTAGCACCTTCACGGAGCAGTGAGAGTTTACTTATTGTGTTTATTATTGTTTTCAGATAATGTTCCGAGAAAAAATTAAAAATTTCACGATCCAGTCGGAGGCAGAGGGGGATCATACGGTAAGCAAACTAGCATCGCAGCTGGTTGTGGCAGCTCCCGAGGAGCAATCCCGGGACCCGAGGTCCTTTGGCCCGTGATGATGGCAAGCGTGATGAGTTTATGAAATTTCGTTCGTTCGTTTGTGAATGAAAGTACAGTGAGTCCACATAGTATTCCTGTAGAGGAAAATTTGTTTTTAACATGTTAAGATTTTCGTTTGATTCAATGACACTTTTTAGCCTACGTGGCATGGAATTGACCTAATTTGCCGTGCCGGTGGGTTGTATTCTGTTCCATTCTTCTTGCATTGCGTGTTTCAACTCATCCTTGTTAGAGATTGTCCGTTTACGAATAGGATCATGTCCGCAAATCGAGTTGTGAATCTTCCTTCAAGTACGAACTTCTTAAAGCCTTTTTTACCGTTGTCTTTCAAAATTTGGATGTAATGAAGTGCAACTGCTGCACTCATGCACCTCCACACCATTTCGGAGCCTTCACCTTTGTTTGCATTTCATCTTGTAATTAAGGAAACAGCTTTATTACAAATGCTTCGGGTTGAGCAACCTGCTCAACAATTAGTTAGTTATATATCTGACCTTTTCGCTGCCTATTTTCGAGTGTTTTTTAAACGGAGAATCGATCAATTACCGATTGAGCATTAAAACGAAGTCAACCCAAAAGTTTTGCTATCTCGTTGGTAGACTTGCATTCATTATACAATCGTACGATTAGTTTTTCTGTTCAAAGGTTATCTCTGACGCCTTTCGATCTATGTCACTTGCGTGATCTGCCATCAATTAGATTCGGAAAAGCGCACAGGAAGGCGGTAAATTTAGATGAATTCTTATGCGCTAGCAAAATATCAATCAATTCCTCATTACAAATGTTTGGTTTAAATTAAATATCAATTGTTTTTGGGGCCATTCATTTATAGCTGCTTGGGGCCCCTGGAACGGTTAATACGCCTCTGGTAGAGGATGTGGGGACAACGCCACTACAAAAGCAGGAACAGCAGCAACAAACACAACAGAACCAAAAGAAGCAACTGCCAACGCAGTCATTGTTAAAACAGCAACTGCAACAGGAGAAACAAAAACAATTTCAAAAGCTACAGAAGCAACTGCCAACGCACTCATTGCTAAAACAGCAACTGCATCAGGAGAAACAAAAGCAATTTCAAAAGCTACAGAAGCAACTGCCAACGCACTCATTGCTAAAACAGCAACTGCATC
The DNA here is from genome assembly GCF_943734765.1 of Anopheles ziemanni. NCBI lineage: Eukaryota > Metazoa > Arthropoda > Insecta > Diptera > Culicidae > Anopheles > Anopheles ziemanni. The sequence goes on along the minus strand of NC_080705.1, from coordinate 49,632,765 downwards.
AGGAGAAACAAAAGCAATTTCAGAAGCTACAAAAGCAACTGCCAACGCAGCCATTGCTAAAACAGCAACTGCATCAGGAGAGACAAAAGCAATTTCAGAAGCTACAGAAGCAACTGCCAACGCAGTTATTGCTAAAACAGCAACTGCAACAGGAGAAACAAAAACAATTTCAAAAGATACAGAAGCAACTGCCAACGCACGCATTGCTAAAACAGCAACTGCAACAGGAGAAACAAAAGCAATTTCAGAAGCTACAAAAGCAATTGCCAACGCAGCCATTGCTAAAACAGCAACTGCATCAGGAGAAACAGCAAGAACAACAGCTAGTGCAACAACAGCTATTGCAACAACAGCTACTGCAACAACAGCAACTAGTACAGGACTTGATGAAAGAGGTATTATTTTCACTTCAAATATTATTCTTTTATCTCTTTACGGTATTTTCTGGTTCTACTAATTATCTTATATTCTATTTTAGGTTGATATATATAAAAATCATATACAACATTTGCAACAGCAGCTGAAACAACAGCAGCTGCAACTAGAGGAAAACAAGAAACTACTGGAAGAGCAGCAGCAGCAACGACCGCTATGTAGTTCTTGCGGATATAAAATTCAGCAAAAACAGGTAAGGTACATACCAGAATAAACGGGAAGTTATAGTTCTGCCGGCTAATTGTCAAAGTCCCTAAACTCTAATACTTTCCAGCTAGTTACCTCTGCGTGTGGTGGAGGCCTATGCTTTGAGCTTTCGGATATGGCAGTGAGTGAGAACGGATAAAATCCAACGAGGTTACTCTAGTCGGAGTTTGATTTAACACTAAATTTATTTCAAAATTGATTCCGTTTATATACCACAATTCCTTCATGGTATTTGTGCTTATACAATACAATGTTTTAAATGTATATGTGTGGCAGGTGGCGAGAAGGATTCGTGATCCTTACTTTGGGTTTTTCTTCCTATCCACTTTATGATGCAACGCATTGGCTAAACATCCCGTTATCATTGCGTCATGTCCCTAGTCCGTTTTCTATGTTTATTTGGGATCAGGATCGCGATCGGTAACAGGAGTTTACATGTGGGTTTGTTTACAGCGCCGATCTACATATTTATTCCGTTGGTACATTGCGTAATCGCTGTTCCCTATGCCACGCGTTCGGTTCGTCCTAAACAAATGCGCGATCGACCCATGCGCTCGATGTATGTTGATTTGGGCATCTCGATTTCGGACTTGGACCTTGGTAGAGAATAAGGTGTTGATTTCTTACTCCACGAGTGTCTTAATATGACCGTCTTGGAAAGAAACTCCATGAAAGTATATAAAACTAAAATCGCTCCTATCTTATAAACAGCGTTTGCTAGACGGAAGATCTTGCTCCAGAATCCAAATCCATGCATGCGTGAATCTAACTCCTACGCGTTAAACTTGTGCAACTATCTGTTTGAACATTCGCGGGCCCTTGCTCAATGCGGGTCCTTGACTAAGCCTTCCGTTAATGGTTTAGGATCACGATTGCGATCATTACCGAGAATTTATATGCATTCTGTTACTTTTGGTCTACGATCTAACTATGTGCCCTCGAGTTTGCTTGATCCAACACTAACAAACAAATGCAATATCCTTGCAAGTTTTGCGCTAGACCACTGTACCTTTTCTGGTATATTTCAAACAATTTATGACCCCTCTTTTGGTTTTTTTTGTTTCTTACTTTTAGTTCTAATTTTTCCTTTTTTAAATTAACAATTTTTTTTAATTTTAGGACGAAAACATCGAGTCCGAGTTTATTGAAATGTTCCGGGTACTAAGCTGCCTTTGGGACGAGAGCTCTGCAGATTTTAAAAATGCAGAAAAAAAAAAGACGCCAAGCTGTCGATAATGCGCCACTGTAATTTAAAAAGCCTCAAACAAGTTGAGAACAAAATTCGCCAATTGACATCCCGATACCGTAAGGAAAAGGATCGGTTGGAGAGCTCGAAAAGATCAGGCTGCGGTACTGATGATTTATACAAACCCACGTGGCAAGGGTTTTATAAGATGGACGAATTTTTGGGCAACACTTTCCATGCAATAGGGCCTTGGAAATATCCTAGGCAATGTAACTTGGACCCGTATCCGAAGATGGTAAGTGAAACACATTTTGGTTTTGAAAATCATTGGCAATTGTTTATACATATTCATACATTTTTATTTTCAGAAACCTGTGAAGAATCCGGCGATAAATAATTGTCCAAAAGAGTGGCAATTTATCCATGGGTAGGATACGGTGGGAAAGTGTTGCCCAAAAATTCGTCCAACTTAGCAAACCTTGCCATGTGTTTACATATATCATCAGTACCACAGTCAGATCTTTTGGAATTTATACGATCGTGTTCCTTACGGTATAGGATACTTAACTGGCGAATTTTTGAATCAGCTTGTACATACAGTCGACTCTCGATAATTCGAAGTTGGAGGGACCCAGAAAAAAGTTCGATTTATCGAGAGTTCGAATTATCAAGAGTGGTAGGAAATAAGCAGCTACGGTTGCTGAGTTATGAACTGGAAATAAGTATGCGTGTATTGATTTACGCTATACCTTTACCCACCGTTTTCGCTAACTGTTTTTTCTTCATTTTTTTTTTGCGCATCTTCCTACAAAGCAGTTGTGTCCCAAATATGTCCGTCCGCCCGTCTACACCATGTAGTCTAATTCGGACGAAAACCTTCGTCCCCGTTCAACAGAGTGTTACGGGGCAATCGCAATGTGACGCGTTCTATCACGTTTCAACTTGCTCAGAGCTTCGAATTGTTGCAACTTGAGTGGGTACAGCTTCGAATTACCGCGTGAAAAGAGCAACCTAGCTTTGAATTTTACTTCGAATTATCGAGTGTACCAAATCGTATTGTTTTTATTCGAAATAGTGAGAGTTTTCCAAGGGACTACTGATATACTTCGAATTATCGAGAGTTTCGAATTATCGAACGTTTGAATTATCGAGAGTCGACTGTATTATGTTATTCAATTGGCAGTGCTGCATAATCGAATGCTTTGCGCCTTATTTTTCTGCATTTTTTAAATCTTCATATTCCTCGTCCCATAAGCAGCGAAATATCCGGAACATCTCGATGAACGCGATCAGTTGGCTTTAACACCTTGCCGTCCGGAGACCCCATATGGGGTCCAAAAGCCGTATCGGTTATCTTCTGGTCACATCATTGTGGTGTGCTGTCAACGGTCACTAGATACCCGCCACATCCAATTAGTTGTAAACAAACATCAAACGGAATGTAAACATTATTCATAGGGCGCTTTATTGAAAGTACGTACATTAGAATTAAGAAACAAAGAAAGGGCTTAAATAGGGCGGCTAGATACGGAGGAACTGGTGCAAACGCACCAGTCGTAAAGCGTTGTGACACCGTGAATTGTACGGATGTCAAAGTGTTAAAAAAGAAAAGCCTAGTCACAGATGGTGGTGCCACATACAAAAAAAATATTAAATATTTGAAAAATGAATATTATGTATATATGTATATAGTTATGAGTTAGTCGTTACGATTTGTTTAAAAAAATACAATTTTAGTACTACCGCACCAGTCAGTGGTCAGGAATGAACTGACTACAATTTTAGCTTAAAACTTTTTCGTGGCACGTGTTCACCGTCGTCTGCCGTGTCACTGATATATACATTTTTGAAAGTAAAGTAAAATATTTAGTGTATTCTAGGGTATATAAATGAACTGCGCTATAAAAATACTAAGTTTAGATTTACATAGAATATTTGCTGTGAAAAAAATCACTTGAATGTGCTATGGAAAACATGTACAAATCCTAAGGTATCTAATACAAATTATAAATTTAAGTCATATGATATCTAATATAAATTTGAACAAATGAAGAAACTATTAGACTCGATCTCAACGAAACTAGGTAATGTAATACAAATATAGCAATTTAGCTCAAAGCAATATAAATAAAGTAAGTCAGTGGGAGCGTGGTCCTAATGCGCAACCGACCACTTCACCATAGTAACCATTATAAGTTGTATTTTGCCTATTATTTATTGAAGTTTGATTTGATTTGGTGCAGCCTAATCTACTTTACTAATAACTAGCTGATTCACCTGATTTTATCCTGAAAGAAACAAATTCAGACGAAAGAATGTTTTCATTCAGTATCTTTAGTTTCACACTCTTAAATTTTATCATTTTTGAAATCAGAAAACAATGGAATAGTATAACCCTAATGTGATATCCCGTGGAACACATTGATACACCAGGGTTAAACACGTCCGTTCTTTATTCCCGTTCTCCAACGACTGACTCCAGCTCTCTCCACTTGATACCTGTTCCGCTCGCATCACCTATAAACCCTAGGGTATAATACCTAATGCCTAGTAGCTACTACACTGCGTCCCAAAATGATAGCCTCACCCAGTTTTTTCGCTCATATGCTATTTTAAATGATCGCAAAGTAAAATAAACGACAGAAACATATTCCTTAATCTAAAAGAAATGTGTTTCACTTCTAATTTATCAGAAAGAAAAATTAATTATAACATTTTGGTCAAAAATTTAAAAAATGGAGTGTCCCATAATGATAGCCTCACTTCAAAAATCATTCAAATTAACAAAGCAACCCAGTTCCTAGCTACGTTATCAGTTGCCAGAAGTAATTTTTAAGTTCTCTTACTTTAATTTGTAATTAAATTTGAACATTGGAAGCAGAAAACAACTATAGGAACGAGAAAAAAGTCAAATTGATGCTTATGCTGCCATTAAAGCGGCAAGTCAAATCATGAGATTGTTGTGCTAATAAATAGATTCACAAACGTCATTAACGATTATGTAAAAGATTCCAGTTAATATGGGCTTCAGAAGTCTCCTGGTCGTCTTCAAAATCTTTCCTCGCGTGATAATCGGAGGATTTTTTAAGTTGCTTTCAATGCAACCAAAGGTTGCCATAGGACAAAAAACGATTTCTGGTTGAATGTGCACAAAAATGGTGTGTTGCGAGCTTTGAATTCATGTTCTGATATTGTAAGAGAGTCCATGAAGAAAGTTTCTGCCCTCAAACTTCACCAAAAAGTCGCTAGATTGGAGTTTGCTACAGAACATATGACATGGAAGAATGAGTGGAGAAACGTAAGTTGTCACTTTGTAGTCTTGTTCAAATTTTAAATTATTAATTCATGTTAGGTGGATTATATTGATGAAAAAAAGTTAAATATTGATGGATCGGATGGTTACATCCATTACCGGCGAGATTTGAGACGAAAGCACGATTTTTCTACCGTCGCAATTTTGAAGGTGAATCAGTCATGATTTGGGCTGCGTTCAGCGGTCTTAGTAGAAGTGAATTGGCCATTATACCAACACGTATGAACAGCGATATGTTTATCGACATCCCGGACAATCATTTAAAGCCTTATCTGGAAAATCACAACACTCAACAGCTCATTTTTGAGCAAGAAAATGCTGCCGTGCACGCAAGCAAGACAACAAGAACTCACCATGCACGATCTAGTATCGAAACAATGTCTTAGCCAGCCGTTTCCCCAGACCTTAATCCAATAGAGAATGTTTGTGGAAGGCTAGTTCAAGAGATTTATGAAGATTGGAGACATTACGAGACCCTAAAGGACCTTAAACTTGCTATCCGAAATGCTTGGCGTTCCTTATCAGTAAATACGTTAGAAAAATTATCGGAGAGCATACCATCAAGCATTTTCCAAGCAATAAATCGTAATGGAGAACCAACTGATAACTAAATCATGACTTTTTAATCCATTTATGCTATTTTTGTTGATAATTCGATCAAAATCCTAAGTGAGGCTATCATTTTGGGACACCACTGATTTTAGTTTTTTGGACCGAAAGGGATTGTTCATTCGTTTTTTTCAACAATATTTATGCAAAGTAGTCGTTTTATACTTACAAATATTTGTGAATTTTTTGGAAAAATTTATATGCTCGGTATTCGCCCTGCACAGAAAAAACTAGGTGAGGCTATCATTTTGGGACGCAGTGTATACCACACCTAAGTCGACAGGAAATCTTTTGTAAATGCAATTTGCATTTATTGTATGCAACTGTGCACCCTACTTAGTGCTTGCCTTTAAAATCATTCAATTGATGCTAGCATTAGATTATTGATTCCCTACCAAATTTATCTTTTTATTGATTCCCTACCAAAGAAGCAGGTTTGTTTTCAAATCCAGACCTCCAGACTAATTTATTGTCTAATTGTTTCATTTTGTAGAATTGTAATATGATGGAAGTAGTTTGGTATCAATATTGTGGTGCCCACCAAATCGTATGTACGTCATTAGAATTAACACTTTTTGGGGCCAAGAAACACCATTATAATTTAGCTTTTTTGTGTATGGAGTTTTGTGTACACTTAAAACTCGACCAATACTAAATCGATCGATTCTGAAACAATCCACACATTAAGTTTAAGCACCACAGATGTTGTTGAAGGTTTGTTTGATTGCGAGTTTTTGATAAAATCATCTAAATTTTATAATTGAAACTCCGGTTTACTAACACAAACAAATATGTCAAGGTGTATGCATCAAGACGTATACAACTCTTCAGCATCTTTTTGAAAATGAGATGAAATATTAATTATTTGTATGGAAATTGTTGGTATGCAATCGGTTCTATTCATGATAATAATCAAACAACAAAAGCTAACTCAAACTTGACAGATTTTTATTAATCTAAATATTAACCAACTCGGTTAAATAAAATCAAAAGAAGCTAAATTAGCGGTCAATTCAAAAGACTAGCTTGAAAAACTGTGAATGTTGGGAAATGAAATGTTTCAAAATCAAATACTTAACAAAAGGATCACCAATCCTGTTGCACATACTTCATTGTATTTGTGAACTCCACGAAGCGTCGGTTTACCAATGAATTCATTCATAAGCATTGTTAATGCTGTCCAAACCAGAAGTATTCTCTAACGAGCAGATTCTTTGAAGATAATTAATTATCATCACCAGTGATTGATCGAGCAATTTTTCGTTGATTCGAAGAGCGAATATACAGTGGATCTCGGAAAATCACGGAGGTAAGCATAAATTACATTAATATCAGCTTCAATGAAGTCCGTAACGGTGTATTGCAAAAAGCAGCAGTTTCGAGGATTGGATACTCCTCAAATAGGGCTCCGCAATGGGGAACCTATATCGTGCAGTGTATAATAGGTGAAAGTGATTTACTTTTTAACAGCAATTTAGGATGAATAATAGAAAGATCCCGCTAGGCAGCTCGAAATATCATCCTAAAAACGTGCTACGCGCGTGTAACGAGCTGGTTGTCCGTTGTGGTGGTCTGGATCGTGTGCGTCGGTAGTCTTCAACGCGAAAACCTTTGAGACGCTCTAGAATTTTCCTGAGTCCTTCGGACTGGGATAGGAAGGTTGTTTCGGTACGATCGGTCCGTGCCGTGACTACGCCGACAACGGAGAAATCGCAACCGGGTTGGGAATTGAACTTGCGGATCTTCCGATTTTGTTTGGTTAGTGCCGTGACTATGCCGACGCCGGAGGAGACGCTCTCAAAATTTCCTAAGTCCTTTGGGTAAGGAGATGATTGGGACCGCTAAATTTTCGGATTGCTACAAGTGTCGTGCTCACAAGTGTCGAGGTTGAGATGATGATTTATTCAATAATTTCGTCGGCTTATATAGCTAAGTTGTTCCTATCGATTAAGAAGTGTGGGCGAGAAAGAAGATCTCGTTCCAGAATCCGTATTTTATCGCGTTCGCGAGTTACGTTCAATCCCTGTTTAAACCTGTTTATAAAAGTTTACAGTTTTCGCGGGTTGAACTTGACATCGAACTGTGCCATGATGCGTGGTTTACTTTCTAACTTCTAAGGAATTGTTCATGTTTTACTTTCTAACTTTCTTTCGTTGTTTAAGTTTGATTCTTTCCTCATTCTATGGCCTTTTTCAACATTGCTAGCGTTGCAAGTTCCTTCATTCATTTCTTAATTTTCAAGTTCGCGCCTGTCTGTTTTTGTTACGAACGAACATATGGTCCGTCCGCTACAGCGTAGGCTAACAAACGTCCTACTTTTTTGCTATCTTCATAGAAGAGAGGTCGATCATTTGAAATTAGTGTAGGGATAGTTGTGTTGTTGTATTTGATTATTTTCATAAACTTCACAATTCTACAGCTATTTTTGTCAGTGTTCATTTTCTTCCAGTTTGTTGTCCATGCTAGATTCCTTGATTTTTTAATGCTAGTTTTTACTTTGTTAGCGAAGTTATTGGCCTGGTTTTCGGAGCTAAGTTTCTTCCATTTTCTTGTTATCATGTTTCTGAGTTTAATTTTAGCTTTTATGTCATTGAGAAAAATAGGGTTATAATAATCAGCGTGCATTAATGGGACGAACTTATTATGAGCTTCATTAATAGATTTAAAGAGCAATTCTATCATAGTATGTGTTGGAAACGATTCGGTCCAACGAAGCTAGCCGAACCTAAACGTCGCCGCGACGGCGATGTTTTCAAGAAATATAAAAAGGATCGAAGGATGCGCCTTCGGTCTCTTTTTCAATACGGAAAACGGAAAAGCCAGACGATTTTTTGGCACAACGAAAACACAATACGAAGATTTAGTGTAAAATAAAGTTGTTAAATATAAGGCAAAGAAAGCTGGTTGTCTTTCCTTTAATTCCGTCAATTAGAGCGCTGTTAAAGACCATCTGTCTTTAACATTCCAAAAAATCTTTTGGTTTGACCGCGCGCGGCAATATTCGTAAAGTACGCGCGCGTCGTAAAAGAAAACGACGTTCGTTTTCCAGTGACGATAGTTCCGTGTTTAGCACGTCGATATCGCGATCGAGTGAGAAAGTGTTAGCGAAGATGATCCAGGACACTCCGGTGAAAGAAGCTTACAGTTTGGCGTGGGGTCAGAATGTTTCGCCCACGATGAGTCCAACAATCCGGCGCGATGGCGTCCGTAATGCTTCATTCGGCCCGGGGCCACTGAATGCGACTGAACAGTTAACTTCACAGCTACATGAGGGCAACGCCGGGAGCGTCACGGTGCGTGACGGGATTCCTGCGAGTTCGGGGCCCTGGCAGCAGTTTACTGTCCAGTGCAAATCTTCCGGCACATCTACGAAGAGCGACGCGACCGCCGATGCTAGAACGGACGATCGGATGAGTCGAATTGCTCTTATAGCAGAAAGGAGACACAAAATGCTCCTTGACTTGGCGCTGCTGGACCTCCAAATAGCCAACGCAAGGAAAGCGGAGGTCGAAAGGATAAAAGCGAAAGATCGATTTGACGCAATGTACGTTGGGACGCAAGATTATTCCGGCACGACCCAGTTAAGTAACGCGACCGTGTTCGATGCGAGCACGGCTAACCCGTCGGCCGAGCTCGATCATAAATGGACGCACGAAAAGGAGTATCGCGAATGGTTTCAGGCCATGGCACAATCTTTCATGGAATCCGATGCAAGATCAATGGACCCGGCGAAAGATCATCAATCGCGGGTGTTCAATTACGCGATGGAGGTCGACCTAGGAAGTGGTGACCGAAAGGACATTGGCACTACATGGGGTCGAACTATCACCACTTCACCGCACATTTTCGCGACACCATCCTGCGTCAACACTAACACACGCGTAGCGCCAAACACTAATTGGCAAATTTGTGACACCACTATTCCGAACCAAAACACAGTGGTTCCAAATGATTTTCCGGCGTTCTGGAAACCTGTGAACTACATGGCACCAACTGTGGCCGGCTTCATGAAGCTTCGAACGGCACACACTGTCGATACGGCACACACTTTCGATTCACCGCAAAACTACACCAACTCGATCACAGTAATGTCATCATGCAGATTGGAAGAAACGAAGGTTGATCGGCAAAGGTTTGCTCGGCTGATCGAAGTGACCGTCTGGGTCCAGCGACGGTTCCGGGCGACGCGGATGATGAAGTTGCAGCGGGAGGACTTCCTCCGAACGAAGCTTGCTGCAGTACGTCTCCAGTGCTGGTTTCGCACTCATCGGGCCATGACACGGGTGCGTGAACCTTTTGTTACGCTACGCCATGCAGTTCTTGTAATCCAGCGTCGCTATCGTGCCCGAAATGCTATGTTGCACGAACTGCGACACTTCGAACGTGTACGTAAAGCGACGGTGGCAATCCAGGCTCGTTGGAGGGCCACGCTCGAAATGAGGAGACGGCGTTATCGGATCAGCCCAGACTCATTCTATCTGCAGCATCTGCAGGAGAAAACAATGCCTGGGTTAACCCTTGCCTGCGTGGATCAGCAGCTCCCGTCAAATTTCGTTTGGTTGGAGGTTAGTGCGGCTAAAGCGATCGTCGAAGCGACTCAAGGGTTCAGCGAACTACAAGGACAGTTGATGAGCGACAGCAGCGATCGGCGTTCCGGTGAAGAATTTGAGTACGCGGAACGAGCCGACAAACTGGGCCATTTCGGGACATTCTACGCACCACCCGATACCGAAACACTTTTTTCGGAGACTGCGAAAACACACAGGGACACACGAGCCGTTCAGCGCCGGCCCGGTGTTCAGCGGGAGCAACGGACGATGGCCAAGTTTGCTGTAACGTCGGGATGGCGGCTGGAGCGATCTCTAGGCTTGCATTTGGATCTGTCGAGTCGCTCAACAGATGAGGTAACGAACGCAGAACTTCTACTCACCTTTTATTCTAGGTCGCTTACCTACGTGCCGCTAGACAATAAGCAGGATGGGAGTACGGCCCTGAATTGTTTGCTGCTCGCTAGCTTGGATAGCAGAAAACCTCGGACGTTATCTATGATGTTTCGACGCGAGTGGACACAACCTGGAAGAAGGAAAACCACAATGAGTACGGTGCTTTGCGGAGTTGGATGGCGCAATATTTACCAAGCTTTGTTTCGACTGGCAAAGTGGTTCAGCCGATGCGTCGGAAAGTGATATAACATCTGGCGGTCGTCAACTAGGCACGGCTGACCAAAGGGCAGGGTAAACTTCGGTAGCGCGGGTTGTGATAGTTGGCGGTCGATTATTTAGAAAAAAACGCGATCTGCATGTGTAGAGGGAAGTAGATTTAGCAGAAGCAACATATAAACTTACCTGCGAACATAGAAACTAAGTAGGTCAAAAATACACGTGTTTTGACGCTGATCAAAACAAATCAGTTCGGCAGCTAGGTAGAGTGAGACAACGGTGGCAGGTGACAGGACCCTATGACAGGTGATTAAGATGCGTCTACACTTGGGCACCTGATTGATGTGTAAATTAAATTTAAGCCGTTGTCACACTAGGAGGGAGAATGTTGGACACGATTCGGTCCAACGAAGCTAGCCGAACCTAAACGTCGCCGCGACGGCGATGTTTTCAAGAAATATAAAAAGGATCGAAGGATGCGCCTTCGGTCTCTTTTTCAATACGGAAAACGGAATAGCCAGACGATTTTTTGGCACAACGAAAACACAATACGAAGATTTAGTGTAAAATAAAGTTGTTAAATATAAGGCAAAGAAAGCTGGTTGTCTTTCCTTTAATTCCGTCAATTAGTGCGCTGTTAAAGACCATCTGTCTTTAACAGTATGAGTAGGGAAACGTTACTAATGTTACTCAAGTTGAGATTAGTTGAATCGATTTTGCTATCTATGAACATTCAAAGCTCTGCCCGAGAATAATCCGGGATACAACGGGAAGATTGTCGGAATCAAAATTCGTAAAAGCATGTAACTGAGACAAATCGTGGAAGTTGTTTGTAAGTACTAAACCGAGAAACGAATTACTTAAATTCGTATACTCAAGAGTTTTTCTTTGGTAAATAAGGTTCTCCGTTTGTTTTTTTTTTTCATTTTTAACATTTTAGGGCCGATTTGCAACAACTACAGTGTGAAAAACCTTTTTAAGTTTTATGGTGATGTCAGGTTCCTTATTCTGTATCAGATCAATAACCATATTTGGTCAATTTATAAAGGTTTTATCATAGCTTTTAATAAGAATGTTTACTCTTAAAATTATACTAAGTGATTCGGCATCTTTAGAACCATGATAAAACATAAAAATTACTTGGGTACATAATATTTTTAAATTCATTATTTGGGTAGTATGAGGGAAAAATGGAATGAAAACCCCTCGAGATGAATAATTTAGTGAAATGAACTATAAGCCTACGTTAGAGTTGTTAAAAACTTCTACACACTCATTAACACTTACTGACTATTAATCTGGATGTGATAATGCTTCCTTAATTTTTTTCATAAATCTGTTATACCCCCGAGGTTGCTTCATCTTAAAATTTATCTTGTTAAATTTACGTTTTGACACTTTGCGGATTTCTGATGATGTTTTTCAGAAAATATGTCTTCACAAATTCCCAATGTACAGCAGAAGCGAGTGCCCACTTCGGCCGCACAAGGGGCTTCGCCTACTAGAAAGCAGCAGCTTCACTGCCTCACTAAAGAAGAACAGCAGGAGAAACAAATAAAAATGATAGAGAAACAACTTTCTGAAAAGGAGAAACAAATGGAAATACTGCAGCAGAAACTTTTGGAAGAGCAAAAGGCTCATCGGCTGACAAAACAAGAGCTGCTGCAACAAGTTGCTCAAAAACAACACCAAATTGAACAACTACTCCAAGAACGCAGCATGCAGCAGAAGGCTCATACGCTACTATGGCAGCAGATTCAGCAACAACAGCAGCAAATAGAAGAGCAAACCCAGCGACTGTTGCAAGCACACCAGGAGCAACAAGAGCAGGACCAACAGCCGTTGCAGGCACAGCAGGTATGTTCTTCGTGGGTGTCATGATATCCACGGATTATTTCTCTATATATGATTATGTGGAGTTCGTTTGGTTGGAACCATTGCTTTATTAATCCAACTTAAAGCTACTTCAATATATAATCCATTAGTAATTATAGCCAGTGTTTAAAATGTGCTCCTTATAAGAAATCATAAGTCGTTCACAGCTAAAACAAACCGTTCTTTTTATGTGGAGCTTTTTGACCAGTAGCTATTTTTAGCTGAGAATATCTCCTTCCTCTAGGTCCCACCGGGGAGTTAGAAGGTATTGTTAAATTATTTTTTGTTGATTGTTCAATTGTTTGAAATGCAATTGCACATACGTTTACAACTATTCCAAAGGATCTACAATCTTCCGCTAGGGAGGAGTTTGGAGACGCGATACTGAACTTTTCGGTCATAAGTTTATCGCATTTGACCCAGTCCATGTTTTATGTTAGGTCGTGAGTCATTAGTGTCGGATTGGTTGGATGGTAAGCCTTCGGCATTGCAATCTTAAATGACCTCCAAATTCGCTGCCGAATTGGTCTTGGAGACCTTCAATTGAGTGTCCAGGGCATAGGGATATACCTAGGGCACTACCTGAAACCGTGGGTGATGTTGTTCTCGTATGTTCCCCGGTTTTGAGCATGGATAGTCTGAACTTATCACACAGGTCATGATGATTGAGACGTTTAAATCGCATAAGATATAAAAGGGTGTTTGTAGTCTAGTACAAAGATTTTCGAGGTCGTTTTTGATCTTTGCAGTATCAAAGTTAGGTCTCGGAGAGATATATATTATGATTTATGAACGAGGAATTCAATTAAAAACAAGAGATAATAATCTTTATTTCTTACTTGACTACGTCCTATCTCAGGAGTTGCTTAAACTGAACTGACTTTATTATTCCCTAACTGGCCCTGGCAACCCGTGGTGCGCGTCCCGGTGGTTCCGCTGAGTCGGCGTCTTCTACCTGCGCGTGGTGCCTGCCGGTGGTACACGTGGCGTCTGATGGTGTCATATGGCATGTGTGCAGAGGCGGATTCAGTGTTCTAGAGGCCTCAAGCAGCTACAAGTTGAAGGCCCCAAAAGCATACATTGCATTCAACTATCAACATTATATTTCAACTACATTACAAACTAACATTTTCCTCAATATCATCCCATGTTTTAAATGTTAAAAGCCTTGTTTTCAAAATCATATTTCACGCCAAACCATCTTTGCGAACTATCCAAGAGAATCATTTTTCACAAATAGTAATTTCTATTAACAAAATTGATAAATAATTTAATGTGTTACATTTTAATCTAATTAGTAATTGAGTCTTTTGAATACCGAATATTTTTATCAAAAAATTCGTAAAATAACAGCTTAGTGCAATGCAAAGTATTATAACTATGTTTGGGGCAGGGCATTAATTTTGCTAGCCCATGTGCATTATCTTCAAACTATTCTAAGGATTATCCTCTTTTGCAAAATGATCTTAACACTGGTACCTATCGCGAAAGCAGTCGATAAAATTTACCAACCCGCTTGATTATATCGACCGATAAATTTATCTACTCGAATTGGTATCGCGAATGTATTCAACTGAGCAGTCGGTAAAATTATAACAACCCATAAAAATACCTATCGAGTAGTTTCTCCGTCTGTCAAATTACCATGGAAACCTAGAGTTTGTTTACTTGTAACAACGTTACAATTAATGCGACTTCTATCGTATTGAGAAGCATTTTAGTTCGTGAAGCATCCAAAAGATTAGAATGATAAATTCATTATTCTTTTTAAAAGATGCGGAGAATGAAGAGGGAATAAATCTAGCAGCGTACCGTAGGCGATTGAAGAAGCATTTTGATCCGGTTGAATTGTCGGATAAAACGTAAGCGTATTGGCTCAACAATCGTTGCCGCTGTGTTAACATGTTCCTTTTTCAGCTTCATTAACAATTACCGAGTTCCGAAGAGGCTGTTTGAAGAAATCCTTGCCAAAGTGGAACTAGCATAAGCATAAGCGTGGGTTATCGGCGAAAGAAAAATTGGGAACAAAACTGCGATTTTTTTCACAAGGGTCGTACCAACAAGGTGTTGGTAACGATTTTACTATGGCAATTGCCCAATCTACTTTTTCTGAAACGCTTAATCAAACTCTAGCCTCGTTGGAATGTAAACTAGCGTATTTCATAACCATGGATATGACTGCCGACGAAAAAGCAGACGCCAGGAGATTTTTTATAAAAAATTACCTGTCCTTGTGTAGTCATGTGCACCGATGGAACTCACATCAGAATTGTCGCACTTTACGACAACCCAATCCAATATTTGAATAGAAAAGGGTTTTACAGTTTAAACGCTTTAAAGGTAAATATTAAATTTAACACTTCTTTATAAAAAGCTTATTGATAATGATCTTCTAGATATGTGACCACAGGCAAATGATCCTATTTGTAGATAATACAATACAAGCCCAATATCTTCATACTTAGAAGAAATATGAAACAGTGGTGACCGAACGATGAAGCTGTTGGGTTTGTCTATTTACATATGACATTCTTGTACCCAAAATTAATTATTTTTTTTATTGTTGTTTAGGGGACTCTGCTTATCCTTTAAAACCATGGATGATGAAGCAACGAATATTTCTATTTTTCTATGCCGATACGACAATCCAATCAATTGTAATTTGAATATAAAACTACATTAACTACCCGTGTAGGCGGTTACATAAAAAACAAATTTTAAAACAAAAAAAAATTTCACCAGAAAAATAATTTTTTTGATGGGCTAAAGTGATTAAAAAATAATAAGAAGCGAAAAATTAACACAGAATAACATGTTTACATATTTTTACATAAAATTTTCCACGGTCAACAGCTCTTTTCAGTATATCGGATGGGTTGAGGCAGTAGTTAAATATATCGGTCGATATAAAAAAAATGTTTCGTTCGCGATGCAAATTAAAGACTTTTTTAACAACTGCTTGATTTTTTCCCCACGATTTGTACGGTAGCCATGGCAATTGTACACGCGTTTTTACGGGTTGATAAATTTGATGCGTTGCGATACCATTCCGCCATTACTGTCATTATATCGGTCGATATGTTTATCGACCGGTTGTTAACTTGGTTCGCGATAGGTACCACTGTTCGCTTTTATATATGTTAGTTCATCAGTATTTTTTATCTTCTTCGACAGGGGAGGGTCCGGTCTCGGTTGGGATTCGAACCCACGCCGTCGAGGTGGTGAGCCTCGGCGCTCATGGGCCGATTTTCTAGCCGGCGTTACCGCTCGGCTGTCGCGGACCCCCCGTATTTTTTATGTTAACTTTAAAAAACTCAAAAATGCGACGTTTGATTACCTTTTCGTAATCAAAGCCCAATTCATTCGCAAATTCATCACACATTTGATAAGACATGCAACTTTTTTTGAAAAATAATAAAATTATTTCAACATTAAAATTTAAGAAAAATAAGGTGGGTAAATGATGGGGCCCTCGATAACTCGGGGCCCTAAGCAGCTGCTTAGTTTGCTTACCCTATGATCCGCCTCTGCATGTGTGCCTCACGTAATTATATATTTAACGTGTTCTTCAAAGTTAAAATTCAACATTATTTCTCTCGATTTGAGGTGACGCACATTTATGTAAATCGTGCAGTGCTGTACGAAATTGCAAGGCTGGAACATATACTTCTTCTTTTTCTTCTGTTTTACGATTTCGGGGTATATCCTCTTACGTTGATTCGAACACTATGTTCACTTTCACGTAATCAGAGGCGTATCGACTCTGTCCGAACTCCTATATAGAGGTTCGTCCTTTGGGAGATATATAGTAGTAGTTAGTTGGTCTGTTTTGATGGTAGTAGAGTGACAGTAGTAGTTAAGGTTGGTATGTGTTTCCATACATAATTTTTCTAGTGATAGGAAGGTGTTATATGTGAGGGGGCAACAGTATTATTTTTCAGAGTTTTTTACCCGGTAGAATGCTCAAGCGGTAACCTGGCGACACTCGTTTTTGCAGAAGCTGCATTTGAATGCTGGAGTTAATTGGTGAGATAATTTTCTTTGCATTTGGAGCATTTGGCAGATTTAGCTTTGTTTAGATTGTAGCTACACCTATTCTGCAACGAAAGGTATACAATGCAATCTAAAGATATACAATGGGTGATATAAATACCGTTATGTGAATTGTTCGTATTAGGTGTCGTGTCAAACTTTTATCGATGAAAGAATAAATGAGACTCCTGACTTCGTTTTCTTGTGCGATGATATACCTAAATTTATGCAATTGGTGATATATTAGTTCGGCAACGCAATCAACCTAGTGGTGCGGTATGAGGGGGGCCCACGGGGGTGTAATGTTAGAGATTTTACATTATCACAAATGACATAGAATGTATTAATTACAAATTCCTAATTGATAGAAAATTTGTGTTCGTCTCGCTTACGCACACGATTTTTTTCTGAAATAACTGAACTATAAGATGAATCATTAGCTGTTACTCTTACATTTGCAAAATCTGCGGGAAAACTCTGGATGAACACTGATCCTTGCAATAGCTCACATTCAACTGTTTGAGGCGTCTTGCTAGTAGCATTTATTTTCTGAAGCAGCGTGTTCCAAATTACGGCCATTAAAACAACCTCATATTTATTCATTTGATGGAGAAGCGTGTTTGTTTCATCTATTGTTATTGCTTTTTCATCTTTAGCGTTACAAATTTTAAGCAATGCATTTTTGATTTCTCCAAACCCGGGTTTTAAAGCTAAGACCGCGTCGACTCTAGTTGACCACCGAGTCATTGAATGATTGTTTTCCTTTTTCATTTTTTTTTGTTACAATTTTCCAAGGATGGGTTGAAGAGGTAAAAATGCGTTTTAGCTGAAAAAATTGCACTGCTGCTTATAATTTGTAGCTGTAAAATTAAAAATTGAATTTTATGAGTGATTTGCACATGGTATATTCCACTCATAGTACCTGCACTGTTCCGCTTAATGCTTGCGCAAAGGCTCAAGTATTTAGCAGACATATTGCAACGTCAAATGACTGTGCTCTACAGTTTGCAATCCCACACAACACGAAGTCGTATTAAGTTGAATAAATTGAATCTCATATTAGTCTATTTCGAATCGGAATCTCATTATGCATAGACAATGTACGGGCAATGTATATTCTTTGTTGCATATGATGCCGATTAAGAATGTAATATGATTTTCTTTATGCATACGTATAGATGAACGAGCAATGTACGGCTGATGTATATCGTAAGTCGTATATGATGCCGACTTAGAAAATATACGACTAAACATATACATTTTGAATAATGTACGGTTAGCGCCTCCACTTTTGTACGTATAGGCATTACTTTTGTATCATTTACGATTCAATCATCAGTCGATCTGTCAATCGGTCATATCGGTCGCGTTCCTTAATCGCTCCGCTAAAATTGTAAAATTTGTGCGTTAAATCAGTGTTGTTAACTATCGGATCTGCTCTTCGTTAGATAGTGATACATACTGTTCATAAATATCACTCACGCTTATTAGCAGCCTCTTCACATTATCACGTTAGTTCGTTATCCTTGGCGTCTGTGTTTTTGTTCGAGCCAGGCCTGAGCTAGAATGGCGTCCGTTTGTTTTGCCTGTGCTAATGAATTTGCCCCAGACGCGGCTACGATGCGATGCTGCTATTGTGAAGAACTTTTTCATGATTCCTGCACCACTTTGCCTGACGATATGGTGACCAATATCAAGCTACGGCACGATGTTCATTGGAGCTGTCCTGGCTGCACCAAAGCTCTTGCCAATCCAAGGAGCAAAGTTATGAAGGAGGTCGGCCTACAGGCGGGGCACGCCTCCGCGATTAGCTCAATCGTTTCATCACTGAAGGACGCTATCCTCGAGCCGTTGTCCACCGAAATGCGTGCCATGGTGGCCCCATGGACCCGGGCCCTTCCCACTCTTTCGGAACCGGCTGATGGTCTGACCAATGGATCTCCACGGCGTCGTGGGCCTTCTTCAGATGCTGTGCGTAATTCGGCCTTTTCAACCATCCGGCGGGCTCAACCTCAGGAATTGTTCGAGACTGTCGCTGAGAAGCCCATTGATTATGCTCGCGCAGTGATCACCGGTTCCAGCATTTCCTCACCGAGCCTAGTTGCCTCCCAGAACGCCAGGCCCCTGCGCTTCTGGTTGCATCTTATGGGCGTTGCACCGAGTGTCACCGTCGATCAAGTTGTCGCGTCGGTGCAACGCAGGCTTGGCACTGACGATGTGATAGCATTCTCTCTTCTGGCGAGAAATGTGAATCCGGCAACTCGCAGTGCTCTCTCCTTCAAGGTGCGGATCCCCATATCCTGCAGTGAGAAAGCTCTCTCTTCAGAAACTTGGCCTACTGGTATCCGTGTCCGGGAGTTTGTGGTCCATTCACGCCCAGAGAATCGCTTTCGTCAACCATCTCCATCTCCACCAGATTCGCCACTCTCACCACTATCGTCCCGCCGTGATACTGGGCGTCATCAACACACTGCTACCCAACACGTAAACAGAACACTTATACACTCGGGCACACCTTCCACTTCAACACCTGGCACCAACTCATTCACCGCTCCTGGTCATCCTTCGCACACCACGTTACCCGCCGCTGACCCGCCACGCAAAAGGAAACGAGGGCCGGCTCCTGATATCAGCCCGAACCAGCCCAAACTGGATACCTTCTTTCGGACAAAGTAATCGGGATGGCATTTCTTTCATTAATCAGAATCCTGCCTTAACTGCACTCCCGATTAACCCACAATCATCGCCTCATACACTCACCATTACGAAAACAACTGCCAAGCATCGTCCTGTCACCCGTCATCAAAATCACAACAGATCAGCACTTTCTATCTACTACCAGAACGTGCGCGGTCTGCGTACGAAAATCACTGACCTGCGGCTGGCTCTTCATGAGTCGGACTATGATATTATTATTTTCACCGAAACATGGCTCATCAACACCATACCCACATCTCTCTTCGCCGATGGACGCTACCGCATTTATCGTTGTGATCGCGCCCCCGATAACAGTATTTTTTCTCGCGGTGGCGGTGTCCTTATTGCCTGCAAAGCTGCCTTGGTTTCATCAGAGCTCACACCGTTTACTGACAATCTTGAGCAAGTCTGGATAAAAGTGCAATTGTCCAATACCTCTGTTACTGTTGGCGCTGTTTACATTCCTCCAACCCATACCACTAACCTAGTCACTATCGATCTCTTACATGATAGTATTCGCGATATGTCGAACCGGACTAGTGATCGTGATCCGCTGTATGTTTTTGGCGACTTTAATAGATCCGATATTGTATGGAAGTGCTCCAACACATCGTCACATGTTGATAGTTCTCAACTTTCCTCGTTAACACACTATGTGCCCGAGTCGCAATCTATGGCCAACACTGGATTCACTGATGGCATGACATTCAACGGTCTATTTCAAATTAACGCTGTTCGCAACTCCTTTGGCCGTCTGCTTGACTTGATCTTCGCTAATTTCACTGCTGCTTCAAGTGTCGCCGATCCAGTTATAAAGTGTCTTAAACCACTACTTAATGAGGATTCATACCATCCTGCCCTGATTTTAGATGTACATCTACCACACTCACGTCAAACCAGAACTGCGACTCCTGGAGGTTCTCGGTCGAATTTTTATAAAGCTGACATCTCCCGACTGACCGATCTTATTGAATCATTTAACCAAAGCTTCGATTGCAATGCTTTCAACTCGGTAGACGATGCTGCAAATCATTTCGTAGCTTACATGCAATCTGCAATTAAAGCATGTGTGCCAGTTTTCAAAGCCAAGTCGGGACCCCCGTGGTCTAATGCTACCCTGCGACGCTTGAAACGCATTAAAGTGAATGCATACAAACTATATCATAGAACGCAGTGTGAAACACATAGCTCTAACCCAAAGCAATTTTGGAAGTTTTTCAATTGTCGTCGCAAATCCGACTCTACTCCATCTATGATGAGCTACAATGGTGAATCCAAAACTGAAGTCCACGACATATGCAACATGTTAGCAGACCGCTTCGCCGATACTTTTCGCCCCACAACTGCGAATTCTACAACACCGACGAATCCTACAATAAATATTCAACCTGACGTCATTGAATTTCATCCACCGACGATTGACGAAGTCCTAGTGTTATTTAAACTTGACAAACTGAAACCAAAGGTCACTTCGGGTCCTTATAACATCCCGGCCTATATTCTTAAACACTGCAGAGTTGCTCTTGCCCCGGTGTTATCTAAATTATTCAACGCATCACTTCAGACAGGCACATACCCTACAGTCTGGAAACACGCGCGTATGGTACCAATCCATAAAAAAGGCAGTCGTAGTGATGCCCTTAACTATCGAGGAATCGTCTCACTATGCGCTTGTGCTAAAGTCTTCGAACAAATTATGTACACGCCTCTGCTCAATGCTGTCAGCAACTACATTAGCCCTAGCCAGCATGGATTTATGCCCAAACGCTCCTCAGCCACCAACCTAATCGAGTTCGTGAGATTCTGCCTGCAAAACATGGACCGTGGCTCACAAGTCGACGCCGTTTACATCGATTTCAAAGCTGCCTTCGATAGCATCTCGCACAAGGTGTTACTCTCCAAATTGTGTAAATTGGGCTTTCCCGGTTCTTTTATCGGCTGGCTTCGTTCGTACCTTCATGGTCGAACCTATCAAGTTGGTATTGGACCACATCTATCGTATACCTTTGCCAGCTCTTCGGGAGTTCCACAAGGCAGTAATCTGGGCCCAGTTTTGTTCCTGATCTACATTAACGATCTGGCGTCCATTCTACCAGCAGGCTCATTCTTGATGTATGCAGATGATATCAAGATATTCTCGGCTGTAAAAAATACGGATGACTGTCTGCGGCTTCAAAACCTGCTCGGGAAACTAGGAGTTTGGTGCACTGATAACAATCTGCAGTTATCTCATGAGAAGTGCTCATCTATTTCATTTAGTAGATCTCGACACCCGCTTCATTACAATTACGTACTTAATGACAATATCCTGTCCAGAACGTCCTGCATTCGCGACCTTGGTGTCCTGCTTGACTCGGAGCTTTCGTTCCGTGAGCACTACGAGTACGTCATCTCTAAGGCCAATCAACTGCTGGGTCTCGTTTTAAGAGTTTGCCGTGACTTTCGCGACCCGATGTGTATCAAAGCTGTATACTGTGCAATTGTACGCTCCGTTCTTGACTATTGTTGTGTGGTTTGGTCTCCACAATCTGCGCACTTCATCACCCGCATCGAGAGTATCCAGCGCAAACTGACCCGGTATGCAGTTCGTCTTCTTCCGTGGCGAAATAATCAGGTGCTGCCTTCCTACAAACAACGGTGCCTTTTGCTGGGCCTTGATCCTCTTGACAAGCGTCGTCAGGACATGCTGTGTACGTTTCTATTTAAACTGCTGAAAGGCGAAATCGACTCCCCTGCCCTTCTGGGTGGGGTCAACTTTTATGCACCCAGCAGATCACTTCGTACGAGGTTTCATTTCCGTACTGAACGTACCAGGACAAACTATGGGCAATGCGACCCGCTACAAGTTATGTGCAACAATTTGAACTCAGTATTAGACTTATGTGACTTTAATCTTTCTACGTCAGTGTTTCGTGAGCGCCTACGTCTTCGCCTCGTATAACGATTCTGTAATCACGCGTTTTAACCCGTTTTTGTAATATATACTTAAGTTGTGTCGTGAAGACCTATGAGATCCGACGACTATACAAATAAATAAATAAATAAATAAATCATATTGCATAGAAGTACGATTATTTCAATTTGATATTCGATTTACATGCATATGTGTTGTGTGGGATATCCATAATTATTGTGTTTTACTTCTTGTTTTCAGTTTTTTCTAACATCTTAGTACTTCTCTCCAATAATTGTGTTTCTTTCCCCTTTCATTTATTAACTTTGTGTCTTCAGTTTGGGTTACCGTATTTAATCGAATATAGTGCGCATTTTTTCTCAAATAAAAGATCGATCAAATACTATCTGCACACTATATTCGGAAGTAACCCATTAGCAAGTAACCAAGATGAACTTCTCAATACTTTTGTTTTAGTTTAGGTGCGCACTATACTCGTCTGCGCACCATACTCGATAAAATACGGTATACTAAACCTTTAGTACAAGTTACAAATAGATGTGATGTGTTCTTTAGATCCATGGGTAATAATTAACACCTTTGGTAGTTTCCGAAAATAACAACCAAGTGCTTTCTTCTGATGCTCCGTTGGTTTTTTCGTCAAAAATGTTCTGTATTGAACTTTCTGCAGTAAACGTCATCCTCATCTTTATAAAGAGGTTTTAGAACTCTTGATATTGCCATAATCTGCAGGTTTTTTTCATTACGTGGTCAATGAAAACATCGGAAAAGATTAGTTTTCATGTTGCAACAGTTTCAAAATCAAAATTTGAAATTGAAACAATTATTTCAGTTTCTTGTTGGTTTTAAGACAAGGTAGTTGTTTCTGGCTCCAGGATCTCCGGTGCTCCTAGAGACGGTTGAGGAGTCTGCATTTTAATTGTCAACCAAGTTCGAACCATTTTAAATCTTATAAATTTACCCAAACCATTTTCTTGAAAATGAATAAATTCTTCTTCTTTTTTAATTTTCAACGGTTTACTGCTCCACTTTCAAACCGCTTCATTTAAGTCGCTTGTTTTGCGTAATTTTATAGTGGTTAATTAACATGTATGTCGCTAATAATTACCAAATTAAACGTAGTAATATGGTAATTTCTAGTAAGAATTGCAAGAATTCTTCACTTCTATCGGTCGTTTGCATACACGATCTTGGTTAACTCGCAATTATGTAGTATGTTTAAAGGGGTTCTCTGACCGGCGAGGCCCCTAGCCAACTCCACCCATAGGATAATCTGCCACTGCGAATGATTTATTGTAGAAATTTGCGCACGATGCGCTCCCAGGTGGCACTTCCATCGACGTAGGAGCTAAGAGGCGTGTTGTCGCTTGTCGATTACTAACTTTATTTTTCGTTCGATACGCTTTTTTACAAATTATAAACCTGTAACTAGGTTACTTACTTGTTTATCGGTTTTTGCCCAGGTAACCGCTTCGCTTCGTCGGCGGCTTTTTTCGATCCCTACTGACCGACCTACTGGCGCTGTGCCTAGTCTACGGTTTCGCTTCCTTCGACGACAATTATCATACTTAAAATTGTTCATGGCTTAACGCTTGGTTGACGGGCGCTTTCCGTTAAAAACAACGTTACGCCAAGCTACCCCGAAAGTGCACGGGCCCCGTCACCAAAGTGTTAAGGCCTATAACTTGGCTTACGTTGTTTTTAATATTATTATATCGTTTGTGTCACTCAGGTTAATGGACAATCGTCGGTAATTCAACATCGGTCGCATCTGTCCCACATGCGGTTCGTGGAGCTGGCGGCTCGTCTTTATCTGAAAACATTTTTAAGCTATCTGAAGATGTCGCCATCTGTGTTCACCTCGCTGTCCAATCTTTGCGCGCCTTATATTCCACGAAAAACATCAGGTGGAATACAATTGTCCACACAGGAACAATAAGCAGCTACTTTGCGTTATCTAATAACCGGGTGAACGGTACCGGACTTGGTGACGTCCACATTCATTGAAAGACGCATGCTGCACCAAGTTATCGCCAGCTGCTGCAAAGCAATCCAGACGGCCTTAATGAACAAATTTCTGCGCGTATGTGCAAATTTCGAGTGTGTTGTATTGCATGCCAAATTTATTAAGGTACACATTTTTCAGTTCCCACAAACCCAACATGAATGGGACACAATTGCAGCGAAGTTTGAGAAAAGTGGGACTTTCCATGCTGCGTGGGAGCCATTGATGGAATACACGTACCAGTGGCTGCCCGGAAAGGAGAAGAGAAGATGCTGGAGAATTATAAACATTTTCGTAGTATTGTTTGGCTGGCATTAGTGAATGCAGACTGTGAAGTTCTGTTTTCAAATGTCGGTGCTCCAGGTCGGATGGCAGACGGTCGGGTCTATCGATCCAGTAGTTTGGAAACTGCTGTGAAACGAATGCCACCTGTAAACGTGCCAGGACCAGAGGGAATTTCAAAGCATGTTCTTGTTGGAAACAAAGCATTCCAAGGATCAGAACAAATGCTGGTCCCGTTTAAAGTTGAGGACACACCAGAACGGCGTATGTTTAACAAGAGGTTTTCTCGGGCGTGGCAAGTGGTGGATCGTACGATCAGCCAAATCACCAACCGATTCCGAATTATAAAAATGAGCAACAAAAATTTAACAGCAGAAAAAAAATTCTCATTGTAACAACTTGTGTTGTTTTACATAACTTTTTAATTGCGGCCGGTAAATGCAATTTCCACGCAGACCGGTTAACAGAATTTATCCATAATATTTCAACTCTAGAAGACGTTAATTTTCCCGATGATGAGCGCCCCATTATCACCGAAGATGAGCGCCTACAACGAAGCGAAAGAGTTAGAGAATTATTCGTTCAAAATTTTCAATCCAACGTAGTTTCTTTTAAATAAGTTCAGTATTCAGTAACAGTAAATTCAAGCTTCAATATTCCATTGCCATTTTATGATTTGGAATCCTTGCGGTATCTGGTGTCTTTACTTCCATCAGTTGATGAACATTCGCTGCTCTGGTGTCTTTCTTCCTTTAATCAGTTGCCAATATTTCTGCAGGAGTGTCTTTTCTTGCAAAAAACATATTGAGATATTCAGTCCTGGCACGTTCAGCAGTATTCGTGGCTACAGTGGTGACTGTCTGTTAGATGACCTGTTGATGTATCCTTTGAGAATATGGCTTCTTTATGTCTGCATAATTTAATGCCCCAAACAACACTATGAAATGTTTAAAGTTGAGCTCATCTTCGAAGCGTCCCACGGCTGAAACTCGGTTGGTACTCCTTCCTCGTGCAATTATATACTGTAGCATACGCTATGCACAATCTTAACTAGACACACTTTTATTGGTCGAAGCCAATCTATTCATATTTGATTCAACCGAAATTATAAAGATGCAGCATAAGCAAATTCCGATCAATGCATCGAAACAGCGCAACTCGTAAACAAGTTGCGACTCAATTGTGCGCCAGCATTGCACCCTAGTAATATGACCCATGGCAAGCCGGCGTCGGGCATTCGAGCCAAGTAAGCATGACCCACAGCGGGCCGGATGTTAGGAAACAGACAGGGAACGATGCGCGCAAAAACCTTTGCGCGATCGAAGTGAATAACCTAACTATTCTTGAAAAACATCAATATATCCAATCAGCATTTATAGAACCGATAAACAACTTTTGTAAAGTAGGTCAGCCTCATTACCAACACTTATTCAACCACCTGTAAACTAGCCCTAAGAAACCGTATAAATAAATCGATACCATTTTCCCTCCGTTCACACTCCTTCGCGCCGATTACTCTGCAAACAAACAACCACCACGACATCCTCGTTCCTGACAGTGTGGCTCACAACTTTCGCCGGACGACAGGCCAGACATCGCATAACCACAATGCTAGAAGTCTAAGCACACAGTTGCATGATCACCGATTGGTTACTGAAGTTCCTAATTCAAATTCAAATTTGGTTAATACGACCGGAACTCGGCTTGACGAGGACTTACGCTCACCCAATGGGGTAATTTGCTTGAAGTGCTACTACCAAAATGTTCGTGGGCTGCGTACAAAACATACCGACCTACTAGTCAACGTCCAAGCGGCCAACTATGATATTATAATGCTCACCGAAACTTGGTTGGATGATTCCTTTCCCTCCTCGCTTCTCTTTGATTGTTCCCGTTATCTAGTATTTCGCTCCGATCGTTCATCTGCGAACAGTGCTAAGAAGCGAGGAGGTGGTGTTTTGATAGCTGTTAAAAGGAATCTTCAAGCTCAACTCTGCCCTCTGAACTCTGATAACATCGAGTGTCTCTGGGTTCGTATCATGTTCCCTCAATGCTGTGTTGCAGTCGGTACTGTATATATTCCACCGGATATCGCAAGCGATGCCAACGTTATTCGCTCCCACTGCTCAGTTTTACGAGGTCTCGTCGAACTGTACCCTTCGGATTCAATACTTCTTACTGGGGACTTCAATCAACCTCTTCTAGTTTGGGATCGTTCCGTGACAAGTGCCATCTCGCTGAAACCTTCACTGTCACGTGTTACTGCAATTAATGCACTTCTTCTAGACGAATGGAACTATGCTGGACTTTGTCAACTGAATCATGTGCACAACGTCGGAGGATCACTGCTGGACCTTGTATTCGTGAATGATTCTTTGCTTGCACACAATTTTGCAGTTGAAGAATGCCTCGATCCTCTTGTAGGACTCGACCTCCATCATCCAGCGCTCGAAATCAACTTTGAAATTCCAAGCAATTCTCAATTGACTTCCGTTCCAAACGTTCAGCGTTTGACGTGGGACTTCCAGAGATCTAACTTTGCTGGTCTTTCCCATGCTCTGAACGGTTCTGACTGGAGTTTTATAGAGTCGTGCCATGACGTCGATGAGCTTGCTCACCAATTTTCGAGATCTGTGGTTGACCATTACGGCAGTTACGTTCCGACCTGCTCTGCTCCTTTAGACCCTCCTTGGACAACAAACGCCCTCAAAAGGCTAAAGACACGTAAACTACGCCTGCATAGAAGGTACCAAAGGCACAAGAATCCAAGAAATCGGATGGAGTATATGGCCGCGGCGAAGCATCTTAAAGAATCAAATAAAAAGGCTTACGCGCGGTATATTCGCAGAATAGAATCTAGATTCAGAATGAATCCAAAAACTTTCTGGAAATTCATAAGTAAATCTAAAAGCGACGGTGGACTTCCGGCATCAATGTCTTTAAATGGCAACATTTACTCTGGCGAAGAGAGTCTCTGTGAAGCTTTTGGCTCCTACTTTTCGTCTCTGTATGACAATGCTTCAGCATGGGTTTACACCGACTCCACAGTTGTTGGAGCCATTCAAGAGCAAGTTGACATTCCGCTGCCATCCTTCACCGTAGACGAGGTACTCGGTGCTGTTAAGGACCTCAAGCCTTCGTACGCAGCTGGGCCTGACTTGATCCCCAGCGCGTTAATCATCAACTGTAAGGAGGCTCTTGTTCCGATCCTAACGAAAATTTTTAACAAATCCTTGCAGTCACGAAGCTTCCCGTTGCTTTGGAAATCTTCTTGGATGTTTCCTGTGCATAAGAAGGCGGACCAGGGTGACATCACCAATTATCGGGGCATCACCATGCTATGCGCGTGCAGCAAGTTGTTTGAGCTTCTCATAGTAAAATATATCCAGCGAGGTTTTCGACAATCGATATCTCCCGTCCAACATGGTTTTATGCCAAATAGATCTATCGAAACCAACTTAATGTGCTTCCTGAACTATTGTTATACGTCCCTCGACAACGCCGGCCAGGTCGACGCTATTTATACGGACTTCCACGCTGCTTTCGACTCAGTCAACCATGCCCTGCTGCTAGACAAACTGACAAGGTATGGTGTTCATGGTGGCCTTGTCCAGTGGATTCGAAGCTTCTTGACTGGAAGACGCATTCAAGTGAACATCGGTTCGAGCTTTGGTGCTCCATTCTGCAACGCTTCTGGAGTTCCCCAAGGTAGTGTCCTCGGACCACTGCTTTTTGTGATTTTTATCAACGATGTCGTGCTACACTTGGCTATGGTCGCTAAGCTCCTGTACGCTGATGATTTAAAAATGTTTGTCTCTGTTAAAGATGTCTCCGACTGCCATCTTCTTCAGGACTGCCTCACTCGTTTCAACGCTAGGTGTTCAGCTAATGGGTTGCGAATTAATGTTAAGAAGTGTTCTGTGATAAGCTTTTCGCGTAAAAAGTCTCCTATTAGTTTTAATTATCATGCTGAAGGCTTCTCGATCCCACGTTTGGAGGTTGTCAGGGATCTAGGTGTTCTACTAGACAGTAAATTGACGCTTTCTGACCACTTCAACTCTATAATTGCCAAAGCTCTACGTCAACTAGGTTTTATTTTTCGTGTTTCTAAGAGCTTTAAGTCCGCGTTTACTTTAAAATCCTTGTACTGTTCGCTGGTAAGACCAATTCTTGAGTTTGCGTGTACTGTCTGGTCACCAGTTCAAACCACGTGGATTGATAGATTGGAGAATATTCAGAGAAGGGCCACACGTGTCTTGTTTTATCGTTTGCCATGGGCTAACCGTCCTCCTTATAGGACTCGCTGTTTATTGTTTGGTCTCGATTCTCTAGAAAATAGGAGGAATGTTTCTCAGTGTATTTTTGTTTTGAAACTTTTCTCAGGTTCGGTTGACGCTCCTGATCTCCTAGAAAAAATTAATCTCTATGCACCGTCGAGAATGTTGAGAAGCGCAAACGCTTTACAGCCGGAGTTCCGCCGGACTGTCTTCTGTACTCAGGACCCGGTGTTCCAAATGTGCCTACTGTATAATGAATGTAGTGCGTTGTTAGATTTTAATATGTCGCTTGGTGAGGCACGGTCCACGATCAAAAATATGCTAATGTGATTAGTTAAGTTTAAGCGTTATGTAGGCCAGCGGGCCAGATAACCTTGTTATTAAATAAATGAAATGAAATGAAATGATACCGAATAGACCAGAGAACTATTCGGTGGACACTGATCGGACGTGGTCGTAATGCCCGTCGCGTATCCAGTAAGTTAAAAACTTCTGAGTTTTCATCTAAGTTCAAGTTGTACACGATGACAAACCCTTCGATTTGATAAGTCCGTTACCGCGAGTGGTTTCACGCAGTATGCGTTGATACAAGGTGACCACGAACTATGGATAACGGAATATCCACCACAATACTATATTTTACAATTGCATTAACTCAGTATCTATTTCAGCCTAGCCAGGAGACACTACATAAGATGACTTCGTAGGGATGTTTGCAGTACCAGCCAGCCAGTCAGCCAGTCAGCCAGCCAGCCAACGTCCGTGTGTCATTATAGGGCAGGGATCAGCATACATTTCTTAACACTCTGACGGCCGGGTACATCTATAGATGTAATGGATCCGTCTCAGTTTGCATCCGATCACATCATTTTGGTGTGCTGTCTCCTGACACGCACCACAGACTACTGGATGTAAACAAATATCAAATGGAAAGTATACAAATTTCACAGGGTGCGTTGCTGTTCGTACGTAAATTCTAATAAAGATTGAAAAAGATTGATCAAACAGGGCGGCCAGATACGGAGGGACTAGTGCAAACGCGCTGGTCGTAAAGCGTTGCGACACCGTGAATTGTGCGGACGTCAAAGTGTTAAAAAGGGCCAGATGATTAATAGAAAACCGAAACTACGGGCCGGATACCTTAAACAATGACTTACACGAATGGTAAGATAAAATATTTGAATTTTTATCATTAAACATTTTTTACACATTTTAATTCTTATTTTCGTTGTATTTTGATGGTTTTTTCAACATATAACAGGAACACCTCGTTGAACAATATCTTCATTTTTGGGAAGAAAACAAACCTGACATCGTTACCAAATCTTATAAAAAATGGGTTGAAGTTTTTGTATGAAACACTAAAATGTTATTACGGGCCGGATAAAATTGGTTGGTGGGCCGGACTTTGCCGACCCCTGTTATAGGGCATAGTTAGTCAGGGATGCGGCACGAGATAAAGTGTAGAAGTGATTATGGCTACTTAAGCAGGGATAGTGTACCATGTATTTCGTTAGGGTTAGGTTAGTTAGGACTCGTTTCAAACAAATAACTGATAGGGCATAGTTAGTCAGGGATGCGACACAAGATGAAGTGTAGGAGATGCGTGATTATGGTTACTTAGGCAGGGATAAGGCTTGGTTCATTTAGAAATGGGGCACTTTGTATTGCGTGTATCTTTTATACCATTAATCCAATTGAAAAACTTTGTTTGAATGAATCGTAGGTTTTGATTTAATATATTTAAAAATAATATTCAAAAAAATACGTTCTGGTTTTACGAATAAATTCTCGTACTTTTTTGTTGATACCGCCCATCAACCAGCGCACAACAGTTTTAGTCACTGTTTTGGCCAGTAAATCAAACCAATTCTTTATTTGTATTATGTCCTTAGTTACTTCTCCCTTCTTCTTTAATTTTTGTTTCATTATTGCCCAATATCGCTTTATTGGGTGAATCTGGAGGCAATTCGGTTGATTTAGCGTTTTTGATAAGAATTTCTCACCATTAACGTTGTACCATTGTAGCACGTCCTTGCTATAATGGCAGCTTGCTAGATCATACCAAAACATGACTGGACCATCAAGAGACCTAAGAAATGGAAAAACTCGTTTCTTAAGGCACTCCTTCTTATACAAGTCCGAATTCATATTCTTATTCGTCATAAACAAGGCGGTCTTTTTGCCACATGAGCAGATTCCTTCCCAAATCATAATTATTTTAGCGAATTTATCGGCGAAAACAATTTTGAACCTCTTTTGGACGTTGCCACTAGCATAAGCCATGTACAATTTTGCGCTCAAAATTTGTTTAAAATCGGATTTAATGTAGGTTGCACGGTCCATCAAAATTAAACCATGCTGTTTGGTCAGCACCTGATCGTACAGCTTTCCAGCCCGGTTTCTGGCCATTGTTTGTTGTTTTAAGTTTCAACTTGTATGTTTACTGACTTGAAAACATTTAAAATCTTCATGGAGTCGGATTCGCCGTTCAGAAGAACGGTCGGCGTTAAGATTTTTGGCCAATTTATAGTCCGAGATGCTTGGGTTAGCTTTGATTTTCCGAAAGACTCTCAATCGCAACTGACGATTCACGATTCCACTCCATCGCTTAGTTTGCACATTACGGGCAATCGTCGGTGTTTTCTTGTACTTTTTAACTAATGGTTTTTTTTTTGGAGTTTGCGGATCGTGTAACGGGGCTCTTAAACGTAGAACTACCCCAAGCGCCACAAGCTTCGGGTCGAGGTAGGGAATTCAATGGGCAAGAGCGAGATGGTGCACCATAATGATATTCTTGTCTCTTTTACACCAACGCAGAAATTCCCCCCTCCCGCCACCGCCAGAAATCTTTCCTTACCGCGCCCATCAATTCGATACATATATACAAATAAAATGAAACAATTGATTGTTAGGCTATCTTATTGAAAGAAAACCAAATTTCAACACATTTTATCTCTATATAATTTTTAGCTGAAAATAATAAATTTACCTTCACATATGACCGTAGAGCTTTAGTAAGGCAGGAGCAAGTTTCCTTGACTATATTGCTTATAGAGGAACGAGACACCTACGATAAAAAAAGAATGTTGAATTTTGTTTTGATCAAACGCGGTTAACTCACCCGAAACAAATACTTCAAGCTACTGAATGTTTCTCCAGTTGCCAAGTAGCGCAGCGTAAGCAACCGTTCTTGGGCTGTTATGGAGTCGCGCATATTTGTGTTCATTCTATTTATTTCTGGGCGTATCATGTCAAGGAGAACATCAAAATCTTCCTTCTTCATGCGAAGAAAGTTAATCAGGGTTTCATTTGCTTGCTCTGCTACAATATTGTCAAGCAAACGGTTGCCATCTTCTTGCCGCCGGAAAAAAATTCGACGCATCCACCACCTACGCACAATACGCCTGTTGCGTTGCCTGTTGCGTTGTTAAGAGTTTTGGGTACTTAACTCGATGACCCTGGATAGGCTAGTTAGCCACTCTTCATTCATCAACAGATTATCCATATTTAACTTTTTGTGTTAACTGAAGATGATATCTTGTTTGCTTTGAAGGCAGCTTTTTGAGCTAACTGATAACAAAAACAAAAACAGCAGAGACTGACGCATGCATAGACTGTCAGAAACTTTTCGCTTGCATTGACTGGCAACAGCATTGGTACCACAAAACGCGGCTACACGAAGCGCAAACTTATTGACGTAAACTTATACGGTTTTTGAGTTTGCGGTTGGAGTTTGCGGTTCGTGTAGCGGCCCGGTAAGTTGTTCAAATAATTTTTCACCTGAAGGGATCGAAAAGTAGTCTCGTGGTCTGTTATGATCTGGGCCGGAATATCTCACGATGTGAAGTATTGTGTTAGTGCACTTTGTACATATGTTATGTTTTTAGCTGCCATTGGAATTAGTTGGATGTGTTTAGAAAATGAGTCAACGAGGGATAGAAAATTACATCTGTCTATTTGGAAAATGTCCATTTGGACTCTTTCGAGAGGCTTGTTAGTAGAAGGTCTTGAAGTCATGATTCTGACTTTTTTCGCCATACATGGAAAAAAGTAGCTCCTTCGAATTTGATTTGCAACTTCCGAAATGCCTCTATGCGCTCGTTCGTGTTCTTTTGTGATTATTGCGTCTTGTCTGTCAGTTTCAGGTCGAAGACGTTACTAACACAAAGTCAGAATGTTAAAATGTTGCCTGTAAACGGATTGTATAAAACCAATCAACTCTTCGGGTGCCATTATTGCCGTCTGTTTTTTATCATGAAATGCTTCCAATGCATTTTTTATGTTTGATTCGTCAAAAAGTGGTTTGCAGATAGTTACTTGATAGTTACTATCTTGTTTTGGATATTTATTTTCTGAATAGGCTCTGGTTGGTTTATTCAGCGCAAACTTGGGCTTTTCTTCATTATGGTGGTTTTTCTGGTTTTGATTGTATGATTTCTTTGGACCTCTTTCATGAGCCATTGCATTCAATTCTTGAGCTTTGTATTTGCACAAGAATGCGTAAGCATCCTCAATATCTCTAGGCCTAGCTGCTGGAGCATGCCCAAAGTATGGTTCACGTAACCCGGCAATAAATGCGGTTAATGCATCTTCATCAATGAAACAATTGATACTGTCCTAATTGCTTCGACATTTCTCCTTCTGTTTGACCAGTGTTTTAATGTTCTGGACAATTTCCTGTGTAAAAGCATAATAAACGTACTTGCTTGGATTAATGTATGTCACTTGACAGTTAAGATAGTGCGTTTATGCCACCAGGTTGAACACCACAATGCAGGCTTCTTAGTTGATACGTATGCAGGCACGTATAAAAATTAAACGCAAAATTGTTCAAAAATACATAAAAATAGCTTTAAAGTATACCAAAATAATAATGTTCATTGTTCTTGGAGTCTTACAATGTATCATAACCACAATTACTTTGGTTTTTCCTTATTTTTCGGCTTGAGTGGGTTGCCTGTGTTAGATACATAGTCAGATGAGTTAGAGACAAAATGAAATGAGTTAAAGACAACTGTCAATGAGCTATGTCCATACCAGTTACTTTAGAGACAACAGTTGATGAGCTATTTCAATCAACGGTGGGTTAGAGTTGAACAAAGGTGGCAAATCCTGTATCTTGTTATATGTTATTTTTTGTTCTCCATATGTTTGACCATTTCCTGGTGTATTGCTAACGTTCCTTCTGTCAATATTTTTAGGGTGTTCGATATTTCTTTTAGATGCATGTTGGTTTCATCGTTCTGCCTTAAAACCTTTTTTTTTTAATCTTGTGGCACGACATCCCCAAGTGGGACAAGAAAGTTTTCGGTGACCGAAAGACGGTATATTTGTTATAGATCGGTGGTCAGCCGTTCGCAATAGCGGGCGGTGCACGACTCAAGATTCGATTCCACACCTGTGGCGTGGTGTTTCCTCGCGCTACCGCTGCGCAATGGGCACACTCAATTCGCATTCATTTCATCACTCATTATTCATTTCGATCGTTTCGTTCGTTTCAAGTATGTCCATAAAATCACTCAAGGAAGGCGCACTACTGTGGCATCTCTAGTGGCGCCAGACGGAAAAGAGAAGTTTTAGTAGTTTTAGTAACTAATAACAATCAAACTGTGAGAACTTCAGACTAGTAATAATTTTTTCCGCTAAATGCCGTACAATTGAAATTGAATGGCCTGAACTGAGCCCGCATAAAATACTGGAGCGCCAGTGCACGTATTGACCAGGCCTGGAATCCATAAAAAAGCAAAAACATTGACAATTATTTTTCTGTGGTACTGTTATGCATAACGTTTGTCATAAAAATAGGTTTTTACTATTTACGAGTTCGCTGTTATAAGCACTCTCACTTTGGGTCGCGTCCTCACCGATGCGCCCTCTCAACTCATGTCTCGTGCTTCCGAGCATCCCATGCACGTTAACATCACCAATCCTACCGACGTTCAACTGCCATCACCGCCTCCCCTCCGTCGCGGCACTGGAGCCCCGGATGCACGTGATCCTAAAAGTGTTCCACTGAACGCGCAAATGTTCTGGCTTTTTATCACCCGGCTGGGCCCGTCCGTCACGGAAAAAGACATTTCGGCCATGGCGTGTAGCCGACTATCACTGAGTGCAGAACACATTATAGTGTGCAAACTGATAAAGCGTGACACCAACTGCAGCACTCTCAACTTTGTGTCTTTCAAAGTTGGGCTGCCTGCATCAATGCAGCGTAAAGCCTTGTCACCAAGCACTTGGCCGCCTACGCTGATTTTTCGCGAATTCATCGATGATAGGACGCGTCGCGTACAACGTGAGTTTACCCCGGTATCCACTCCAGAGCAAGATATAACGCTTACCACGCCGCCTGCTGATTTGATGGCTGTTCTTCCATCCACACCGGCCTCATCTAGAAAGCGGACGCGGAACGACTGCCGATTGCCAAGTAGTCCGGTATCACCTTCGGCCGAAAGCGAGTAGCTTATTTTCCGCACACTAACCGTTGCCGCCCTCTCGCCCGCTGGTATCCTATAATCTGCTGTTATCACCTCGACATTTGGTCGTGCTCCGGTTTACACCCGCCCGCTAACCGCATCCCGCTCTACTGCTATCACCCGATCGCCATCCGTTGCCTGCTCACCTGCTGCTTCCCGCTCGCCTGCATCCACCCGCTCGTCATCCGTCGCCCTGCCAATCATTGGATCTCGATCGCTTGATGCCTTGCACTCGCCCGATGCGGCTGTCCTGCTCACCTCCTCTGCTTCGGCCGATCCGCTGGCTCGCACATCGTTGCAGGTATTTTACCAGAACGTCCGAGGGCTACGCACCAAAATCCTGCGACTTTCGTCAGGCACTCTCCGGCTCGCTGTATGATGTCATCATCGCTACGGAAAGTCCTAGATTCGCTCGCATACTGAAGGTACGGAAGAACTATTACGACTGGAACGCTCGAAACGTTTGTTGTCAGCATTGAAAAAGAAGCATCACATCATCGTCTTCTCCAATGACAAAATGTTCACCATCGATCCTGTTTCTAACACACGTACAGATAGGTTTATTTCGCCGAAGAACATTGAGAATGTTCCAGAGAACGAGAAATTCAACTTTACAACCAAACATCCGGCCGGAGTCATGGTTTTTGGGGCAGTTGCGTTCAATGGCTTGAAAATGCCACCAGTATTTATCAAAGCTGGATTAAAAGTTAATACCGAAGTTAACATGAAGATTTTGTAGGACCACGTTCTGCCATGGATCAAAGCCAACTTCGGAACGCACCAACACGTAATTTTCCAGCAGGATGGAGCACCGTGTCATACCTCAAAAAAGACTCAAACATGGTTGCAGGAAAACATGGAATTTTGGGAAAAAAAAGATTTGGCCTCCCAGCAGCCCGGACTTGAATCCTTTGGATTACTCAATATGGGCATATGTTCAGGCAAAGGCCTGTGAACGTTCACACCCCAGTATTGACGCCCTGAAAGCTTCCATTACCAAGGCATGGAACTCGATGACTGAGTCATTATTAAGGCCATTATTTTTATAATTAGACATTAAAAAGGTATGTTCCCGATTCCGTTCCCATTTGGAGCAGGTGACCGTAAAAAATGGTGGACATATTGAGTAATATTGTCATCAAAGGGTGAATAAACGATTCGCTAAATACAATTATGGCTTTTTTATCATTGTCTATGAAAAAAAAATTGAAACAGAGGTATGAATTTCGCATTTTTTTTAGGAGACATTCTGTAACTGTTGTTCTGTAATAATTAAACAAAACCAGGTTATGAGAAATTTCCATAAAAACTGTTTGAAATTGAATGTGAAAATCCTGCTGTATCGCAGGGCGTTTTCGTGATCTTTATGTAACTGAGGTGGCCGGAAGTGGAGTGATAACTTGGGGTGCTTGGTTATGGGACGTACTGGGTGCTGGAACTATTGAATCGGCTTTCTGTGAGTAATCATGGTCAAAAACTGGTGGTGGTAGAGTAGATGGTGATGGTAGTTGGTTTGCCGATGCTTCTGCCCTAACAACCCTCTGCAATGATACATATCAAGAACACCTATTAAAATTGGCATAAATAAGATTTATTCATCAGTCAACTAAAGAACAATGGACACAAATCTCCGATGAATTTGAGAAAAAATGAAATTTTCCCCATGTCATCCGAGCAATTGATGGCAAACATGTCCGTATTACTGCCGCGAAAAATAGCGGAGCAGAATATTACAATTACAAACAATTCTATAGCAACAGATTACTAGCAATGCTTAAACAGAAACGTCGCCGCGATGGCGATGTTTTTTTAGATAAGTATAAAAAGCATCGAAGGACGCGCCATCGGCTCGTCCGTTTGCTCTTTTGCAAGACGGAACATTGATAAGCCAGACAATTTTTTGGCCTACCAAATGACCTTAGTAGATAAATAATAAAGTTAGTTCAAAGGCAAGAAAAGCTGGTTGCCTTTCATTTCATTCCGTAAAGAGCGCCGCTAAAGGCAATCTGTTTTTAACACTTGTAGAAAGTGAACAGAATGTAAGCAATGGTAGTAGTTTTAACGATGGTATGGCAATACAGGTACAGATAGATAATGTAGGAATACGAAGAGAATAGTAATAGCGAAACTTTGCTAGTTTTGAGGAAGCATTAAGACATTTTTTAGGTATTTCTTGCCTGTCCCGCGGATTCGCTAGCCTGCTCCTGGTGATGTGCTGAAAATTTCTTAAATTGAAATTTCCACGCGATTCACGAACATTCTTAAAAAATTCCCACCAACGTCGGAAAGCAGTTAGCACCGATTGTTGGTGGAAACTTGTGGTATCAAGGGGTGGAGACGGTTCTAAGAAACTATTTTAGAGATATCATCCCGCAAGTATCACATTTTACCATCCAAGTGTCAGTCGACGGGCTTCCACTTTTTGAGAGCTCGGCTAATCAATTTTGGCCAGTTCTTATAAAAGTGGAAGAATTACCAGACCCTCCGGTTATGCCCGTAGCTATTTTCTGCGAGCAAACAAAACCGGAGAGTGTCGAACAGTATTTGCGGCCGTTTGTTCAGGAAATGAACATTCTTATGGAAAGAGGCTTGAAATTCGGCGATAAAGAAGTACGAGGGCTGCCCGACCCGAGTAACAAGAATATCCATGTTGCGCTATGAAAGGGGCGTTTTTCATGGTATCATCGGGCTCCTGATGGAACCTGCGAAATATGTAGGTTGCGTGACAAAAACGACGTGACGCGATGTTTTTTATACAATGCGCGATGTTTTAATGGAGGCGATGTTTTCAATATACATATTGTCATCATATACAAAGGAAAATTCCCAAGTTGTAATTTTATATTAAACGAACATTTTTTATTCAAATATATTTAAGCACTTTACAAACCGTTTGTTCACTTGGAGCCGCAAGCTTGGGACCGCAAAAATCAGCCATCTCCTTGCACCAAACTTTAATTCCACCGATGCCACCGGTTGAGCTTCTGGTGCTGCTGCTGCTCGCGTTGAACTTTGGAAGAGAAAATGAACAAAAATTAACATAGTTTGGATTCTTTCTGATTATAATTCATCTCAATAACGTTTACTTACCGAATATTAACGAAAACTGCCGTTATATTACTCTTTTCTTCACATTTTTGGTGAACTGCAATTTCACTCTGCAAGCGGTGGCAAAATCAAAACAACTCTGTTGACAACAGGCAAAACTGCCCAAGGCCTATAAAGCTGTAGGTTGGTTTACTTTGGATTGTTGACATTTGGTTCAAATTCATAAATGATTGTCAAAATAATATTTTATTTTTTCTTCATCGCTTGGTAATTATGAGCAGTGTTTGAAGTGATGATTGATATAAAACTGAACACATTGATTCTATTTGATGCTCAATATTTGAATCTGGTCCCTTATTTCTCTTTCAGTCACTCAAAAAAGTGTTTTTCAATTCTCCACCACACTTCTACGAATGAAAGTAATAGCTCGGTAGAATACCCATGTTTTTGACTTAATATTTTGTTTCTTTACATTATGAATCAAGATGAATCATGGTATGAGTGATGTATAGCGATTGTTTTGGTTTTTCGCATTCGCTGTAATCAATTAAGCCGTACACAAAGAACATAATAGCGTTACGTTGTCGACAGGCGGCTGTGCGAGCGATCGTTCT
Organism: Anopheles ziemanni; assembly: GCF_943734765.1. Taxonomy (NCBI): domain Eukaryota; kingdom Metazoa; phylum Arthropoda; class Insecta; order Diptera; family Culicidae; genus Anopheles; species Anopheles ziemanni. Next base: position 49,593,636 of record NC_080705.1, on the reverse strand, counting down.
TACTCTCGCAACTGCTCAAGATAAAACAAGTGCAGTGCCAATTTTCAACCTATTGATCGAGTATATTTACTGAAGCAAGAAGTTCAAGAACTTCCTGCGAAGTTTGATTTCGCCTGAGATGCGCGAGAGAAAGTCCCTTACTGCGTTTAACGCAGCAATACATAGAAAGTACTGACAGTTAAGAAAACTGATTTCACTGGTATTTAATATAACTCATTTTTTAAGAGCCTTCATCGTAGCCATGGTTAAATTTTGATATGAATCAATTCTCCGATTCAACTTCAGGGTTTTTATGGTTTGAAATGTTTAACGTCATTTACCAAACCTACCCTGTTTAACACGCCTTGGTCCGAACCTGTCCGTGTTGCAGTTCTATCTGCAAGTATGGGTCCATCAGGGGTGGGATGGGGAAATTCCTCCTGATGCATCGCTTCGTCGCGGTGTTTTGTTCGCGATGTTGTGCTACCGCTTGCAAGTATAGACTCGCGGAGAGGAGCACTGGGGTAGCACTTTCATCGCCCGGGCAGTCTTGGCTGAGCAGCCGTCAACGATGGAGGTACCCCTCGCATCAGCGGCCAAGTGCGAATTGCGTTCTGTAATACGTTTTTAGAGTGCGAAAAAGGTGACATCTATTGAAATCCATCGTCAACTAGTTGAAGTTTACGGGGAAAAGTGTATGGACAGTAAAAACGTGCTCAAGTGGAGCCGCGAGTTCAATTCCGGGAGCACTAATGTTCACGACGAGGAGAGAAGTGGCCGACCGTCGGTCTCGGATGCGATTGTTCAAGCAGTGGAGGCAGAAATGCTCAAAAACCGCCGTGCGACAATTAGGGACTTGGAAGAGAAGCTTGGAGGAGTGTGTAGCAGCGAAACAATCCGTCATATCCTTGTGAACAACTTGCAGTATCACAAAGTTTCTGCCCGATGGGTGCCGAAACAGCTAACCGAAGACCACATGAAGCGACGCGTGGAATGTGCGACCAAAGTTGTGGCCCGTTTTGAAGAGGAAGGCGATGATTTTTTGGAAGGGTTTGTTACGGGGGATGAAACGTGGGCTCATCACTACACACCCGAAACAAAGGAGTCGTCCAAACAATGGTGCCATAGCGATTCTCCGAAACCCAAAATGTTTAAGGCGACACTGTCAGCCGGCAAGGTGATGGCTACGGTGTTTTGGGATCGCCACGGGGTATTGTTGGTGGATTTCATGCCAAGGGGAACCACTATCAATGCAGCAAGGTACTGTGAGACCCTGGAAAAGCTTCGTCGTGGCATAAAAAACAAACGCCCGGGATTGCTGAGCAAAGGAGTGAAATTTCACCACGACAACGCGCGCCCGCACACAGCCAACGTTTCCCTTGACCTGCTCAAGAAATTTGGCTGGGACATCATCGACCACCCTTCCTATAGTCCCGACGTGGCCCCAAGTGACTACCACATGTTCCCCGCCCTGAAAAAACATCTCGGAGGGAAGAAGTTTGAAAGTGACGCGGAGGTTCAGAAAGAGGTCAACACCTGGCTGCGCGAGGCGGACGGAGAGTGGTATTCTGCCGGCATAGACAAGTTCATCGTGCGGATGCGCAAGGTGTTGGAAAAAAATGGCGATTATGTAGAAAAGTAGCCAAGAGCTTGGCCTTTCCAACGGTGTATCGCTTTTTGTAAATAAATGTCATTTTCTATGAAAAAAAAAATTGGAGACCTTACTTTATTGTCAGCCCTCGTACGATAGGGTTAGGTTAGTGATCACATAAGCAGATGACTGCCCAGTTTACAGAAGACAGGCATCAAAGATTGCCAAGCATTCTCAACAGTGACAGAGCCAGGCTGGGAAGCAGTGTATCAGTGCAATCGTGCCTACTATGGGCTCCACAAACTCCTGAGGTCCAGATGGCTTTTCCCACACACGAAATGTGTCATATACCGCACGCTAATAAGACCGGTCGTTCTCAATGGGCATGAATCTTGGACTCTGCTCACGGAGGACGCTAACGCTCTCGCAGTCTTCGAGCGGCGCGTGCTCCGGTCTATCTTTGGCGGTGTGTGTGAGCAGGGCGTGTGGAGGAGAAGGATAAACCACGAGCTAGCTGAGCTGAATGGCGAGCCGGACATCCTGACGGTGGCGAAGGCCGGCAGGATTCGTTGGTAGGGGCATGTCATGAGGATGCCGGACTCATGCCCCACCAAGAAGGTGCTCACCAGCGACCCGCCCGGCACGAGACGACGAGGAGCTCAGCGAGCTCGGTGGATGGACCAAGTGGAGCAGAACCTGCGAGACATCGGATGCGACCGGAGTTGGAGGGCTGGAGTCATGGACCGAGCTACCTGGAAAACGATTGGTGACCAGGCCATGTCAGCACGACGTGCTCAACTGTGAGCGGGCCAGAAAAGAAGAAGAAGAAGTTATTTTCACGCAAAGCAGTGCTGTTTAAAATGCACCGGTCTAGGTGTTTACCATAATACTTTGAGGAAGGTTATTTTCCCCTCAAGTGCTGGACCAAAGCGAACGGATAACGCATTCCGAGCAGGCAGTTATAGCGAGCATCATCGATCGAGAACACCTCTACTGAGTATTCGCAACATAGCACTGCTTGAGAAGCTCGTGGATCAATGCGACTCCATTTATGGTGCTGGACACATCTCAAGTAATGTCCATCAATTGTTGCAGGTACAAGATGACGTAGCTAAGTTTGGGCACCTTGAAACAATTTCTTCGTATCGGTTCGAAAGCTTCATGCAACAGCAGAACCGCATGCTCCGTTCAGGACACAAAAATATACATTAGGTTGTGAATAGGACAGCAGAGAAAGAAGCTTTTTGCTTAGTTTACACGAGGCATAAAACTCTGAAAATACAGGCGAAAATATATTTTTTTCTGCCTATATATATTCAGTGTTAATTTGATTGTTTAACTTTAAAAAAACAGCACAGAGGTATTGTGTACACCGAAATCTTATCAACAACCGCTGTACATCATCACAAACAACTATATCCAAGAATAAAAAAGAAAGGGAACCAAACGGTCTTATTCGTTAGCCAGGGTTTTTCTTTAAGACAGAGAATGAGGAATGAATGGTTTTTAACATCGGATAGCAGCATAGTGCAAGTTATGTTTTCAACCCTGGGGCGAGGTTTTTAAAAAACTCCCGTCCTGGTCGACGGTCTTATTCAGACTAACTTTATTATGCTCTTGATCTTTCTACGCTCTTGATCCCTATGTTTGCATCGTTCCTCCCGTGGGAACGGTGCTGATGCTGCGTTTTACTGCGCATCGTGTTGCCGGTGGCTTACGGGCTGCCGCACGCGTAGTCGTTGTCATCGTACGATGCTGATGTTGCGTTTCGCGCGCATCGTATTACTCCACCGCAGAGTATGGGTTGCCGGTCGCGATGTTTACGTTGGCGTACGATAACTTGCAGTATCAGGGTAATGTTGAGGAAGCAGGGTCAATAAGAATATTAGGTAGGGGACTTAACAAGATATATTTCATTTCCAATGTGCAGCGTAGACGTTTTTTCGTTGCTTCAATGTAATCTGAGGAGGCCGCTTAGTCCGCTCATATTTAGATCCGCATCTGCTAAGGAGGGACTAATGATTACACGCCAAAGCAGAATGGAATGGCAGATCTTGCTAACAGAACCAACTTGGCCGGAAACCTAATTTGACTCATATTTGGGTGTTTGGTATCGGAAGCATTGTTTTGGTACCAAAGGTAAAGCGACAGAAATGGGATCCGAAATCCAAAGAGTGTACTTATTGCATTTAACACGTTGACTGCCATGTCACCCAAAAGTGGGTGACAGCAAAACTAAGTTCTAAAAAGTTTTTGACTCATAAATAAATGAAAATGCACATGAAAATTATAGTAATATTTTATATCAATTCTTTGGGAAGCAAAGTTTTTGTTTAGCCTTCATAAATAGTTGGTTTAAAAAATGTTATAAACAAATTTTATTGACATATTTTGTACTAAAAAAATGTGCTAAAAACGCTTGGCAGTCAACGTGTTAAAGAGGACACCAAATGGTATCGGGTTTACGATCCAGCTGCGAGGTGCTTATTGAAAAGTCGCGATGTTATTCTCCACAGTAAATGGGTCCTGTAAACGGGCCGTTTTACTTAGTACAAAAAAAAGCAAAAATATGTAGGAGATTATGTAGGTAGGAAATAAAATTTGAAACTGAAATTTGAAGTCTTATAAGGTTACAACAGTTGGAACTCGTCGGGAGAAGAAATCCCTTGCGTGCTGCTGAAATGTTAAAAACCATTGCTCGTAGACCGGGCTAGAGTTCGTGACCAAGCGATTTTACACCACTCTTGACCATGAGAAATACGGATATTCTGCGGCTGAAATATAACGAAGGAGGAAGATGCCGGACCCAATATTCTACAGATTCAAGCCTACAAGTAGATATGAAAAGCTGTTTCTACAATAAGATGTTTTTCGAATGAAAAATAGTATTTAATCAACTTTCGTTTTTTTTTCAGATCACGTAGAAACCAAAACTAAAGGACATTGTTGAAAACGAAGAAACTTCCTTCTGATATCTAGTAGATTGTAAATAATAGATTAATTATATTTGTAATATTTAGATTAATTATGTACGTGGGGGGACCCAAAAGTAACGGGAATCGGGTTGTAGGGAGAAGAGGGGAAAAAGGGGATCGGGTACAATATTTTTTTTAAAAAGCTTAACATGTTCTTGATCAGTATGCAAAGTTTAGTTTCTGTAAGTGCATCCGCTAGTCTTTGAGAATTTTTTCAGTGTAACGGTTTTAGTGTTTTCGGCGATTTTGTGAGATGGCCAAGTGAAACTGAGGTCAACCTCGTTCTGGGCTCCCCACAGCTTCAAAAGCGGACAAAAATGTTTCAAAACTCAACAACCTTGTTCAGAATGTGTTCCTCCAGGATGGAAAAATGGGTATCATGCCATTTTCGGTTAAAAACAGCCTCATGAACAGCGCTTTGTGGGCAGGTGCGTTGTCGTGGTCTCAGTTCCGTGGAAGAACCAGTCTCGCCACGGATCCGTTGTTTTCTTCTAGCTGTTTCTCCTAAACATCTTCAAATCTGCCTGGTGGATTTTTTAGTTTATCCTCCATCCTGGATAAACAAATGCTGAACAGGATTGTTGATTTTTGAAACATTTTTGTCCGCTTTTGAAGCTGTGGGGAGCCCAGAACGAGGTTGACCTCAGTTTCACTTGGCCATCTCACAAAATCGCCGAAAACACTAAAACCGTTACACTGAAAAAATTCTCAAAGACTAGCGGATGCACGTACAGAAACTAAACTTTGCATACTGATCAAGAACATGTTAAGCTTTTTAAAAAAAATATTGTACCCGATCCCCTTTTTCCCCTCTTCTCCCTACAACCCGATTCCCGTTACTTTTGGGTCCCCCCACGTATGCAATAGTTAGATGTTTTTTTTCAGCCAGCGACATCCGCAATGTTTATTCGCGTAAAGGAGCAGAGCCTTGCTCTAAAAACCGTCGAGCGAAACGACGGAAAACACTAGCTAGAATGCGACGGGAAACTTTTCCCAATCCCGATCACCAAGGTCGATAACTCCGTGGTCGTCAAAGTCCACGACTTGTCTGAAGACGTATCAAACAAGACCATCACAGATTTCTTCTCCCGCTACGGCGAGGTCTGGCGTTTGGTCCAAACCCTATCCATGCGCCGGAATCCCGGACGGATACCGGTATGTGACAGCGGTTATCACAAAGCCGGTGCCTTCATACGTCACTATCGGAGGTGAAGAAACGATGGTGACCTACCGAGGCCAGCACCAAACGTGTCGCACCTGTGGGCTTTCGGTGCACCATGGCATGACCTGCACCCAGGGCAGGAAACTTGTAGCCCAAAAGGCAAGTGTGAACGAGCGATTGTCGTACGCGTCTGCTATGCAAAGCTCAGCCACCGATGCAACAGCAACGAGCTACACATCAGCACCGGTTTGCACCACCAAAGAGCGCCCCGGCAAGTGCACCAGCCGTCCTAGCGTGCGCACCAACCGTCCCGACGAGCGCACCAATCCGACCGTCCCGGCCGACCGTGACACGATGGAGCGAAGCCGGGATAAAAATCAAAAATTCATTTTTGGATTTCAGAAAAATGAAACATGTTTTCTTAAACTACAAGATGAAACTAAGAAATGACCCAAAAACTAGAGCCTCTGTTCTTCCAGGTTCTGAGAAACAGCCCGTCAAAGTCAAGATTTGTGAAAATATTGCGTGAAAAATTGAAAAAAATCCATCAACTTTGAAGGTCTGCAACTCCTATAATAATAGCCGGAATCGGATTTCAAGCACAGTTTTGGAAAGGTATATTATCATGCTTTATAATTGTTGACTATTTGAGTAAATTGAAATTGAATGTCAAAAAATATTAAGCATTGTTTCGCAAAATTCCCGGAAAATTTTTCAATTTTCTGTTTTTAACCTTACGCCATTGCTAAGGATTGTGAAAGATTGTAATATGATGCATACCCACTTATAGTCTAGAATGTTTTGTAACAATAAATGATAGTTTTTTTTGCGCATACGTGCGCATCTCTACGTTATTCTGTACTTTATATGTGAAGCTTATAGTTTATCACCTACTAGGCGTCTCCATCATGCCATATGCAACATCGTGTGTGGTGAGAAATATATGAAATTCTCATTCAATGACAAATGTGAAGCAGGGTAGTGGTTGAACATCACGTAAAAGGTGAAAGACAAGCCAAGTTATTGGCAAAAAATGAAATTTGGTTTGGTTTGCTTTGAATGTATCAGGTCGCTTTTACTTGTTCTACAGCTCACAAATCCATCTTTTTATCCAAAAAATTGCTCAGAATAATGTACCCTACACTAACACTTTGTTCTGTTTGTACCCTTACATATCATATACGTTTTGTTATCATAAACGTTTTGATAAACAATGCTTCTTGCCAGGAAAATATTTGGTATGCGTTAGAGTTCATTGAAAGTAAAGTAAGCATCAAACCGTAAGCATCAATCACACGGCGTGTAGATTATATACAAATGCAGAAATCAAATACAAATACAAAAAGCAGAAATCTTGCGGCACCTTTCATCTTCTTTGTGGGATTCACTAAGCGTCGTATTATTGTGCTCGTGGGGCATTGGCGGATCTAGTGGACATAGCATTTACAATGAACCGCTTCATGGTTCCGGAGAAAATACTGCATCAGACAGTGATGTACTAGTATCGGCATTAACGCCAAAGTGTTAGGTTTTGCAGGCCAATTGTGATCGAGTTTGCGAAAAAGTAAAAAAAAAAGTTATACAAACAGTAGACGAAAGCAAAACCCAAATAACCAGGTTAGTTCCTTATACAATTCAGCTAAATGAAACAAGTTATGTGGCGGTAAACTATTCATTTTTCACGAGTTTATGTCTATGCAAACATGTTGTATATATGGTGCAAAACCAACAGAAATGAACAGTGTAGAGCAATTAGAAAATGGATTTATTCGAAATCCTGAGAATTTATCTTATAGAATATCTCCACTGCACTGTTGGATGAGATTTTTCGAATGCTTGCTTCACATTTCGTACAGAATTGAATTAAACAAATGGAAGGTTACTAAAAATTATAAAAACATGTACAATGATCGAAAAAAAAAATTTTTCATTGGAAAAGATGAACATGGAATTTGGTGTTAAAGTAGATGAACCAAAGCAAATGGGTAGAAATAGTTCGACGATAAATGTTTGTCGTAGGGCTTTTTCAAAGATAGAAAAATTGAGCGACATTTTGCAAATAGAAACAGAACTTATAGAAAGGTTTCTAAATATTTTAATAGCCATCAACTGTTCACAGCCTTTAAATCCAAAAACTATGAGTCTATATTGCCATGACACATACATGTTGTTCATACATCATTAAAATTGGTACAAAATGCCTTTTACTGTCCATAAAGTTCTTGCGCATGTAGAAAAAATAATTGTAAATGCCGCAGGTCCATTGGCATCCTTAGGAGAGGAAGCAGCACCAGGTAGAAATAAAATATAAAGAAGTGATAGAAGAGAACACGCCCGTAAATTGTAACGAGAATTCAATATTAAAGACATTTTTATGAGAGCATTACAAGCATCCGATTCATACATTTCAACAATATCTCTGGCTAAATGGTTGAAAAATTAAAAAAATCCCATACCTAGACGCAGTAAAAACATTTTTCGTAGATTACAGCTCCTTAAATAGTAACAATCCCTTGCCAATTCAAAACTAAGAAGATGATGGTACAAGTTCAGAATATTCAGATAGTAGCTCTTCGTTAGGCGACGTTATGTCCGCGTTAAATGCTTTGAATATCAATTATTTTCTATATGACAATGTTTTGAACGATAGTTTGTAGTAAATCTAGTTTATTTTATATTAAACTAAAAAAAATCTTTGAGTTAATATAAAAAGAAAGATTGAAAAAATAATGCACCCATAGAAAATTCCAAAAATATGTGGTTTTTGCAGCGCCACCTGGCGGGATTGTCTAGAAACATCATAGTTTCGTATAATATAATAGTATTACACGATATTACAATGAAAAAATTGCAAAACATTTGATTCCGAATTTTATCCCGGCAATTTGCTCTTTTCGCTCCATAGTGCGTGAGCGGTATCGCGAAGGATTGAAGAATCGCGCGTGGCTGAACTGACGGCACCTGACTAGTGGGCAGCGACGGCGGTGTGCGAAGGAAAGTAGAGAAAGACTCATTGACTTGCGCTTGCTCCCCGACGGCACGATCAGTGGGCAGCATAGTGCAAATCAGTGGGCAGCATAGTGCAGTGCGCAAAGACAAGACAATATAGAACGGAAGAAGAAAAGTGCGGTGTGCTCCGGTACGACGAGAGACGATGTGGTAACTTGCGACCAATGAGGCGTATGGTATCACTTGCGGTGCGTGAACGAGGACGATTCCGTTTTCAGCCGGGACTGGCAATGTGCACGGTGCGTCGAGGTGCCAGGGGAAGAAACCACGGCGGATCTGGCTCCCGGAACTCCCTTCACGCTGCGTTCCACAACACCGGAGAATCCAACCGTAGCATCATCATCGCTCCGACAATCTAAAATGGACGACACGAGATTTCAAAAATCTTTAAAATGGCGATTGACGCCTACAACGAAGAGCTCCAACGCATCTTGCAGACCACGTCGCAAAAAATGGCCGGTGCTCATGATGGCGAAAAAATGGTGCTCATGATGGCGAACCACCCACCAAGTTCAACGGTGATGTACCAATCGGCAGATGCTGAACCAAGCCGAGCTCAACTGTCGGCGCGACAAGCGGTTTCCGACAAACTTCCTGCCTTTGGTGACAACCCGGAGAAGTGGCCGATGTTTCTGACCACAACGAAACCACGCGGATGTGCGGGTACTCCAACGGAGAAAATATTCTACGTTTTCAGCAGGCCCTTAAAGGGAAAGCGATAAAGGCTGTGCAGTGTCGCCTACGGCATGCGGCGAATCTTAAAGAAGTAATGGACACCCTCCGAACGATGTTCGGACGACCGGAGAAAATCGTGGATTCACTACTGGACCAAATAAGAAGAGCTCCACAACCGAAGGCGGATAAGGTTGAAACTCATCGACTTCGAACTGACCGTCGAGGAGATTTGTTCCACAGTGCGAACGAGTGGCGTCGAAATTCGATTCGATGGTTCGATCCTGCAGGAGCTGGTCGAACGCCTTCCCGAAATAGTAAAGTTGCTATGAGGCCTTCATAGTCTGACGCTAAAGACTGGTTCACTAGAAGAGTTCGTTAAGTGGATCAAAAACACGTCACTGATAGTTACGAAACCTACGTCCACCACTTACGGCTCGCCCCACGAGGAAAAAATCACGTCGCACGGATCAACGTCCATACCGTGGGAGACTCCAAAGCTATTTTATTTCGCTTTAAGGATATTTTAAGTTGCTACTGCAATGTGAAGCTTTCTGGGCCATGCCGGTTACCGAAAGGTGGGAACATGTAAAAAGAAAAAAGCTATGCCTCAAGTCTCACTCCTCAGCCTGCCGGATCATACAACCTTGTGGTAAAGGAGGCTGCACACTAAAGAATAATCGGGCGCTCCACTCCACGGGTGAATCGAAACCTCGACCGGAAGTAGCACAAATGACACACCTAGCAGAAGGAGGCGGCTTGCTGAAGTATCTTCCGATTAGGATACACAAACCAGGTGGAAGCTTAAGTACCTTTGCCTTGCTCGACGACGGTTCTAAAGTAAATCTGATCGAGCATGATTTACTGACGGAAATCGACCTGGAAGGTCGACCAAGACCTCTGTGTCTCAAATGGACGGGCGGTCAGCAGAGAACGGAGCAGGGATCAGTAGAGCTAGCCATCGAGGTATTCGGCGCCGGACCTGAGGATAAAAAGTACTGGATACCTAGCTTACGCAGTGTGGACAAGCTGGATTTGTGTTCGCAATCTGTGAGCATGAAGAAACTGGTGAGCAGATATCCTCATCTGTTGACGGCGCCAGTTGCTTCATATCACAGCGCAAAACCACGGATCCTAATCGGAAGTTCCAGTGCCTTTCTAATGCGCCCGCTGCAGGCAGTGGAAGGAGCGGCGAAAGAACCAATAGCAATTGAAACCCGCCTCGATTGGGTACTATCCGGTAGCTACGGCTTACGAGGTGGACAGCCTCAACAGCTAAGTGTTAACCACATCAGTCTGTGCGAATGTGACGTCTGTGAGAAAGTTTAGAATTAGAAAGTCCAAAATATACTAATTCTCGACTTCTTTGCAGAAACGAGCAGCGGGCAACAGATCTTCTCCACAGCTTGACCAGATTAGTAGACGATACTGGCGATATGATGATATCAAGCTCCCCAATAATCGTTCAATGACCGTGAAGCGTATGAACTGCCTTGAGCGTATGGAAGGCGAACCATTTTTGTGCGACAGGATGAACCAAATAATCTCAGACCTCCTGGAAAAGGGTTACATTCCGAAGCTGCTGGAAAGCGAAAAGGTAATAAAGCACCCTCGCACCTGGTACCTCCCGATCTTCCCAGTGGTCAACCCCAACAAGCCAGGCAATGTTCGCGTAGTGTGGAATGCTGCAGCGGCGGTGAATGGCGTCTCACTGAATTCCATCATGTTGCTGTCAGGACCGGATCTTCTAGTTCCCCTTCCCTGCGTGCTTCGGAAATTTGGGGAATTTCGAGTGGCCATGGCAGCAGATATAACGGAAATGTGGATTCCTGAGGAGTACGTCATGACAAGGATGACGTTCGGTGCAACCTGTTCCCCAAGCTCCGCACAGTACGTTAAGAACCTTAACGCCGACAGGTTCGCCAAATGCTTTCCACGAGGGACTGAATACGTGCAGCAAGAACACTACGTCGATGACATGTTGGTGACCGTCGAAACTGTCGCCGAGGCCACCCAGCTAGCACTAGATGAAATGCACATTCACTCGAAGGGTGGATTTAATCTGCATAACTGGGCGTCCAACTTTGCCGATGTTCTAAGGTGGTTGGTAGAATGGAGAGCCAGTTGAAGGACATGAACCTTAATGCAACTGCGAGACCACAGAAAGTGCTGGGCATGTGGTGGAACACGCATAAACATACGTTCCAATTCAAGGTTCCCGGAAAAGAGCGAGAGATCTTGCAAGGGAAGACTGTGCCAACCAAGAGACAAGTCGTAAGCATTTTAATTTCAATCTACGATCCCCCCGACTTAATCGCAGCTCCGCTCTTCTTCCTCAAGGCTCTTCTCCAAGACATTTGGCGTTCTGGTGTAGGCAGCGATGACGTTGGGACGGTGCTCGACCCAACTTCATTTGTTCGTGGATGCCGGCAAAGACGGGTTTAGAGCGGTAGCCTACTTTCGACTCCAGGCATGTGGAGGGATAGAAGTAGCTCTGATCGAAGGACGAACCCGAGTAACTCCTCTGAAGTACGTCTCCGTTCCTCGGCGGGAACTACAAGCAGCAGTCATCAGGCTCCGGCTAGCAAAAGCTCTCATCGAAAGTCATCGTATCCCAGTTCATCGCAGGATATTCTGGGCGGAATCTAGGGACGTGCTGAGCTTAGTGGCAAGTATAAGTAATTATAAGTAAAGTCATAGTATTATAAGTGATTTTCAAACATAGAACTGTTGAAGATCGTTGTGTACAAGAGATACATTTTAAAACTAATCATTTAAAGTTGTGTTGTGTATGAGCTTAATTGAGGCAAATATGAATGTGTGGTTTGAATGCATGTCATTATTCTTATAAATATAGCTTTTTTGTTTTCCCAAATTTCTCCCATGACTATGGTTACTGTGCAGTGTTTTACCAAACAGAAAGTTCAAATTCCTATAAACTGTTACATTAATTGAAACAAAGACACATCATGAAAAGGTAGGTTTCACACGGAAACAATTATGTCCTCCGCGCGATCATGCGATAAGCGCATATTGATGATGTCCTCCGTGCGACCATCAAATATGCAAATCCTCTCCACGACCCGGAAGATCGTGTGACGTGCCAGACCGCGTGCTGGAATGTCAGCTTATCACCGCGTGCTGGTTCGTCACAGGAGAGAGTGCGTGGGAGAGCTTTCGCTACGGGCAACTCTCCCACGCGTAGGGAAGTGGAGGGGAGCGTTCATACGATAAAACTGTCGATCAACGGATCGACGGGCTCTTTCTGCTTTCGCCTGCCTTCGGTAAGCTTCAGTCATTATTCAATTCTCTCCGTGCAAATAAAGAATCTGGGTGACCCCGACGTGATATCGCTAAGTGCCTTGTATTCCTTTAAACCTTGTGCTTCGTGCCGCCGCGTGACTCTTTGGATTCTTTGCTTCGTGCCGGTTTTCGCTCGGTGCGAACAAACCCAAAAGCTCAACTCGTTTCCAGGTACCAAAGTGAAGCTGAACAGCGCAAAAAAAGTAAAAAAGATGAAGAACTGGTTGAGAGCCAGAGAAATGCACTACACAAGTTTTTGGCAATAGGTTTCTATTCCGTCGTCAAAATGTTCGAGTGAATCAGTGATATGTCCAGATACAACTAAATAGTGTTCAAACAATAAAGTTGCGAGCAAAGATGCCAGTGAAGATGCAAATGAAATTGTGAAAAATAAAACAAATGTAAACAGTAGATCCTCAACCAATTCAGTTAAATTTGTTGAACAAGCCGCTAGTGCTAAAACTTCCCAAGCAATTAATTACCAAACTACCGACGCAGTCACTGATATAGCTTTTTAGCCAACCAATTTTGGGGATAACTTTATTGAACACGTCCTTAAACATAAACCTAAAAATATTGGGGAAATATCTAAATCAAAATGTTTGTACAAAGATAAGGCAGGTGTTTACCATAGAAGTCTAACACTTGAGCATTTTCAACTGAAAAAATCTAATGGTCTCCCAAGTACCATATTTGATCAATGTGTGTTTTTTTTATAGAAGATCATCGAATCTGGAAAGAATAGATTCAAAGGTTGTAGAAGAGCGAATCAATGGAGAAGCATATTGGAAAGAAGTTTTAAAGAGAATCGTCTCGACGGTAAAATTACACAGCCGCTTAGGATTAGGTTGATGCAGGAAAAAACTCAAATAAGAAAGAAAACTATATGACATGTTTAAAATATTAAAGTGAATACGATGATTTTTTGGAGCATCATCTGCAAAAATTTGGAAAAATTTACAATATTTAAGTGAATACGATGATTTTTTGGAGCATCATCTGCAAAAATTTGGAATTGACCGCCAGGCAAGTGATGGGCAAAGATCTCCCGATCTTCAATTGCGACCCAAATGAGTGGGCCTTGTGGCATGCAAATTTTGGGCGAACAACGGAAGCGTGTGGCTTTTCAGAAGATGAAAATCTTCTGCGGCTTCAAAGGTGTTTAAAAGAGTAGGCACTGTAAATGGTGAGTGGGAGACTGTTGCTGCCGAAGAACGTGCCGGGAATTATAGAGCTGCTCAAAATGCGATATGGAAGATCGGAAATTCTCTTACGATCGTTGGTTGAAAAAATTATGGCCAGTCCGTCACCTAAGGCAAATAATCTAAGTAGCTTCAAATCAAATCTGATTCGAATCCCAAACAAATCAAAACAGATTCGAATCCCAAACAAATCAAATCAGATTCGAATCCCAAACAAATCAAATCCGATTTGAATCCTAATCGAATCAAATCTTTAGAATCCGTCAAGTGGGATCCAAATCTTTATAATCCGTCAAATGGGATTCGAATCTTTAGAATCAGTCAAACGGGATTCGAATCTTTAGAATCCCTCTAGGGATCGAATCTTCGAGTCTTCGAGATGAGATGAAGATGAAAAATTCCCAGAAGACTGACAAGCTGGAAATCAGTGGCATGAGTAGCACCAAAACACATCAACTAAGTGGTGTAAACTACCCTTACCTAGAAGGCCTACCGATCAAAGATTTCAAAGACGTGAAACCGAAGCTCTTAATCGGGTTTGATAACTTGAGCCTTACAGTGCCACTGAAGGTACGGGAAGGAGCGTGGGGGCAGCCAGTTGCACTGAAATGCCGACTAGGATGGGGTATAACGGGAAGATACCCAGCCAACATTTCGCTATGGAAAATGACCGCTGCTTTTCTGTGAAGTGTTCGGCTACTTTTCCTATTAAAGCAGCTCCGTTCATTTCTGATGCAGCACCGGAGTTCATGAAATAATTGAAGCGTATGAAATAATTAATGAAATAATTCAACAAATTTAAGCTTTGTTTTGAACCTTTGCAAAAAAATGTGAAAAAATTCAAAAAACATTTCACAACTCTTGTTCCGTTTGTTTCTCTTTCTTCTGTTCTGTTCTGCCTTTCTCGTTCTGCTGCCTCGCTCCCCTCGGCGGTCCTCTTGTAACCTCCTGATGTGTTCTGCTCGCCTGGTAGCAGGTGTTCCGCCGTTCCTTCGGCTTTGGGAGTTGATATGTTGCCTGATGGTGAAAGATGTATATATTTGTCTTTGTTATTAAAGTTTTTACTTACCATTTGATTCTGCCAGTCCGAAGCGTGTGGGGTGTTAATCTCGAATTGTTCCAGTAGTCCACCGAGATTCTTGTACACCCTCGGGTTTAACTAGGGTTTTCTTTAATCGCTTTGGTGTTTGCGTGACAGTACACGCACGCGTCGCTTGATACACACATGTGTATAACGCACGCGCGTTGACCTTGTAAATAGAACCGCTAACAAGAACCAGCTGATTCTTGTTTTGCACACTTGTGTGGCGACAACCGATCGCACCGTATGATTATTTTTGTTATATTTTCGCGCAGCATTAAATAAACATATGCGCATGGAATTTATTTTTGTTTTCATTACATTTGTTCCTCACATTTTTAATATGCAATAAAAGGTACTAAAATATGACCGCAAAATGTTTGATTTCAATTTCAATACAAACTGGCGCTAGTTGCATGCTTTTGTGTAACATGTGCGTTTTACGTAAAGAACATGCAAAACGAAAGTGGATGCTGAGCAAAGAACAATACGAATGATCAAAGATGTACTTTTTCCTCCACGAGGAACTTTGCTTCATACCTAGCTTGCAATATGTTACAGATAAGAAATTACTTTTACAAAGATAGGCCATGCCAAAATCTGGTTAAAAATAATTGCACAGCTTACCCACATCCACTACATCCAAATGCAAGTTGCAATGATTTTTTTTTTAGATTTCGATGTCGCATCGCATTTTTAATTGCTTAACATTTGATTGTTTCATGAGATTACGTCTTTTGGAAACTAGTAAAGATCTACACACAGATCTATAAACCAATTGGAGACAGTATTCGGAAGTAACGGATAAAAATCTAGCTCTTATCAAAAGGTACTTTTGTGTGCAAAATGCGCTCCAACATCTTCTTCTGCCGGAGACATAATCGTTTCCCAGCATAAGGTGAAATCATGTATTGACAGTTTAAAAGAGAGCAGGTTGATGGCACCCCTTAGTCAAAATGCATTCGTTTTTTAATGCTCGTAACCCTAATATAAATACATAAACTCGCGTAGCAACTGCTCAGGTGGATAGAAAATTAACCACTACCGGACAAAGATTACCGTTACTTTGTAATTAACCTTTGAACTGAGAAACACGGCCTTAACGTTTGCATTAAAAAATAGACAAATTTCGTCGGCGATAAGAAAAAAGTCAACCCAGTATATTGAATAAAGTAAATTTTATTGTAAGATTAAGATTTTAGTACTTTCAAAATAACTTCCGACGGCCAGTTGGCCTTGGCCGAAACTTTGGCATAGCCAACCAAACCAACCATGTAGGAATGTTTTCAGTTGTTGTAAATTTTTTTTTCGATTGGTAGTAGTTGATAGGCATGAGCAAGGTGAGCAGTGTGGGATATTTCAATTGTATTTGACCCATTCAACTCCTCCGATCCTCTTTACGCATGATTTACTGTGGCTATGTATGTCCAAACCACTGAATCGTCTTTATCGTGTTTTCTGTTAAAGTGGATTTATTCCGGAAGACACTGCACACTATACACTTCTCCATACGCCGGAAGTCTTGACAGGAAGAACAGCGACTTTGGGCAAATCCTTCTCGCTGATTTTCAGCCACGATATGCCGTTCTATGGGAGTTTAGCGACCACAAAACACTTAATATACTGTAACAAGCTTCAAAAGTAATTTAAAATACTAGGCTTTTTTACCACTTGTCTTCTTCTGGTTTTAAATAATCGTTGGTCACGTGGTCCGCTATTAAGCTGGATGTTTAACACACAATCAAACGTAGATGGTTGTCATCAAACTTGTTTTAAATTTAAACGAAATGCTACTCTTTAATTTGCTTTTAACAGAAAGTAGCTAACGTGTTCCGTTTTTTCATGAAAAGTCGTTAAAATTTGTCTCATATTTTAAATGCCAACGTTATTGTAATATTCCCGAAATGCAAACGTTCGTCATTAATCAAGATTTAATCGGTATAAGGACAGTCTATGTCGATTATCTAAAAAATAAAACGCCCCACTTTTGGACCTCTTTCACGCCCGAAGATAAAACTCGAAAAAGAATTCTATACTTCAAATATCAAATGGCGAACATGAATAATTAACATCAAACACCTCGCAATAATTGGCGTTCGAGATCATTGATTCAAATGATCAATGTATCGCTGGGATATATTTTTGATGTTTTGAATATAATGGACACACTTTGTGAATAACCGAACATATGTTAGTTTGATATGCATTCGTTTATTCACAGGTGTAACACGTACAGCGGTAGCAATGGTAGCAACTGCGGGAGAAGAGTAAAAATTGAATGCGGGAAAAAAAAATATCGCATCCACCCTTCTTAGAACATAACTTGAGCCAGCAACTAGCAAACTCGTAATTTGTTTTTCTAACGATGGAATTGCTGATATGCATGTGCATGTGCATGTGCAAACAGATCGTTTCGAGCCAACAGATAAATATCATTAATAAATTGAATAACATTTGTCTATTTTCTCGTTGTCATTATAAGTATGTAACACATATACGATTTTGTAATAACGTAAATGAAAACTTTCCCACATATATAAATTCTGTCGAAGGATTCTTTATTCTATCCAGTGTTCCTTTGAAGAGACCGCACGAGAATGCTTCGAGTGCTTTTGAAATCATACATCTTTGATCATCTAAAACACAGTCATTTCTGAGGCGATTGAGATGATATAAATATTGTTGCATAGGTATTAGGTGGAACTATGTTTTGTCTCAATGATGCACTTGGCTAGGAATAACCATTAAGGAGCTATTTTTGTGTTATTTCTTCTCTTTATTGTGCATCGATAACAGATTTGAAAGCGTCAATTTTGTTTACATTGGAAAATATTCTACCGTTGGTGGCAGTGCCGGTGCTTTCCGTTCAAACTGTAACGGTTTATGCTTTCCATCCATCGCTTTATTTCATTTTTCATGCAAAGTTTCACTCAAGAGCGGGTTGAAAAATTTCGGCGCTGCAGCGCGAATGCGACGCAGCATAAGTCAGTCGCTGCGTCTCGCTCCGATCCACGGGGATAGGCCTGAGTTCATTCAAAATTGGTAGTAGGGTACCAACCCGCATCAGGAAGCCAGTACGTCGGATGCCATCGTCGTAGTACAACGTATGCAAACGAAGAATTAACCAGCCTGATACGCGAGTTCATCATTCACGACGACCTTATAATAAAGTCAACGAGTCCTTTAGAATCGTAAGAAGATTTAAAAACAAAAAAGGTTCTAGAGGACACCACAAAAAGACTTGGCAGCAGATTCGAGACGGGATTACTGTGGAAAGAAGCTAAACGAGAGTTGCCTCCAAGTTTCCAGATGGCACGAAACGTCTATATCAACTGGAGAATAGTTTAAAAAAGAATGAGGTGGTGTACGATTGAGTACGACATGTAGCCCCCCCGCTTAACCGAGCTTGGGTAAACAGGTCCAATCCCACCCCTTTGGGAGGGTGGGATTGCATGGCTAAGGCAGAAGGGGGGTGAGCAGTCCGGGTAGCCGGGCTGCTTGAACGCCTGGGGGACAACCAGGCGCAACCAAAGCTGCCACTGGATCGCAGGGCAGTCACCCTGCCCCAGTATCATCGACTACTGAAAGACAAAGAAGCATACGGAATGGACTTAACGGTTACACAATTGGACGACGAACAAGCCAAGCTAAACATGGACCTCGTCGCACTTCAAGAGATACGCTGGCTAGGTAGTGGTATGCAGAATAGGCGTGGCAGTAGCTACGACATCTACTATAGCTGCCACGACCGCCACCACATGCTCGGCACGGGCGCTGTAGGTCAACGCGCGAAGTCCGCAGTCATTGATTTCAAGGCTATAAACGATAGGCTATGCTACCTGCGCATGCGAGGCAAATTTTATAACATAAGCCTCATTAACGTTCATGCCCCTACCGAAGACAAAGATGAAGAGGAGAAGGACCTGTTTTACGGCCGCCTCGCGAAACTCTATGAAATCTGGTGGTAGATTGGTCCAGTTCGAAGCAGCGAGCAATCTGGTCGTCGGAAGTACCAAGTTTGCGCGACGGGACATCTACAAAACCACGTGAGTGTCCCCGGATGGAGCCACTTCCAACTAGATCGACCACGTGTTGATAAACCGCCGCCATCAATTGAGTCTGTTAAACGTCAGAACTTATAGAGGGGCCAACATCGATTCTGATCATTACCTGGTTGGCTTAAAGATAAGATGCAGAATCGCCTGCCCACGAGCCAATGTGGGTAGAAACAACACGCAGACACGATACAACACGGACTCTCTTAAGGACAGTCGAGTCCAACTCTCTTACCAGGGAGCCATAGATGAGTCTCTACTACTGCAATAAAGAGAAACAGATACGAGCGGGAACTGTGCCAAAAACATTTTAGGAGAACGTCTTGGCAACACCAGATCTGGCTGGTGCGACGAGGAGTGAAGAACACGAGCATGCGCAGAAGAATATCACCGGTTCAGACGAGAAGAGAAACGAGTTTTCATGCGGTGACCTTTACTCCGAAGGTGACCGCACCTTTACTCCGAAGGTGACCTGCTGTCGCAGCAAGGATAGAGATCTGGTCAGAAACCAGCCAGAGGTCCTCTCGCGGTGGGCTCAGTACTTCGATGAATTACTAAATGATCAGTTTAACGAGCAGCTGGAGGCTCCACCAGCAGATAAAATCATGCTTCAGCCACCTAGCATTGAAGAAACACGAAAGGCTATCCGTCGCCTCAAAAACAATAAGTCGCCTGGCACGGACGAAGTAACAGCCGAACTGATCAAAAACGGAGGCAAAAAATCAAAAAATCTAGAGAATGAAATTTATCGACTGATATCTGAGATATGGGAAAGCGAATCGATGCCTTGTAATTGGAATCTTGGTATCATCTACCCCATAAACAAAAAGGGAGATAAGTTAGACTGCAGTAACTACAGGGGTATAACGGTGTTGAATACCGCCTACAAAATATTCTCCCTCGTTCTTCAAGAATGACTTGACCCATACGCTGAAGAGATAGTAGGAAATTATCAGAGGGGATTCCGAAGGGGGAGATCAACCACTGATCAGATCAGTTACTACCTGTGTATAACGACCCACTTAATCGGACTTTGATAATTTGTGAACTAAAAGGGGGTTGTTATACACGGAATAATACGGTAAGAATTTTATCGCGCCTACGGAACACCAAAGCTATTACGTGCGACTTATTACTTGTCGCCTAAAATCTTCACATCAATCTTTTGGCATTTCTCCTAAAACGAATAACATTCAAGTTTCAATGCCAATAATTTCGGTGATCAACCTAATAATTAAAAAGCTTACTCACCATTAAATTATGTATTCATCTTTTGTTCTGCCGCCAAACAATATGAATATCCTGGAACATTGTGTATTCAGTACATTTTCTGCACCTGTAAAGAAAAAAACGTGCAATCCCCGAAACGAAAATGAGTATCCGTGTTAACACGATTAAAATCAATCTGGCCAACGTTCCGAAACCCGCGTTTCAAATGATCCATGAGATGGTGGCAACCCAACTGGGTTTAGGGCAAGAGGAGGTAGTCATGTTGCAATGCTGCCGACTCGAACCCGTAATCTATGTGAAGGTCACCAATCTGGACATTGCAAACAGGGCGGTCAAAGCGGGACAAGGCGCAACACTAACCATAGCAGGAGAGACTTATGTGATCCCGGTGTCCTTAGTTGATGGGGCAGTGGAAGTTAAAATCAGCGACGCCCCGGACGAGGTCTCCGAGGAAGAGATTAGAAAGCTCCTGAGCGCTTATGGGAAAATCACGGAGATGAAAGCGCTCATGTGGGGAAAACAATATTTATTCCCCACAAAGACGGGAGAATACACCGTACAGATGGTCGTCAAGAAACAAATACCTCAAACACTCATTGTAAGTTAAGATAGTAAAATTAAAATCAAGTACCTTGGGCAGGAACCGGAGTGCCGGTACTATGGAAGGAAGGTGCACATCGGTCATGTGCACAGACCAAGACCTTCGCAGACGTGACCAAGGAACAAACGACCAATACAACATCACAAAAACCCAAACATAAAGTCAAGCTGTCACTTTCAACTAGATCGACCACGTGTTGATAAACCGCCGCCATCAATTGAGTTTGTTAAACGTCAGAACTTATAGAGGGGCCAACATCGATTCTGATCATTACCTGGTTGGCTTAAAGATAAGATGCAGAATCGCCTGCCCACGAACCAATGTGGGTAGAAACAACACGCAGACACGATACAACACGGACTCTCTTAAGGACAGTCGAGTCCAACTCTCTTACCAGGGAGCCATAGATGAGTCTCTACTACTGCAATAAAGAGAAACAGATACGAGCGGGAGATGGGATGCTCTAAAAACAACAATTACGAACTGTGCCAAAAACATTTTAGGAGAACGTCATGGCAACACCAGATCTGGCTGGTACGACAAGGAGTGAAGAACACGGACATGCGCAGAAGAATATCACGGGTTCAGACGAGAAGAGAAACGAGTTTTCATGCGGAAAAAGCAACTGTGGGAGGACGCTAAAATGCGAAAACTCGAGGAAACCAGAGTGCGTTACGGACCCACAAGACAGCATTACCAGGCGATAGCAAGCCACCGAAGCACCTTTACTCCGAAGGTGACCTGCTGTCGTAGCAAGGATGGAGATCTGGTCAGAAACCAGCCAGAGGTCCTCTCGCGGTGGGCTCAGTACTTCGATGAATTACTAAATGATCAGTTTAACGAGCAGCTGGAGGCTCCACCAGCAGATGAAATCATGCTTCAGCCACCTAGCATTGAAGAAACACGAAAGGCTATCCGTCGCCTCAAAAACAATAAGTCGCCTGGCACGGACGAAGTAACAGCCGAACTGATCAAAAACGGAGGCGCAAATCTAGAGAATGAAATTTATCGACTGATATCTGAGATATGGGAAAGCGAATCGATGCCTTGTAATTGGAATCTTGGTATCATCTACCCCATAAACAAAAAGGGAGATAAGTTAGACTGCAGTAACTACAGGGGTACAACGGTGTTGAATACCGCCTACAAAATATTCTCCCTCGTTCTTCAAAAACGGCTTGACCCATACGCTGAAGAGATAGTAGGAAACTATCAGAGGGGATTCCGAAGAGGGAGATCAACCTCTGATCAGATCTTCCACATGCCTCAAGTCTTGGAGAAGATGGCAGAGTACCAACAAAACATTTTCCATCTCTTCATTGACTTTAAAGCCGCATATGATAGCATAGCCAGGGTAAAACTGTATCAAGCCATGAGCTCATTTGGAATCCCGGCTCAATTAATCAGACTTGTAAGAATGACCATGACCAACATCACTTGTCAGGTGGAGGTGGATGGAAAACTCTCAAGTTCCTTTGCTACCACCAAGGGACTGCGCCAAGGGGACCATCTTCTATAAGTCAATCCTGATTGTTACCGGGCGAAATCGGGGTGTCACTAATGTCAGAAATTTCACCCGACGGAAGCGTTAAGTGTCAGCCGAGACCAGAAGTGACCAATTGAGAGAAAGATCTTTCGGTGCGGTGTATAACGACCCACTTAATCGGACTTTGATCATTTTTGAACCAAAAGGGGGTTGTTATACACGGAATAATACGGTAAGAATTTTATCTCGCCTACGGAACACCAAAGCTATTACGTGCGACTTATTACTTGTCGCCTAAAATCTTCACATCAATCTTTTGGCATTTCTCCTAAAACGAATAACATTCAAGTTTCAATGCCAATAATTTCGGTGATCAACCTAATAATTAAAAAGCTTACTCACCATTAAATTATGTATTCATCTTTTGTTCTGCCGCCAAACAATATGAATATCCTGGAACATTGTGTATTCAGTACATTTTCTGCACCTGTAAAGAAAAAAACGTGCAATCCCCGAAACGAAAATGAGTATCCGTGTTAACACGATTAAAATCAATCTGGCCAACGTTCCGAAACCCGCGTTTCAAATGATCCATGAGATGGTGGCAACCCAACTGGGTTTAGGGCAAGAGGAGGTAGTCATGTTGCAATGCTGCCGACTCGAACCCGTAATCTATGTGAAGGTCACCAATCTGGACATTGCAAACAGGGCGGTCAAAGCGGGACAAGGCGCAACACTAACCATAGCAGGAGAGACTTATGTGATCCCGGTGTCCTTAGTTGATGGGGCAGTGGAAGTTAAAATCAGCGACGCCCCGGACGAGGTCTCCGAGGAAGAGATTAGAAAGCTCCTGAGCGCTTATGGGAAAATCACGGAGATGAAAGCGCTCATGTGGGGAAAACAATATTTATTCCCCACAAAGACGGGAGAATACACCGTACAGGTGGTCGTCAAGAAACAAATACCTCAAACACTCATTGTAAGTTAAGATAGTAAAATTAAAATCAAGTACCTTGGGCAGGAACCGGAGTGCCGGTACTATGGAAGGAAGGTGCACATCGGTCATGTGCACAGACCAAGACCTTCGCAGACGTGACCAAGGAACAAACGACCAATACAACATCACAAAAACCCAAACATAAAGTCAAGCTGTCACTTTCAACTAGATCGACCACGTGTTGATAAACCGCCGCCATCAATTGAGTTTGTTAAACGTCAGAACTTATAGAGGGGCCAACATCGATTCTGATCATTACCTGGTTGGCTTAAAGATAAGATGCAGAATCGCCTGCCCACGAACCAATGTGGGTAGAAACAACACGCAGACACGATACAACACGGACTCTCTTAAGGATAGTCGAGTCCAACTCTCTTACCAGGGAGCCATAGATGAGTCTCTACTACTGCAATAAAGAGAAACAGATACGAGCGGGAGATGGGATGCTCTAAAAACAACAATTACGAACTGTGCCAAAAACATTTTAGGAGAACGTCATGGCAACACCAGATCTGGCTGGTACGACAAGGAGTGAAGAACACGGACATGCGCAGAAGAATATCACGGGTTCAGACGAGAAGAGAAACGAGTTTTCATGCGGAAAAAGCAACTGTGGGAGGACGCTAAAATGCGAAAACTCGAGGAAACCAGAGTGCGTTACGGACCCACAAGACAGCATTACCAGGCGATAGCAAGCCACCGAAGCACCTTTACTCCGAAGGTGACCTGCTGTCGTAGCAAGGATGGAGATCTGGTCAGAAACCAGCCAGAGGTCCTCTCGCGGTGGGCTCAGTACTTCGATGAATTACTAAATGATCAGTTTAACGAGCAGCTGGAGGCTCCACCAGCAGATGAAATCATGCTTCAGCCACTGTATGAATTTTCGGATGGTCTTCGTGCTGTGCAATTAAACCTTACACTTTGAGCTCCAGTTTGCTACTGTTTATTAATCTGTCAAATATAGTTCATTCGCGTTACCTTATAATTCATTTGACTTAGTTCCTATTTCCCTTTTCATTAATCCTTTTCGTTAATCCTTTTTTCTATGCTAATGATATCCGCCAGAATGTAGGCAACATACTTGACTTTAATTCCCACATTCCGGCCACCAAAAAAGGGTATCCCTTTTTTAACTGTTGCGTGAGTGTTTTTTTTTATCCTACGCCTATGGGTTTTACACTTGGGGATTGGGAATGAGAGCGAGTCTCGCTGCTGCTCGTACAATTTCCTTCCCTGATGCAGTTCGAATTGTAGCAACTCTAACTATGCTATCCTTCCCTGGATGCACTGCTGTTATTCGCCCCATGGGCCACATAGTTGGAGGTACGTTATCTTCTTTGATCAAGACGAGTTGTCCCTTTTCTAGCTCTACAGGGTTATTTGAACAGTTTTTAGCACGCGCTTGTAATTGTTGAAGGTATTCCGGATACCAGCGCGCCCAGATGGCTTGTAAATGTTTCTGTACTAGCTCAAATTCCTTCAACCTATTTGATGGTTCCTGCGACCTATCAATTTGTGGTAATGCACACATATTGGAGCCTACTAGAAAATGCCCTGGTGTTAGTGGCTCTGTATCTGTGGGTTCGTTTGACAATGGCACTAGCGGTCGTGAATTTAAACATTGTCCGACTTGGGCTTACAGAGTTACCATTGCCTCATAAGTTAAGCTCGTACTTCCTACTGTGCGAACAATGTGTTGTTTTACGGAACGTACCGCTGCCTCCCAAAGACCGCCAAAATGCGGAGCACGTGGTGGAATGAATTTCCATTTAATTTCGTTGTTCGCACACCAGTTGAAAATCTCGTCCCGCTCTTGTTGAATGCATTTGAGCATCTTATAGAGGCGATGAAGCTCATGCGCGGCGCCCTTGAATGTCGTTGCATTATCGGAGTGAAGTTCTGAGATATTCCCTCTTGTTGCAACAAAACGTCGAAGTGCTGCCAGAAAGGACGTCGTCGTGAGATCACCCACTAATTCAATGTGTACCGCCCTGGTCGCGAAACACACGAATATAGCTATGTACGCCTTCGTCGGGCTGCGGTTCCGAATCGTTGACTTTAGTAAGACTGGTCCGCAGTAGTCAATTCCACTGACAGCAAACGGTCTCGTAGGTGTTACCCGTGAAATTGGGAGGTCCGCGATGCTTTGCTTCACCAATGTTGGCTTCGCCTTGAAACATTGTTGGCAATGGTGGTAAACAGACTTAGCGAGACTGCGCCCGCCAATTATCCAAAATCGTTGACGTAGTGTGGCTAATAATAACTGAGGTCCGGCGTGCAATAATTTCAAGTGATACGCGACTGTCAATAACTTGGCCAATGAATGATTACTGGAGAGCAGAATCGGGTGTTTGGTCGCGTCCTGAATCTGCGCATTGTGAAGCCGACCACCGACTCGCAGTAATCCCTTTGAGTCAACAAAAGGCGATAGCCACCTCAACTTCGATGTTTTCGGAATCTCCTTGCCATGCTTTACGGTGTGCAGTTCCTCTGCAAAGCTATCCTCCTGCGACAACCGGCACAACTGGATTTCAGCCTGGAGTAGTTCGTCCCGTGTTAATGGTGGCACTCTCTCAACCAGTGAGCGTTGTTCCGTTGGATTTCCGTCTTCCGTGGTTCTGAATGCACCGCGTCCTGCCAGACAGTGAATAAAACGCAGACAAAACGCCATAGATCTGCGAAGACGATGATATGCCGAAAATGATGCAAAGAGTTTGTTGCTGAAATCTGCCGTCGTTGATACGGCAACCACACGTGGCGTCACTGCTCTTTCCTCCGATACACAATCTCCCTCCTCTGTAGATAGGTTGTGCACAGGCCAGCTTTCTTCGTTGCAGGACAACCAGTGCGGGCCATGGAACCACCGATCGCATTCCAATAGCTTATCTGCATGAAGACCACGCGAGATGTCATCTGCAGGATTATCTGTGCCCGGTACATGCTTCCAGCACGTAATGCTGGACTCCTTCTGTATGAGAGCCACCCTATTTGCCACATATGGTTTCCAACGTCGAGGTGAGGAATTCAACCAATGTATCACGGTCATGGAATCGGTCCAGCATACCGTGGATTGTATAGTAATGTTTAAGGATTGGCTGACCTTCCGGTATAAGTGTGTTGCCAGTCGAGCCGCACATAGTTCCAATCTAGCGATAGAATGCGGGTTATCTAATGGAACGATTTTGGATTTGGCTGCCACGAGTTGAACAGAAATCCCGTCTCGATTTACAGTTCGAAGGTAGCAGCATGCCCCAAATGCAGCTTGGGATGCATCTGCAAAGATGTGTAGTTGTATGCTCGTGGGTTCCCGGCTTGATATGTAACGCGGGATGCGTACTTCCCGAAGAAGATGTAATGTAGAGTAAAACTTGTGCCATTCCTTTTGGACCTGTGATGGCAGCTCAACGTCCCAGTCCCAAGCTTTCCCGTCTTGCTTTAGCAACCAAAGCTGTTGCATGAATAGCTTGGCTACTGTTATGGCTGGTCCCAACAATCCGAGTGGATCAAATATCTTTGCAATGTAAGACATTGTTATCCTTCGTGTCCATATTGGTGCTGTAGATGGAAGATCGATCCGGAACCGAAGCAAGTCGAGGGCAGGCTCCCATACAAGCCCGAGAGTGGATACACATTGCGCGTCTCGTAATTCGTATGTTGGTAAGATCGCTACGTCTTCTGGTGGAATGCGAGAGAGCACTTCAGGTATGTTCGATGCCCACTTTTTTAGCGATAAACCAGCTGACTGCAGCATTTCTGTAACTTGGCTCACTATTTCGATTGCATCTGTTTGATCGTCAGCACCGGTTAGTAGGTCATCCACGTAGAAATCGTACAGTACAGGGCTAACTGCGCGTGGATATTGCTCCCCATGATCGTTTGCAATCTGCTTCAGAGTTCGTGTAGCTAAGAATGGTGCCGATGCCGTGCCGTAGGTAACCGTTTGTAGTTCGTAGGTGCTTATGGGTTCTGCGAAATTTTCTCTGTACCGAATGCGAAGAAAATTCTTGTCTTGGGCGTGATGAAGGAATTGACGATACATTTTCTCCACGTCTGCAGTAATTGCTATCGCATGAGCCCGAAAACGCATGACAATCGAAAGCAGATCTTGCTGTACTACCGGACCGATGAGCAAAGTGTCGTTTAGTGAAAACCCGGAAGTTGTCTTGCAGGATGCATCAAAGACAACCCTAACCTTAGTGGTCGTACTGGTCTCCTTTACTACTGCATGATGCGGCAGATAGTAATGCGGAACTGAATCATCAACGGGTTCGCTAAGTTTCTTCATGTGCCCCAAACGCTCGTAGTCCTTCATAAACTTGATGTATGCCTCTTTCATTTGCGGGTTGGAATTCAGCCGACGTTCCATTCCCGCCCACCGGCGATCGGCGATCTCCTTGGAAGCTCCTAAAATTGTATTGGCATTCGAGTTAAACGGTAAACTAACCACATACCTTCCCGCAGCGTCCCGAGTCGTCGTAGAAACGTAATGTTTCTCGCAGAGGTCCTCCTCGGCCGAAAACGTTGCTTCGTTGGGAAGGGTTTCGCATTCCCAGAACCGGTTCAGGATCACTTCCAGTGGGGTGTTTGACGTAGCCACATGGCAAATTCGTGGAACCTCCTTTGCAGCTTGGGCAGTGTTACCCGCGACGACCCAACCGAAGGGAGTCTCGACCAGCCACGGACGTCCCTTGCCAAGCGACCGTTTCCTTCCGGAATGAATCTCCCAGAACGCATCTCCCCCGATGACGATGTCAATTCTGCCTGGGATGTAGAACGATGGATCCGCCAAAACTGCATCTACCGGCATCCTCCAGGAAGACACGTTAGTGGGAGTCGTTGGGATGTCCGCCGATGGGTTATTCAGGATCAGGAATTCCATTTGAGTCGCGAATGGTTGTATCTTCGACTGGACGGTTGCCACAATCGACCCGTTCACCAACTGCGACGCCATACCGATGCCAGAGATGGAAACGTTGACCTTAGACCGAGAGGCCATTAATTTCCGAGCGAACGCTTCCGAGATGAAGTTAGACATCGATCCGGAATCGAGAAGCGCTCTCGCCTCGTGCCTTGTTCCGTAGTCATCGACGAGATGTAGCACCGCCGTCTCAAGGAACACCGTTTCGTCTTCCGAGTTCACTCCCATCGATATCGTCGAAGAAATGTGTAGCAGTGAATGATGACGCTCCCCACACGTGCGACAGGACCGATCCGACTTGCAGTCCTTCGCTAGATGCGTATTGCTTAGGCAATTCCAGCAACAACGCTTCTTTGCCACGATGTCGCGTCGCTGCTGCACATCCTTGCCAAAGCAGATCTTGCTGTACTACCGGACCGATGAGCAAAGTGTCGTTTAGTGAAAACCCGGAAGTTGTCTTGCAGGATGCATCAAAGACAACCCTAACCTTAGTGGTCGTACTGGTCTCCTTTACTACTGCATGATGCGGCAGATAGTAATGCGGAACTGAATCATCAACGGGTTCGCTAAGTTTCTTCATGTGCCCCAAACGCTCGTAGTCCTTCATAAACTTGATGTATGCCTCTTTCATTTGCGGGTTGGAATTCAGCCGACGTTCCATTCCCGCCCACCGGCGATCGGCGATCTCCTTGGAAGCTCCTAAAATTGTATTGGCATTCGAGTTAAACGGTAAACTAACCACATACCTTCCCGCAGCGTCCCGAGTCGTCGTAGAAACGTAATGTTTCTCGCAGAGGTCCTCCTCGGAGAAAACGTTGCTTCGTTGGGAAGGGTTTCGCATTCCCAGAACCGGTTCAGGATCACTTCCAGTGGGGTGTTTGACGTAGCCACATGGCAAATTCGTGGAACCTCCTTTGCAGCTTGGGCAGTGTTACCCGCGACGACCCAACCGAAGGGAGTCTCGACCAGCCACGGACGTCCCTTGCCAAGCGACCGTTTCCTTCCGGAATGAATCTCCCAGAACGCATCTCCCCCGATGACGATGTCAATTCTGCCTGGGATGTAGAACGATGGATCCGCCAAAACTGCATCTACCGGCATCCTCCAGGAAGACACGTTAGTGGGAGTCGTTGGGATGTCCGCCGATGGGTTATTCAGGATCAGGAATTCCATTTGAGTCGCGAATGGTTGTATCTTCGACTGGACGGTTGCCACAATCGACCCGTTCACCAACTGCGACGCCATACCGATGCCAGAGATGGAAACGTTGACCTTAGACCGAGAGGCCATTAATTTCCGAGCGAACGCTTCCGAGATGAAGTTAGACATCGATCCGGAATCGAGAAGCGCTCTCGCCTCGTGCCTTGTTCCGTAGTCATCGACGAGATGTAGCACCGCCGTCTCAAGGAACACCGTTTCGTCTTCCGAGTTCACTCCCATCGATATCGTCGAAGAAATGTGTAGCAGTGAATGATGACGCTCCCCACACGTGCGACAGGACCGATCCGACTTGCAGTCCTTCGCTAGATGCGTATTGCTTAGGCAATTCCAGCAACAGCGCTTCTTTGCCACGATGCCGCGTCGCTGCTGCACATCCTTGCCGTTGAATATTGGACACATGCGTAGCGAGTGATTTTCAGCGCACTCCAATAAACACCGTGGTTGCCCCGAGGATTTATGAATGGCTGCGGTGTTTGTAATGGCTCTCCGTGAGGTATTTTGCCGTGCGTTGCCGGCCACCTTAATCGTCGAATCCTCTACAATGGTAAGGCTTTTAGTGGATTTGAGGATCTGGATCCGATCTTCGACAAATTTCATCAGTTCCTGATATTTGTCCCGCTCGAAGTGGACGGAATGCTTCTCCCACGCAAGAATGGTCTCGCTGTCGAACTTCATCAGCAGCATGTTGGACAAAGGAGTATCCCATGCCTCCACAGGTTCTTTCAGCTTGGCCAAACCATTCAAATGCCGTGTGAATTCATCCACTAAATTAGTTAGATCTTCGACGCTCTCTGATTTTACCACCGGAAGAAAATGAAGTTTCCGCCAATACTCACGAATAAGGCTACGTGTATTGTCGTATCTTTTCAACAGCGCCTTCCAAGTGACCGCGTAGTTTTCGTTTGTTAACGGTGTGTGCTCGAAGGGTAATGCAGCGTCGCCCTTTAAAGATGACAGTAGATACTGCAGTTTAGCAATCGATGACAATTCTGCCGAATCATCGATCATCGATACAAAACGGTCGCGAAACGAGAGCCATTTTGTAGAGTCACCGTCGAACGTAGGCAATTCGATTTTTGGAAGCCGAAGATTGGTTGCAGTTGGCCGTCCAAATGCCATTGTTGAGTTTGCCAGCATCGAAGAATCTGGTGTCTCCTTCGGAAGATTCGTCCGCAAGAATGCCTTCAAACGTTGGCAACGCTCCTCCATGTCAATCCTATCGCTGATACACGATTCCAACGCTTCACTGCTATCATCGAGTTCTTCTAATTTCGCCATCGCTGCGAAGAAATCCTCCTTTTGCTGCTGAAGCCTCTCCAATGCACCTGGAAGCTGACCCACTTCATCCTTGGAGAACGTGGTCACAAATCTTTCAAGCGATTTGATATTCTCCAACGCAACCTTCTTTTTATGCTGAGCCGCTTTGAGTTTTTTCTCCATTTCTCTTAAAAGTTTTTTGTTTTCACTGTGGCCTTTTTTCGCTGTCCCCCAAGGGTTAACCGGTGACGCGCTGGAAGATCAAATGCGCGCGAACTCTCTCACACTTTGATGGCGCGCAAAACGTGATGGCGGTTAGATGATGCAGCACTATCGAGATGCGGTGAGATGCGTAGGCGACTTTCACTAACTTCGTATTGTGTGCACTCTTTCTCACTGCACTGTTGTTTGCGTTGCACCCGTTGTGCAAATCAGTGTTCACAATTGACGAGGAACTCGTCGAATGTTCTCCTAACACTTGCTTCGCGGTCTTGACGTCGTGAACGTCGAAGAAAACAATTGTCCGTAAGACACTGCGTACGTCGTAGACGTAAACCGAGATAATTGTTCGTAAAACAAT
Source organism: Anopheles ziemanni (assembly GCF_943734765.1). Lineage (NCBI taxonomy): Eukaryota > Metazoa > Arthropoda > Insecta > Diptera > Culicidae > Anopheles > Anopheles ziemanni. Next base: position 49,562,317 of record NC_080705.1, on the reverse strand, counting down.
TACTGAGTAAAACTTTCACTCAACACGAAAGATCCGGTTCGAAGGACCAAATGTATGAATTTTCGGATGGTCTTCGTGCTGTGCAATTAAACCTTACACTTTGAGCTCCAGTTTGCTACTGTTTATTAATCTGTCAAATATAGTCGTAGCAAGGATGGAGATCTGGTCAGAAACCAGCCAGAGGTCCTCTCGCGGTGGGCTCAGTACTTCGATGAATTACTAAATGATCAGTTTAACGAGCAGCTGGAGGCTCCACCAGCAGATGAAATCATGCTTCAGCCACCTAGCATTGAAGAAACACGAAAGGCTATCCGTCGCCTCAAAAACAATAAGTCGCCTGGCACGGACGAAGTAACAGCCGAACTGATCAAAAACGGAGGCGCAAATCTAGAGAATGAAATTTATCGACTGATATCTGAGATATGGGAAAGCGAATCGATGCCTTGTAATTGGAATCTTGGTATCATCTACCCCATAAACAAAAAGGGAGATAAGTTAGACTGCAGTAACTACAGGGGTACAACGGTGTTGAATACCGCCTACAAAATATTCTCCCTCGTTCTTCAAAAACGGCTTGACCCATACGCTGAAGAGATAGTAGGAAACTATCAGAGGGGATTCCGAAGAGGGAGATCAACCTCTGATCAGATCTTCCACATGCCTCAAGTCTTGGAGAAGATGGCAGAGTACCAACAAAACATTTTCCATCTCTTCATTGACTTTAAAGCCGCATATGATAGCATAGCCAGGGTAAAACTGTATCAAGCCATGAGCTCATTTGGAATCCCGGCTCAATTAATCAGACTTGTAAGAATGACCATGACCAACATCACTTGTCAGGTGGAGGTGGATGGAAAACTCTCAAGTTCCTTTGCTACCACCAAGGGACTGCGCCAAGGGGACCATCTTCTATAAGTCAATCCAGATTGTTACCGGGCGAAATCGGGGTGTCACTAATGTCAGAAATTTCACCCGACGGAAGGGTTAAGTGTCAGCCGAGATCAGAAGTGACCAATTGAGAGAAAGAGCTTTCGGTGCGGTGTATAACGACCCACTTAATCGGACTTTGATCATTTTTGAACCAAAAGGGGGTTGTTATACACGGAATAATACGGTAAGAATTTTATCTCGCCTACGGAACACCAAAGCTATTACGTGCGACTTATTACTTGTCGCCTAAAATCTTCACATCAATCTTTTGGCATTTCTCCTAAAACGAATAACATTCAAGTTTCAATGCCAATAATTTCGGTGATCAACCTAATAATTAAAAAGCTTACTCACCATTAAATTATGTATTCATCTTTTGTTCTGCCGCCAAACAATATGAATATCCTGGAACATTGTGTATCCAGTACATTTTCTGCACCTGTAAAGAAAAAAACGTGCAATCCCCGAAACGAAAATGAGTATCCGTGTTAACACGATTAAAGTCAATCTGGCCAACGTTCCGAAACCCGCGTTTCAAATGATCCATGAGATGGTGGCAACCCAACTGGGTTTAGGGCAAGAGGAGGTAGTCATGTTGCAATGCTGCCGACTCGAACCCGTAATCTATGTGAAGGTCACCAATCTGGACATTGCAAACAGGGCGGTCAAAGCGGGACAAGGCGCAACACTAACCATAGCAGGAGAGACTTATGTGATCCCGGTGTCCTTAGTTGATGGGGCAGTGGAAGTTAAAATCAGCGACGCCCCGGACGAGGTCTCCGAGGAAGAGATTAGAAAGCTCCTGAGCGCTTATGGGAAAATCACGGAGATGAAAGCGCTCATGTGGGGAAAACAATATTTATTCCCCACAAAGACGGGAGAATATACCGTACAGATGGTCGTCAAGAAACAAATACCTCAAACACTCATTGTAAGTTAAGATAGTAAAATTAAAATCAAGTACCTTGGGCAGGAACCGGAGTGCCGGTACTATGGAAGGAAGGTGCACATCGGTCATGTGCACAGACCAAGACCTTCGCAGACGTGACCAAGGAACAAACGACCAATACAACATCACAAAAACCCAAACATAAAGTCAAGCTGTCACTTTCAACTAGATCGACCACGTGTTGATAAACCGCCGCCATCAATTGAGTTTGTTAAACGTCAGAACTTATAGAGGGGCCAACATCGATTCTGATCATTACCTGGTTGGCTTAAAGATAAGATGCAGAATCGCCTGCCCACGAACCAATGTGGGTAGAAACAACACGCAGACACGATACAACACGGACTCTCTTAAGGATAGTCGAGTCCAACTCTCTTACCAGGGAGCCATAGATGAGTCTCTACTACTGCAATAAAGAGAAACAGATACGAGCGGGAGATGGGATGCTCTAAAAACAACAATTACGAACTGTGCCAAAAACATTTTAGGAGAACGTCATGGCAACACCAGATCTGGCTGGTACGACAAGGAGTGAAGAACACGGACATGCGCAGAAGAATATCACGGGTTCAGACGAGAAGAGAAACGAGTTTTCATGCGGAAAAAGCAACTGTGGGAGGACGCTAAAATGCGAAAACTCGAGGAAACCAGAGTGCGTTACGGACCCACAAGACAGCATTACCAGGCGATAGCAAGCCACCGAAGCACCTTTACTCCGAAGGTGACCTGCTGTCGTAGCAAGGATGGAGATCTGGTCAGAAACCAGCCAGAGGTCCTCTCGCGGTGGGCTCAGTACTTCGATGAATTACTAAATGATCAGTTTAACGAGCAGCTGGAGGCTCCACCAGCAGATGAAATCATGCTTCAGCCACCTAGCATTGAAGAAACACGAAAGGCTATCCGTCGCCTCAAAAACAATAAGTCGCCTGGCACGGACGAAGTAACAGCCGAACTGATCAAAAACGGAGGCGCAAATCTAGAGAATGAAATTTATCGACTGATATCTGAGATATGGGAAAGCGAATCGATGCCTTGTAATTGGAATCTTGGTATCATCTACCCCATAAACAAAAAGGGAGATAAGTTAGACTGCAGTAACTACAGGGGTACAACGGTGTTGAATACCGCCTACAAAATATTCTCCCTCGTTCTTCAAAAACGGCTTGACCCATACGCTGAAGAGATAGTAGGAAACTATCAGAGGGGATTCCGAAGAGGGAGATCAACCTCTGATCAGATCTTCCACATGCCTCAAGTCTTGGAGAAGATGGCAGAGTACCAACAAAACATTTTCCATCTCTTCATTGACTTTAAAGCCGCATATGATAGCATAGCCAGGGTAAAACTGTATCAAGCCATGAGCTCATTTGGAATCCCGGCTCAATTAATCAGACTTGTAAGAATGACCATGACCAACATCACTTGTCAGGTGGAGGTGGATGGAAAACTCTCAAGTTCCTTTGCTACCACCAAGGGACTGCGCCAAGGGGACCATCTTCTATAAGTCAATCCAGATTGTTACCGGGCGAAATCGGGGTGTCACTAATGTCAGAAATTTCACCCGACGGAAGGGTTAAGTGTCAGCCGAGATCAGAAGTGACCAATTGAGAGAAAGAGCTTTCGGTGCGGTGTATAACGACCCACTTAATCGGACTTTGATCATTTTTGAACCAAAAGGGGGTTGTTATACACGGAATAATACGGTAAGAATTTTATCGCGCCTACGGAACACCAAAGCTATTACGTGCGACTTATTACTTGACGCCTAAAATCTTCACATCAATCTTTTGGCATTTCTCCTAAAACGAATAACATTCAAGTTTCAATGCCAATAATTTCGGTGATCAACCTAATAATTAAAAAGCTTACTCACCATTAAATTATGTATTCATCTTTTGTTCTGCCGCCAAACAATATGAATATCCTGGAACATTGTGTATCCAGTACATTTTCTGCACCTGTAAAGAAAAAAACGTGCAATCCCCGAAACGAAAATGAGTATCCGTGTTAACACGATTAAAGTCAATCTGGCCAACGTTCCGAAACCCGCGTTTCAAATGATCCATGAGATGGTGGCAACCCAACTGGGTTTAGGGCAAGAGGAGGTAGTCATGTTGCAATGCTGCCGACTCGAACCCGTAATCTATGTGAAGGTCACCAATCTGGACATTGCAAACAGGGCGGTCAAAGCGGAACAAGGCGCAACACTAACCATAGCAGGAGAGACTTATGTGATCAAAAATTACTATCCTCCAAACAAACATAAACAGCATAAACAAAAACAAGGATGAACTACAAAGAATCATGGTGGCCAAGGACATCACGGCGGCCTGCGTCATGGAGACGTGGCTGAGTGACGAAACTTATTGGTCGATTTTATAAATGATCTTAAACAGATTTTAAGAAATGAAAATATCCCAAGATCAGTTATGGTTATGGATAACGTAGCTTTTCATCGTTCAATAGAAGTAAGAGAGGCAATTGAAGAAAGTGACCAAGTCTTGTATTTACCCACGTACTCACCATTTCTGAATCCAATTGAAAATTTATTTAGTAAATGGAAAAATTTTGTGAGAAGAGCGAATATTCAAAACCTAGCTGGCTTGATTGAGGCTGTAGAAAATGGAAGACAACGCATAACAAGAGAAGACTGCGAAGGCTACGTAAATAACATGCTTAGATATATCACTCGATGCCTTAGAGAAGAACAAATATGTATATGATTGAGGAAAAACTTACAATGTCAAAGCTACGTTTAATTACTTATAACTTGCAGCATTAACAAATTTGAAGTGTTTCTATAAAAATATAATAAAAACTATAGTTTAGTCGAAATAGCAAACCTCAAACGTGTACTTTCAATTGCATGCCAAAGAAACAATACAACAATGTAACAATGCTTTTCAGTGGTTTGAGATAAACTGATCCTCTGAAAATGTTTTGAACCGTGTATGAAAATGTTTTAAATCTAGGCCCTGCATGATTATTTGCATGGTATGCAACATTTAAGCGTGGGTTTTAGGAATTCATACATAGATCACCACAAAAATGAACAAAATATAAATAGCTTTCTTAGCCTCGCCTTCGAACAATGAGGGCTCATTCAGAAAGCGGTGGGTTTGTTCGTTGATTGTTGATTTCATCAAATGCCGTCGTTGCAGTGTTGCTGTTCATCGTCTTGAGCTGACACCATGCTTGTTTTCACATAACAGGTTGGCTGATAAGTCCCCGGTCTGACACATTAATGGCGCCGCTAGTATTAAATGCATATTATTTTTATATAGTACCAACCTTCAAATGATTCGTGTCAAAATTTGACGTCTGTATGTCAATTAGTTTGTGAGACAGAGCGTCTTTTGTCAAGCAACTTTTGTTATTGTGGAAAAAATGGAAAAAAAGGAATTTCGTGTGTTGATAAAATACTGTTTTCTGAAGGGAAAAAATACAGTGGAAGCAAAAACTTGGCTTGATAATGAGTTTCCGGACTCTGCCCCAGGGAAATCAACAATAATTGATTGGTATGCAAAATTCAATCGTGGTGAAATGAGCACGGAGGACGGTGAACGCAGTGGACGCCGGAAAGAGGTGGTTACCGACGAAAACATCAAAAAAATCCACAAAATGATTTTGAATGACCGTAAAATAAAGTTGATCGAGATAGCAGAGGCCTTAAAGATATCAAAGGAACGTGTTGGTCATATCATTCATCAATATTTGGATATGCGGAAGCTCTTTGCAAAATGGGTGCCGCGCGAGCTCACATTTGACCAAAAACACCAACGTGTTGATGATTCTGAGCGGTGTTTGCAGCTGTTAACTCGTAATACACCCGAGTTTTTGCGTCGATATGTGACAATGGATGAAACATGGCTCCATCACTACACTCCTGAGTCCAATCGACAGTCGGCTCAGTGGACAGCGACCGGTGAACCGGCTCCGAAGCGTGGAAAGACTCAAAAGTCCGCTGGCAAAGTAATGGCCTCTGTTTTTTGGGATGCGCATGGAATAATTTTTATCGATTATCTTGAGATGGGAAAAACCATCAACAGTGACTATTATATGGCGTTATTGGAGCGTTTGAAGGTCGAAATCGCGGCAAAACGGCCCCATATGAAGAAGAAAAAAGTGTTGTTCCACCAAGACAACGCACCGTGCCACAAGTCATTGAGAACGATGGCAAAAATTCATGAATTGGGCTTCGAATTGCTTCCCCACCCACCGTATTCTCCAGATCTGGCCCCCAGCGACTTTTTCTTGTTCTCAGACCTCAAAAGGATGCTCGCAGGGAAAAAATTTGGCTGCAATGAAGAGGTGGTCGCCGAAACTGAGGCCTATTTTGAGACAAAACCGAAGGAGTACTACCAAAATGGTATCAAAAAATTGGAAGGTCGTTATAATCGTTGTATCGCTCTTGAAGGGAACTATGTTGAATAATAAAAACGAATTTTGACAAAAAAATTTGTTTTTCTTTGTTAGACCGGGGACTTATCAGCCAACCTGTTATGCACCCAGCAGGACCAGTGCCTCCAACGCGTCATTCTTTTCTAACACTTCTTTTCCAGTTTGAATGGGGAATAAAAGGCCAACTCACTACTCCTCAGTGGGCAAATTAATCCTGTTTCTCCTTCGCTGAGCTTGTTTATCACGGAATCTGAAATTCTCACTTGCAATTACCTTCACCGCAGCATATCTAAGCTTACTAGATTGGTAAGAATAAATCTTACATTTCCGTTTCTATGGGCCCTCCTATGATTTGTGTATACCACAATATACCATTTCCATAACAGATATTCAATAGAACCGTTCAATCCTTTAAAATAATTGATTCACAGCGTGGATACAATTTGTGAACAGTAACGTCTTTTTCGAATGGTTGACTATATATGTATGTGTACACAATTTGCATCTATGAAACCCAAAACAAACCGGCCTCCAATTTGACAGGGCGATAATGAAGTTTACAGAAATCATATTCGAGTTTAAAGAATCATTAATGACGGTGACAAACGCGATGAAGGATTGCAAGATGTCATATTCCGGTTTCCAGACGCGATAACGGAGTTTACAAAGGCGTTCAACGCGTTTCAACTTATGCTATCCATCGTAAAAGGCTGTATATATCCCGAAACAAACCTCGACAAATGAATCTCATTCTACCACCGTGATTTTATTCGATAGATCATGTAAAATTTATTCACGCCTACGCAATACGAAATCGTAGAAAGTTATATAAATTTGATCTCAAATCAGTATTTTTCGAATCGAAATCGAATCGGCCTGCAGTAGACCGGACATCATCGTAGAACGAAACCCGATGGCTTGCGCTGAGAGTATCGCATCCGGAAGCGAAGATTCACGAGTTGTCCACCGTCCGAACCGTCAAGGCGCTTGCGTTACCTGCACAGACAATGGATTTAACGAAATTAACGGCAAATATATGAAATATTGCATCCGTCAATTAGCAGCTTAAGTGGCCACACGGCACGTAATTTTCAATTGATAAAGAAACCGGAAACCGGAAGAAAGAATCCCCGAAGCAGAAATGGAGTTACAGAAAGTAAAGAAGTTGCAACACAGGAAGACATAGAGCTCAGTTTGTTCAGTTCTGGTCGATCGATTGAATTGACAATATTTCAAGGTCAATTTCTGCTGAAACTGTCCGAATTTTTTTTATTCCGAGATATTGTTCACTGACGAAAAATAAATAATTTACGCGAAGCATTTAAATACCAACCATCATCAAAAGCATAACGGTGCAAACGTTAGCATTCATTGAAACCACGATGGTCAAAATGATGTTTTAAACATCTTGAAAAAACACCAAATAAAGAAAAAACACCAAATCCACCATCGAACAGATCTTCACACTACCGCAGATCCTCCAGAAGTGCCGAGAGCAACAGATCCCGCAGCACCACCTCTTCATTGAGTTTTCCCAAGAAGCTGGTTCGGCTATTAGAAGCCACAGTGGAGGGGGTGCTGAGGCAAGGTGATGGACTCTCCTGCCTTCTATGCAACATCGCTCTGGAAGGTGTCATGAGAAGCGCGGGCTTCGACATCCGTGGCACGATTTTCTCCCGCTCTCTCCAATTTCTCATCTTCGCGGATGACATCGACATCACCGGTCGGAACACTAGGATGATGTGCGAGGCGTACAGCCCACTGAAACGCGAGGCCGCAAGGATTGAACTAATGATCAATGCGACGAATACAAAGTACCTGCTCGTCGGAGGCTCTGACAGTGACAGAGCCAGGCTGGGGAGCAGTGCATCAGTGGACGGCGACGAACTTGAGGTAGTAGAGGAGTTTTGCTACCTCGGCACTGTCGTAACTCCGGACAACAACGTAAGCTGCTAAATCCGGAGGCCTATTGTTTAGGGGAATCGTGCCTACTATGGACTCCACAAACTCCTGAGGTCCAGATGGCTTCTCCCACGCACTAGGAGTGCCATATACCGCACGCTGATTAGACCGGTCGTTCTCTATAGGCATGAATCTTGGACTCTGCTCACGGAGGACGCTAACGTTCTATCTTCGGTGGTGAGCAGAGCGTGTGGAGGAGAAGGATGAACCACGAGGTAGATGAGCTCTATGGCGAGCCGGACATCCTGACGGTGGCGAACTCCAGCAGGATTTGTTGGTTGGGGCATGTCATCAGGATCCCAGACTCATAACTCTTCAACCAAGCTGTAGTTAGGACGTGCTTTTCTCGCTCCTGCTTACTTTTCATTTTTTGCGTGATTTCGTGCGCCTTGGTTCCGACAAAGTTTAGTATCGTGTTTCGCAAGTTCGCGCCTCGCCCTACCGTCGTTTCGGTCGCCGTTTCCGCACCCGTTCGAGCGAGTTTTATCCCTTTTGGTACACTCGATTTCTGTCGATCACCTGTTTCGGCGCCATAACTTTGCCGTGTCATCGACCCCAGGATCCTGCCAAGAGAGCCGAGTTGTTTACATTTGCTCTCTGACCCGACCCACTGGCCTCACTCGCTCACTTCATCATGAACACCATATGCCAGATTTGTGATTCGGCTGTTCTTAGAGATCCGGTGGCTTGCAGTGGAAATGGGATTTTTTCCACCTGCCAAGCTTTATTTCACCCGGAATGTCTGAAGCATGCCGGTACGTGCGTCAAGGAACTGGCACGCAATCGTGGCCTCGGCTGGACATGCGAGAAATGTCGAGGACTGAAGGCCGATTGTGTCTCTGCCTTGGCAGAATGGCTGAGCAAACTAAAAGTTGAGCTGGCAAATGAACTTCGCTCTGAACTTGATCGTCGAATCCCTGCTATCACAACCACTGCTCCAAATAAGGATACGTATGCCAACGCTGCGCGCCCACGCACACGCACTGGCCCGCCTTCTGAGCCTGTCGTGAGATCTCCGTCCTACCGCTCAACGCAACACACCCACACCAGTCCTGCCAGCACCGGTCCAGATTCCTCCAACTCCATTCGTTGAGGGCACGAGCACGAGTACACCGACTAACGCGATCCGCTTCGTGCCGCCACCTACGTCCATGGCTTGGCTCTTCTTTACCCGAGTCCATTGTGATGTAACTGACGAACAGATGAAGGCCTTTATTAGTGACCATGTTGGCTCTAACGATATCGATGTGTTCCGGCTGTCTTCGCGCGATCGTGATCTACCTAAACGCCGCTTCTCTTCTTTTAAAGTGGGAGTTCCGACAACACTTCGCGAAAAAGCGCTATGCCCCGATACTTGGCCCTGTGGAACTGTCCTGCACGAGTTCGAGTTCCGACCTCGACTTCACACTCGCAATAACTTTCATCACTCTATTCACTCCACAACAACAAACCAGAATTGCATTACCGCTCCACATAGGGGAGGATGGGGTAATACGCACCCCTTAAGGAAAACTATAAAATTTTCTAACAGCTTGGCTCTTGATTGTTGATTTTATCACTGGATAGGATTCATAAAGGTTCAAACTAGTTACCAATTCAGGAATGTTTGCTTTTTTTGCTAAGAAAAACGTTTTTTTTTTCAGTTTCGAAAAAGTTCAATTTTTGATCCGTTTTGTAATACGCACCACAACAAAGGGGCAATACGCACCACAACAAAGGGGCAATACGCACCATAACAAAGAGGCAATATGCACCACAACAAAGAGGCAACATCCACTGTCAAATAAAGATAGTTTGTTTACAAACTGGTGCATTTTACCCCGACATACTGGGTGCATATTGCCCCCATTCATAGTTCCCCACATTTTCAACTAAAATATGAGTAAATTTGCATACTTTCCGAAATTTTCATGAATAGTCTCAAGCACTGATTCTCGATTCACTAAATTTCGTATTCCTCGTGGGTAAATATCGGTTTTTGCACTTAATATTCCTTAGCGGAATGGTAAGTCACATTATAACAAAAACTGTCTGAGCTGAGAATCATTTTGTTTTTGCGTTTATTTCGCGTTTCTGTTGATGTCTTCTTCTTCTTCTTCTTCTTGGCGTAACGACCTCTTGGTCATGCCTGCCCGTTAAGGGCTTACGAGACTTGTTTCCCTGTTGTACGTGGATAGTCAATCCTCTCGTACAGGGGAGGGTCCGGTCTCGGTTGGGATTCGAACCCACGCTCGAACCGCTCGGCTGTCGCGGACCCCCAAATCTACATCTGTTGATGTAGAGCTATCAAACTCACAGGGTGACCATATTTCAGGTTGATCTTGCAGGGTGGCTACTTTTTACGCGTTGAAAACTCGTTTTTCAATGGAAATGGGAAAGGGTGCGTATTGCCTCAGGGGTGCGTATTACCCCAGCCACCCCTACAACAACCCGCCAACTGAACTTATCTACATCGCCGATGCCGATTACGTCTCTGCTACCCTCCGATGCACCATCGATTGCGTCCGACCGCCCAAATGTGAGTTTTTAGCGATCATTACATTCGTCATCCTTCCGTATCGCATTCTGAGCTTCTTCTTCTTCTTCTTCTTGGCGTAACGACCTCTTGGTCATGCCTGCCCGTTAAGGGCTTACGAGACTTATTTCCCTGTTGTACGTGGATAGTCAGTCCTCTCGTACAGGGGAGGGTCCGGTCTCGGTTGGGATTCGAACCCACGTCGTCGAGGTGGTGAGCTTGACATCTATTATCAAAATGTGAGAGGTTTACGTACTAAACTCAACACACTCAGACTCGCACTAACTGAAACGGATTTTGACGTGCTTGTATTCACTGAAACGTGGCTAGACGACTCTATACCCTCATCTTTATTCTCCTATGCCAACTTTATCATCTATCGCTATGACCGCAACCTGGACAATAGTTCACACTCTCGTGGTGGCGGTGTGCTTATCGCCTGTGCAGTCGCTCTAGATTCATTTTTAATTCAACATTCATATACATCGCTTGAGCTTGCATGGGTATGCATAAAACTACACAACTGGTCTCTCTTCATCGGTGCGATCTACATCGCACCAGATCGTAGTTCTTCCGATGATGTTTTTGAAAATCTCCATGAAAGTGTGAGTGTAATCTCCGTACGCATGAAGCCCGCAGACCAGATGCTGCTGTTTGGAGATTTCAACAAACCCATGATTACATGGAACGCCGGTCCGCGGGGGGGGGGGGTCCGCGACAGCCGAGCGGTAGCGCCGGTTAGAAAATCGGCCCATGAGCGCCGGGGCTCACCACCTCGACGGCGTGGGTTCGAATCCCAACAGAGACCGGACCCTCCCCTGTACGAGAGGACTGACTATCCACGTACAACAGGGAAACAAGTCTCGTAAGCCCTTAACGGGCAGGCATGACCAAGAGGTCGTTACGCCAAGAAGAAGAAGAAGAAGACATGGAACGCCACTACCACATCACCACTACACTACACCCCAAGCTGCTCCCCGCAAGGATGCAGCTCTCTCGTCGATGGTATGGCATTCAATGGACTAGCTCAGCTATCCGAAGTGACCAATCACCGTGGTCGCCAACTGGACCTCATTTTTGCTAATGAAACTGCCACCAAGGCGTGCTCATGTGTTAGGGCCGCCCCTGCCTGATCCTGCCCCTTGACGATTACCATCCAGCCCTTGAAGTCACCGTTCCCGTTGTGCAGCCTGTTCCGTCTTCAACTGGAAACCCGCGTCGCACTCGCCCCTCGTCCGGTTTCAACTTTCAAAAAATCAATTATACGAGATTCATCACAGAAGTAACCAGCGTTAACTGGTCGTTCATCGAAGATGCTGTATCCGTTGATGCTGCCGTTTCAATGTTTAATAATAAGCTTAACTCTATATTTCCCTTATGTTGCCCCTCTCTCAATCCTCCTCCTAATCCTCCGTAGTCAAACAGGTCCCGGCGTCTGCTGAAGGCGAAGAAGCGAGCGCAGCGTAGGTACCACAGAGACCGTAACAATCTTATCTCGCTACGTATTTACAAATATGCCACCTGTACTTATCGTAACTACAATCGACGGCGATATTCATCATACATTGTCAGGTTACAGGATCGATTCATAAACGACCCTAGAACTTTCTGGCGGTTCTCTAATTCGCGTCGTAAACAAAAAGGCCTCCCCCCTGTCCTATCCTTGCATGACAAAACTGCCTCCACTCCACACGAAAAGTGTTGCCTTTTTGCTGAGCACTTCTCCAGCGTGTTTGTCGAGCCCAGTAGTCGTGGTGTGCCTCTGGCTGATGGTCTTTCCTTCACCCCTTGTGACGTCTTTCATTTAAACCATATTTCCATTGACATCCCTGCTGTGCTTCTATCTTTGTCGAAGCTAAAAATGTCCTCTCCTGGCCCCGACGGAATTCCTTCGTCGATCGTAAAAAAAAGTGTTCATCTCTGTTTGCCCCTCTTCTGTTACGTTTATTTAACCGTTCCATCCTTGAAGGCTCCTTCCCAACCATTTGGAAGTCTGCTTGGTTAATCCCTCACCATAAAAAAAAGGATCGTTCAGTATGCTCGAATTACCGTGGTATCTCGATCCTTTGCTCCCCATCCAAAGTCTTCGAATCCATCATCCATTCTTCTATTCTTCCTGTTATCGTCAGTCATCTTTCTGCTAACCAACATGGTTTTATTCCCAAACGTTCCACTTCCTCCAACCTTATGTGTTTATTTTCCTCTGCCTTCAATAACATGGTCTCCAGCCACCTATATCTCCCACCCACCTATATACCCACAACTGATGTTATATATACTGACTTTAAGGCAGCATTTGATAGTGTTCCCCTCGATCTGTTAGTGGCCAAACTGGAAAAACTTGGAATGGTTGGTCATCTGCTTTCTTGGTTCAAGTCCTACTTATATGGTAGAGTGTACAAGGTCAAGATACATACCAGTTACTCTGAACCCTTTGTAGGCTTGTCGGGAGTTCCTCAAGGCAGTGTTCTAAGTCCCCTTCTATTTGTTCTCTTTATCAATGATTGTACTTATATCCTTCCTCGAGACGGTTGCCTGCTCTATGCTGATGAACTCAAAATATTTCTACCTGTGTCATCGTTTCTTGACTGTTGCGCGCTCCAAAATGTCCTGGACTCCTTTTCTTTGTGGTGTAATGCCAATGGTCTTCTTCTTTGTCCTGATAAATGTTGTGTCATCTCGTTTGGTAGATCCTGTAAATTTTCTTATACTTACTCTCTATGCAATACCCCCATTAGTCGAGTAACTTCGGTAAAAGACTTGGGAGTATGACTAGATGAGGCTCTTAACTTTAATTTACATGTTGATTATGTTGTAAAAAAGGCTAACAAAACTTTGGGGCTTATTGTTAGACTTTCGTCCGAAATCACAGACCCTCGTTGCCTTAAAGCACTCTGCTGTTGCTGGGTCCGATCCACTCTGGATTACGCCGCCGTTATCTGGTCACCACCTGGTTCTGTTGCGATGGCCAGGCTGGAGAGTGTTCAGCGTAAGTTCACTCGTGTAACGTTTCGACGTTTCCTTGTAGGACACCATGTGGAAGTCCCATCCTATCCTATCCGCTGCCAGATTCTAGAGCTCGACACTATAGAAGTTCGGCATTCCCATTCTAGAGCTTGCTTCATTGCAAGCCTCCTATCCCATGACCTCGATGTTCCTGCTTTATTATCCTCTGTCCCTTTTTATGCCCCTTCACGTCACCTACGTGACAGACCCCTCTTGTATATCCCTTCCCGCCTTATGCGTTTTGGATCTAACGACCCGTTTCTTCGTGCGCTTTCCGCTTTCAACAGCTCGTACCACCTGTTTGACTACAATCTTTCCTCGTCCCACTTCCGCTCACACCTTCGTGCCTCCTCTCCTCTCCTATCCCGTTAGTTATAAGTCTATTCATAATATTAAAGCATTGTGTAACCCTAGCGGCAGACAATTTGTACAAATAAATAAACAAAAATAAATAAAAAGAAAAGGTGTTCAACAGCGACCCGCCCCGCACGAGATGTCGAGGAGCTCAGCGAGCTCGGTGGATGGCCCAAGTGAACCAGAACCTGCGGGACATCGAATGCGACCGGGGATGGAGCTGCATCCATGGACCGAGCTACCTGGAGAACGATTGGTGACCAGGCCATGTCGGCACAACGTGGTCAACTATAAGAGCCATTAAAGAAGAAGAAAAATGGTAATGGCTTGAAACTAAGCCAATTTGGCCTATAAAAATCGTGTTAGAGGCTTACTTGGAGTGTTGCAAGTTCCTCTACTATATGGTTTCAGAATTCTACGGCTATGATGAGAATTCTCCAAGATAATTGGGGTTATACTGTACGAGACTGTATCTTCACTTTTGGGAGGAACTGTATATTAGACTTGCTCATGTATTTTAAGTCTTTTGAGTTTCATGTTAACTAAGCATATTCAAAAATTTGCTACATTAAAGTCAACCACATTAACTCTGTTCTGGCAGAGCGAGCAGGGCACTTGGCCTAATAACGCCCATGACAGCGGAACTCCGGGACCCCTTTTATCTGAGGGCGCTGTACAGCTGCTGGGTCCGCGCAATATTGGAATATTTCTGTGTTGTGTGGTCCCTTGCGGGGGTTACAGCAAGGAACATGCTAGAAGGTGTGCAGCGTAAGTTAACTCGCCACGCTGCGAGACGTTTCGTAAACGACTCCACAGCTCCTAGTCCCCCCTACCCTTCGCGTAGTCATTTCCTTTGGTTTCATACCATTCAGCAACGACACGCGACCACCCAATCCTTGTTCATTGCAAACCATAGCCTTGATGCTCCTCTCCTCCTGTCGTCCTTACCCTTCTACATCCCTTCGCGCCATCTTCGCGATAGACCTCCTTTCCTACTTCCCACTCGTCGCACTACTTATGGCCAGAATGATCCGTTACTTCGCTCGCTATCGGCCTTCAATGCAATTAGTGGCCTATTTGAATTCAACATCACCATCTCCCTATTCCGTACTCGTATCCTCTCCAGTGATGATGGTCAAGGGCTGCCGGGGTACAAAATCTTAACCATTTAACATTATATAAAGCTACATAAACCATCCAAAACATTAAAAACATGAAATCGTAAGATGTATTGTAATGTAAGAGACTCGCCGTACTCAACACATATTATGTCTCACCAGATGATCTTAAATAATCAAAGAAACGCTGAACTTGATATAAATGTTAGAAACGTTAGTGTTAATTATCATGCAAGTGTTAGTACAACTTAAAAAATCCAACAAGTGAAACAATGAACACTCACCACAATTTATAAAGTTCTCACTCGTCTTCGTGGACGCTATTGATCACAATCACATACTTCACGAGTATATACTGAAATGACAAAATGGATACAAAACCAAATCAGAAAAACCCACTATAGGATTCACGCATACATGTGAAATGGTTAATGATCATTTTTTTACGTAATGTTGTATCATTTCTGCATAGATCGAAAATTCTATTTCAAGAATCTTGATTGACCCAAAACATGAATAATTACATACTTTTTAGTAAACTATCTTCTTCTTCTTCTCCTTTCGTTATGCGAGTCGGGATATATCCTCCTACGCTAAGTCGAACAATTTGTTCCCTTACTCGTAATCAGAGGCGTACCGACTCGGTCCGAACTCCTATCAATGGTCATTTTTTCAATTACGTAATGTTGTATCATTTCTGCATAGATCGAAAATTAGATTTTAAGAATCTTGATTGACCTAAAACATGAATAATTACTTACTTTTTAGTAAACTATCTTCAACATCAAGTAGCAATATCTTTTGTCAACACCATTCGCTAGTAACAACTGTCAGTGAAGTGATTGAAATATCGATCAAATCATCCAAAATAATATTACTCTAGAAAACTTATTAATCATCACATTCCTGGTGGCAAAATCATCATGCTTTCTCGTTCTGTTGGTATCAACTGTCAATTGGATAGAACGAGAAAGCATGATGATTTTGCCAGCGGGGATTACAGCAGGATTAGTAACAATACGTACCACCACCGCACGAATGATTTCGTGAACGTTGCTCATCACTTTACATGATGTTATTAATTCAACATCTTGGCTAAATACAGGTTCTCGTACTAATCTTTGTTGCGCCGTAAACAACTTCGTATAAAAGATTTCGTTGTTTTTTTGCACTGAAAATGTCGTTCTTGCTCACGTTCCTAAAAAGTGTGCTCCAAACCTCACTGCGATACGAAAGGAAATAAAAACAAAGTTTAAAACAATAATCACAATATAGCATAAACATTCATTGGAAAAAGCTATTTCGCCACGTTCTTTCGTTTTCATTACAGCGTTTTACATCTCAGCTAGCAACCGGGGCAGTGTATGTAGAACATCAAGAATGATAGCCTACTGTAGAGTATTTGATGTTGAATCGCAAAACCCACAAGTGGCAACACAAACGGGTAAGTAGAAATAAATTAAATGAAAAAATAAATTTTCAAAACAACAGTTTTTCCTTAAACGTACTAAAAAATAAAAAATAATGTAAGCTAAATGACATACGTATTTATGTATCAGTTTTTCGTTTTGATCATAATTCGCATTGCATCGAGATTGCTCTCAGTTCGATCGCCATCTACGATGCTATGCGAATAATGACAAAAACAAAAAACTGATACATCAATTTTTGCGACATCCGGGAAGGTGAATGCAAGAAAACTGTTTAAAATCATCACTTTCTAGGATCTACCAGAATGAAAGTCGACGCATGGATGTATGAAGTAGAGACGACCAGTTGAAAGGTACAGGATAAGGTAGGCTATGATCGCTTTTTCGCATCAGGAAGCGAGCGGGAATCACAACAATCCTCGCAAAAGTATGTTTTCGACCGGAAAGCGATTTTCCCCTACTTTTACCTGCACCCCTCGACTGGTCGTGCCTACTTCGAACATCCACGCGACAACTTTCATTCTGGTAGATCCTAGAAAGTGATGGATATTCTACTTACCAGTTTGTGTTTCCACTTGTGGGTTTTGCTATTCTACATCAAATACTCTGCAGTAGGCTATCATTCTTGATGTTCTACATACACTGCCCCGGTTGCTAGGTGAGCTGTAAAACGCTGTATTACTGCAACCTGAACAAGTGATCTTAACCCAATGCACACACATAAACTTGGTCTTACCATTGCCTGCCCTTCTATCGACGTGCCGGATTCACTACTTTCCATAACCGACCACTTATTTCACATAATAAAATAACAATCAGTTCGTCAACGGAAAACAAATAGAGATCAAACATCAAGGATTGCTGGGAAAGGAAACTGTAATCGAAGAACTGCATCTTTCAGCAGCACGAAAGTAGACCCCACGGTCTGAACCGGAAACGTAGCACATGACAACTCGCAAGGCTATTTTGGCTTGTTTTCTGACACAAATCTGACAAATGATATTATTGATATGCAGTTGTACAGTTCTGTACTAAACAAAACAAAATTAAGCCGCTAACACCCGGTTATACCGTTATTAGAGCCCCGCTACACGACCCGAAAACTCAAAAACTTCTCGGCGAGAAGAGGGGAACAACCGAGAAGTTTACGTCAAAAACTTTTCAGCTCCGTGAGCTGAAAACTGCACCCGAGAAGTTTTTGGCAGCTAACCGAAAACTCAAATGCGTCAGAAGAAGAAGACGAAAAAGAAATAAATGTAAACATAACAAATCTCAAAAACAAAATAAACGAACATATGGTGATAAATTTACGTGTTTCTTTTGTAGTTACGGTTAGTTAATATTTTGTTATTTTATAGCTAGAATATCAATTATAAATTCACTATAGATCAGGGGTTCGCAAAGTCCGGCCCACCAACTGATTCCAAAATCTAAAAGTTTCAAAAAGTTTAATGATAAAGATTAAAATATTTTATTCTACCACTTTTTATGTAACTTGAGAACATCAAAATCTTCCTTCTTCATGCGAAGAAAGTTAATTATAGTTTCATTTGCTTGCTCTGCTACAGTATTGTCCAGCAAACGGTTGCCATCTTCTTGCCTCCGCACAATACGCCTGTTGCGTTGTTGCAAGTTTTGGGTACTCAACTCGATGACCCGCGATAGGGTAGTTAGCCACACTTCAACAGATTATCCATCTTTTACTTTTTGTGTGAATTGAAATAAGATCTTGTTTGCTTTGAAGGAAGATTTTTGAGTTAACTGAAAAATCAAAAACAAAAACCTCGTTGCGCCGCAAAGTTTTGAGTTTGCGGCTCGTGTAGCGTGGCTCACAGAATTGGTACCACAAAACGCGGCTACACGAACCGAGAAGATTTTGACGTAAACTTATACGGTTTTTGAGTTCTCGGTTGGAGTTTTCGGTTCGTGTAGCGGCCCGGTTAGACGAGGAATATTTCTGTCCGTCGATTTTGGGAGATAGTGTCAGATGGCCATTGACAGCAATATTGCTGTCAGAAAATCGGAACCGTTCGTGCCCGGTTCCGATTTTCTTCCGACTAGTATTTTTATATCAAAGTGAGGATTTGAATTTTTGTTTGTTTTTGATCAGCTAGTATAAAATATTTTTAAAATATGGAATTAGAAGATGATTTGTTGTTAATGACAAAAGCGGTTTTGTTTGCATCTGAGCCGCAAAGAAAAAGACGATCGAAGTGGTCGAAAAGTAAGTTTATAAAGCGCAGTATGCTTTCGCATACAAATATGATGGAGGAGCTTAGATGATTGGTTGAATCTTGCCCGTATGGACGAAGATTCATACTTTTGGCTGCTGCAGGAGGTTACACCGTATATTGTTAAACAAGATACAGTAATGAGGTTAGCGGTAACACCTCACGAGCGGCTCAGTGCAACATTGCGATACTTAATAAGCGGTAGTTCGTATCAATGTTTAAGATTTCAAACGGCGATTTCGCAACCACTATTATCATCAATTATTCCGAAAACATGCACGGCTATCATCAAGGTTTTGAAAGGTTATATGAAGGTAATTTGTAATGGTTTGCGGTTGTTTATTGCATTTCAAAGCTTAAACAATATAATTTTTCAGCTTCCGTCGAACCAAACTGAATGGAAACGTATTGGGCAGGCGTTCAACGATAAGTGGCAGTTTCCAAATTGTCTTGGGGCTATAGACGGTAAACATGTAAGAATAATTCCACCAGCAGGAAGTGGTTCGAATTATTTTAACTATAAGAAATACCATAGTGTTGTGTTGATGGCTGTGGCAGATGCCGAATACAATTTTGTTATGTGTGATGTAGGAGCCCCAGGAAGCAATCCGGACGCCGGTTGCATTCAACAGACAAAATTTTATCGACGGATGCGGTCGAATAAGTTAAATATGCCTGATGACGAAAACGCTCCCAATAGTGCAACATCACTTCCTTTTGTTTTTATTGGCGATGAAGCATTCAGTTTAGGAAATAATTTATTAAAGCCATTTGACCGTAAATAACTAGACAATGATAAAAAAGTATTTAACTACCGGCTGTCTCGAGCCCGTAGGGTTGTAGAAAATGTTTTTGGAATCCTTTGTGCGCGATTCCAATTATTTCAATCTCCAATTCAAATAAAAAAATTAGAAAATATCAATAAAGTAATTATAACATGTTGTTATTTACATAATTTGCTTAGAAGTAGGTCTAATTATTATGTATTAGGAATTTCAGATGCTACAACAGCAACAAATTTAGGAAGATTGCAAAATAGCAATAGTACCAATTCACTATCAGAAGCGAAGGCAGTTCGCATGAAATATGTACAATATTTCAACACTGATGGACAAGTTGAATGGCAGGATGAAGCCGTTCAAAGGGCTTTCTACGGATGAGTGTTTTGTATGATTAGTTAATTATAAGCGTAATGTTAAGTTCAGTCATGTTAGTTAAGTACATTATATTTACCTTTTCTTATGTTATGCAAATGGTTTACTAATTACAGTGACTGTTCTTCCAACATAAGCTCCATACATAAAATGAATTAAATTGTTTGAAAACTTGAATTCTAATAGACATCTTTTTTACCGACGAACTTAATTGATGAGTTCCGGTTGGAACCGACGGATTACACACGTTTGCTAATGAAAGAACCAGATGTTAGGTCGCCGGTTTGCCCCAGAATAACAACTTCCATTAGCAGTTTCTTTGCATACGGGAGCATGTTCGATGGAACCAAGTTTAACTCCGTATGCAAAGCTTGGATAAAACCTGATGTGTCTGTTCTGAGCGTTTGTGTTGACGGATTTTCAAGACGGTCGGCGACTAGCTTCATCACTTTTCGTCTCAATGATCTATCATCCTCTACCGCCTTCCGCTTCCGCGATGGTCCTGGTTTGTTATTGGTCAATTCAACACTGTTGTCGAGGCTCTCGTCGAGGTTCTCGTCGAGATACTCCTCGAGGTACTCTTCTTCAGTTGCTTCTATATCGGCTAGCTGTAATCATACAAATAAATGTTTGTTTATCAAAAATCGTTCAACTTCAAGGAAAAGAATGTGCTCATCTCCACTTCGTCATCACTTTCAATATTAGATATACGAGGGGCGTTGCAGCTATCGCCGAGAAAAAGTTGTCTCATGGATGTTCGAAGTAAAGACGACCAGTTGAAAGTCACAGGATAAGGTAGGCGACGATCGCTTTTTCGCATCAGAAAACAGGCGCGAGTCACAACAATGCTCGCAAAAGTATGTTTTCGACCGGAAAGCGATTTTCCCCTACTTTTATCAGCACCCCTCGACTGGTCGTGCCTACTACAAACATCCACGCGACAACTTTCATTCTGGTAGATCCTAGAAAGTGATGGATATTCTACTTACCCGTTTGTGTCGCCAGTTGTGGGTTTGGCGATTCAACATCAAATACTCTACAGTAGGCTATCATTCTTGATGTTCTACATACACTGCCGTGGTTGCTAGGTGAGATGTAAAACGCTGCAAAATGACAAAAGATTACTGCAGCTCAAATAATTAATTAATAAACACCGATCTCCACCGCTGCCTACTGCTCCGCAAAGCAGGCAACAAAGGATGCTGACTCGCAGTCAAAACACACACGGATCTAGTCAACCATTTCGCACTTAATGTGGACCCACGCGATGCACTAACACGCTGGGACGTGTACCTCTACTACCAGAATGTGCGCGGTCTCAGGACCAAACTGGATACTTTTCGTCTGGCCGTCTCCTCATCCGACTATGACGTAATTATACTCACTGAGACGTGTCTCGACGATACCATTCCATCCTCGTTACTATTTGACGATGCTTTTGTTGCTTTCCGCTGCGACCGTAGTAGCACAAACAGCACTCGCTCCCGTGGCGGCGGGGCACATTGCCTGTGCTTCATCGCTCATCGCAACCCAAGCATGCTCTCCTTTCCCGTTACTCGAGGCTGTCTGGGTACGCATCAAACTCAGCTGTTCATCTTTATACGTGGGTGCCATCTACATCCCACCAGACCTGAGCGCCAGCTCGGCCATTATTGCGCGCCTCACCGACGGGATCACCGCATTCACCGAGCAGCTTAGCCCGAACGACTCAATCATCATTGCCGGTGACTTCAACTTGCCGTCGATTGTCTGGGGCCCCGACCCCGCTGCACCTCCGTTCTTCCGTCCTACTTGTTTTGCGCAGCGCAATGTAATGTTCATTGACGGACTGAACTTCAACGGGCTAGTGCAATTTTCGGGGATTAAAAATGCTCATGGACGCCAACTAGACCTGATACTGGGCAACACCCCGGCCCCTCCGCTGCCTGTAGAGCCATCTATCCCGCCGCGTCAAAATTGTTGTCGGAAGACTTGCTTCATCCTGCACTGGATCTATGCCTCGCAGTCGCCTTCTCCTCGCCCTGGCCCCGCTAGTCGCCCTGCACCACCTGGAACACCACAAGATTTGGACTTCCGCAAGCTCGACCGTGCCAAACTGGCCCGTCTCATCTCGGTGTACGACTGGAGTCTCCTGGACACGGACATCACTGTTGACGACGCTGCTGCAAATTTCACTTCTGTGATCTCGTCTTTCCTAGTCTCCTGCTGTCCCGCCCATCATCCCCCTCCCCACCCGTTGTGGTCAGACGGTCACCTCCGTGCGCTTAAGGCCGGATTCAAGCGGGCGCTGCAAGCGTACCGCGTCTCTCGGTCCCAGTACCATCTACGCGTATTTAAATACGCCGCGTCTGCCTATCCCAGTTACAACCGCGTGCGGCTTAGGACCCACATCTGGCGCATCCAAGGGAGACTGTATTCCAACCCTCGGTCGTTCTGGCGGTTTGTTAACCAGCGCAGAGGCCAATCCCGTATCCCTTCCACCATGTCCATGGGCAATCGCTCGGCATCATTTCCACAGGCGATCAACAACCTGTTTGCTGAGTATTTTGCCGGTCTTTTTGTCGACCCAGCTCATTCTACTCACTCCGTAGCCATTGACGTACACTCTCCCTCTGTAATCGCCGCACTCAACCAGCTGAAATGCTCCTACTCCCCTGGTCCCGATGGCATTCCTTCCTCTGTGCTGATCCAGGCCAAGGACGCCCCTGTCCTTGTTCGCCCGATCGCTCAGGGATGGGAGCTTCCCCGCCATGTGGGCGTCAGCTCGGCTGGTCCCGGTACATAAGAGGGGAAGTTGCACATCCACTTCCAACTATCGAGGCATCTCCCTCCTTTTTGCAGTCTCAAAAATCCTCGAATCTATCATCCACTCTGCCATATCTCCTCTTGTTCGCCCGATCGCTCAGGGATGGGAGCTTCCCCGCCTTGTGGGCGTCAGCTTGGCTGGTCCCGGTACATAAGAGAGGAAGTTGCACATCCACTTCCAACTATCGAGGCATCTCCCTCCTTTTTGCAGTCTCAAAAGTCCTCGAATCTATCATCCACTCTGCCATATCTCCTCTTGTACACACCATTATCCCATCCTCTCAGTATGGATTCATGTCCAAACGCTCCACCGTTACCAACCTGATGTCTTTGATGGCAGGTCGATGTTATCTACACCGACTTTAAGACAGCATTTGACTGCTTGTCTCACCAGTTACTTTTGGCCAAACTCGAGCGGATGGGTTTCGGGGGTGCGCTTCTACACTGGCTCCAGTCCTTCGTTACGGATCGGACTTATAGGGTCAGGCTAGAGGGGTCCCTCTCCGATCCGCTCATCGGCCAATCCGGTGTACCTCAGGGGAGCGTCCTGAGTCCCCTCCTTTTCTCGCTTTTCATCTCTGACTGCGTCTGCACCCTCCCCCCGGAGAGTTGTCTGATGTACGCCGATGATTTCTTCACTTCTATTGCTTTGCACATTCCCTTAACCTGCTCGTACAAAATACTATTCAAAAAAGTATAAAATTAGTAGTGGAAGAAGTTCAAAAAAATTTCAATACGGACATTTTAAAACTGAAGCAAGACATTCCAACTCGATGAAATTCCACATATGACATGCTTACACGATTTTTAAAAACAAAGTAGATATAGGAGCTTGCATAGATTACCTTAAAATTCATAATGATTTACAAACACAACATTGCAGTTCGATCGAACAAGCTATCAAGATTCTCAGCCCTTTCAATGCAGCTACAATAACAATTTCTACCGAAAAATCAGTTACTCTTTCTAAGGTAAGGTTATTACCAAAAATATTGAGGGAAAAAATGAGTAGTTTGAAGAGAACTGCAGATTTAAACGAATATTAAAAAAAAGTTGGTTGATGGTCTGATTGAAGGTCTAGAGGAGAGATTCAGAGGATCAAGCAACAACGAGGCAATCAAAGAGTCAGTTATTTAAAAAATCAATCGATTTTATAGCCAAGAAAACGTAACTTCAAGCGAAACCGAAACAGAAAAAAAATTCACCTTTGCAAAATTCTATATTTTCGGAGTTCATTAGCGAAATCAATCAGACCAGAGAGAGAGAGAACTCGATGCATATATAAAGGCCACAATTCTATCTTCGCGGTCCATTTGGCAGCTCTCAAACCTTGATTTTGGTCCTTCGTCATTCTCGTCAAAACATGTTAGATATTGAATGTGGCTTTGTAGAACGGTAATGTTGGCATGCCATGAATGATGCGTTGTTGCCAATATAGAGCCCAACTTGTCAGATGAAACCTGCTACTTGTTAGTGTTTTGATGGGATTTTGGAATAAAAAGCCGAAAAATGCTGTAATAGAAAACTTAGAAGCATTTTTTGCATGTTTTGGGCTACCCAAAGAAGTCGTTACGAATAATGGACTACCATTTGCTTCAGAGTGCTTTGTAAGTTTTTTAAAGGCCCAAGGGAAAAAAGTTGCTAAGACACCGCCGTATCATCCGCAATCGAATGGTCTAGCCGAACGCGCAGTGAGAACTGTAAAGGACGTTTTAAAAAAATTTATGTTGAATAAAAAGGTTCGGTCGTTAAGTTTAACAAGAAAAATCAATCGGTTCCTGTTGCACGTCCTCGTTCATCTTTAGTTGTACACCTCATACTGCTTTACGAGCGGTAAGTCCGTTAAAAACAAAACAAAAAGTGTTGGATAGACTACCAATCCAGAGTAAAGATAAGGAGCCAATATTCAAGAAATCTTTAAGAAGGGAATTTAAACAGGGGAGAAAACGTTTGGTGTCGAAATCATTTTAAAGAAGTCCGTTAAGGTATTTGATTAACATAGGAGGAAATGTTCGCATGGTGCATATACAGTATTTTCAGTCATACAATTGCTAGTTTCAACCGGTTAATTGAACCATCCAAACGCTGCAGTGATTCATACACCTGCTCAATTGCGGCTTAGTTTAGTAATTTAATATTACTATATATTTATAGAATTATTGTTTTCTATGCTAGAAAAACAATTTTATTTTTGAATTGATAAAAAATAACTTTCAACGATCTTTCAACGCAAGTGAGGACTTGCTCGGATCGGCGGAGCTCGAAAAAGGTGCAAATTGCGGAAACGTTGCCACCAAACAGTGGACTGAATCGGAGTACGCTGATTTGGTTCACCAGCTTCGAGAAATTTTGCCAGCGGAGGACGAGAAAAAAGCCGACGTCCGGCTTAAGAAAATAAAATGGTCTCGCTTCGCTGTCGGCAACCATACGGCCGAAGAAGCAGAGGTGGTGACAAAAATGTTGCAGCACAAAATTGACAAGCATCGGACCCTGGACGAAATGCTCTGCAATGTGCAGAGGAAAGGGATGGCGTGCTTGGCAAAGAAGCCAAAAAATCCACCAAATGAATACAACCTTTTCGTAAAAGCAAACCTCCGGATGCTAAAATCGCTGCATCCGGAACTAACTTGGGTAAGTGCTGCGGTGCATGTGGTCGCTAAAAGATTATGGTTGCAACATTTTTTCAATTCTCTTCTCGTTTTCAGGCCGAACTGCTTCGGAAAGCGGGCGAGAATTTCTAGCTGCTTTCCGCAGAGAGCAAAGCAGTTTATAAACAGCTCGCAACCTTAGCGAAAATAGACTACAATGAACAGATGAAACAACATTCGTAAGTTTGAAAGAATCGGCCTAAAGTTCACTAGTTTTTAATTGATTAAACAATTTGTTTTGTTTTGTTTACTTTAAGCTACCACAACCCAGCAGCAGAAACCCAAAATTTATCGAAAAAGAAAACAAACCGCACCATTACTGCCTACAACATTTACTCCAAACAAGAAATTCATTCAAATATGTCTTGCGCTGACCGGAAACAGCTGTGAAAGTACGCTGACCCTGCCGAAAAACTTCCGTACATCATTGAAGCATCGCGGGCGGAACACCACCGGCTTAGCAAGGAGGACAAAACCATACTTGACAAGGCAAATGGAAAACCCCAGTTCGTTCCACTCGTCACAAGCGATTTCTTCGCGATGAAGTACGGACAACACAAACCACCGTTTTCCGCAGCAGAGTGTCACATTTCAATCAAAACACATTTTTACTTTGGTTTCATTTTATGTATATATCTCGCGCATCATTCCGAACACCGCAGGAGCCAACGGCACGGTATTCGGCACCAGTGTGGGCAGATGCCCTGAGCGCCACAACGTACCAGGAGAATATCGGAAGGGTGCATAAGCTACTTGCACCCACACGCGAATCGAGCACACCCGCGTGCTCCGGGGTGCTACCGGTCACTCAACATGGAGTGCCTGGATCACCATCTCAAAGTGTGCCCCTCCATCGCCTGCATTTGCCGGCGCTGTGCAAAGAGCTACAACAGCACCTGCGTGAAGTTCACCAGCTCCCGGGAGAACGCAGCACGTCATGTTTTTGTCACTTCTGCAACCGTTGGCGCTGAGCTGCCTACCGATTTCTGGATCTTCCACCTTCCCTCACAGGTATGCTTAAATTTTTGTCAGTGCACTTCATTTCGGTTTATTGATTCTTTATCTTCTACCAACACTAGCTCTCTCTCCTGAAGATGTCAAAGTTGCAGTGCATCCACAATTAACTGGAACTAAACCTACAGTGGGGTGCAAGTACGTAAAGCGTTACGCGTAAAGCTTCTCCCCGAGATCTGCCCGAGTACATTCGTATCAGTCCGTGCAAAATTTGGCCATGCACGCCATCGGGAGCGTGGTAGTAAATCTTACTACGCAACCTGTAACTTGGGAAAAGAAGTTTTTAATTGGATATTTTCTAAATGGAGAAAAGCATTACGTCTATAGCTCTGGAGCCGACTCCGAACTAACGACTACGTAGCTGGTTCCAGAGCCGTCAGTTCGGAGCCGATTCCGAACTGTTCGAGAACGCGGGTAAGCCATTCGCTCAGGCATGGGCCAAACTTGAGGAGCGGTTTTACAAAACAACGGGTGAAGTTCATGGGCCACATCAAGTAAATCCTCGATGTGGTGCAAACGTCCGTAGAATCGGAGGACGGGTTGATCGTGGCCTCGTCATGAAGAAGTCGGACACGGGAAAGCCAGCCGCTGCTGCAGCGGTGCCTGCCAGCAAGGAAACGCTGGTAAGCCACAACGACGATCGGCAAGCCCGGACGCGACGGTACACGTCACCACGGTATGTTCGGAGTTGCGTGCGCGGTCGGTGATGCAAAATATCAGCTACATCATGAACAAAAGGAAGTGTATGAACTGCTTCCCCGGGCAACATCCAGCCAGGTACCAGGTGTGCGGGAAGAAGCATCATACGATGCTCCATGTTGATTCCGAGCCGGCGCCGGAGTGACTCGTTTGCTCCGTGCCTTCACTTCGTGCCAGCGCCTCGTCGCAACTAACTCGACCCAGCTACGTACAAAGCCCGGTCAGCATAAATGGAGTAGTGCGGTCGTTCTCAAGGGCAATGAAATATCTCGGCGTAATGATCCACGACCATCTTTCATGGTTCCCAAATGTAAAGTAAGCGACGGTCAAAGCGCTGTGCGTGGCAAACGGCCTGATGCGTAACCACAGTGGCGCGAAGACCGTGACACGACGTCTCCTCGCGTCGGTCGTGGATTCGACCCTTCGGTATGCTGCGCCCGTCTGGCATACAGCCACAGAGAGCCCACAATGTTGCCGACCTCTTGAGGGCGTACAAAACAAGTACGCAATCTAGGTGGCAAGCTATTTAAGATCCGTGAGCTACGAGGCAGCTGTTGTCCTGTACGGTACGATCCCCTACTATGTACTGGTCAAGAAAGACGCCCTATCATCCGGAAAACAAAAGTTTTTCCTTAAACGTACGAAAAAATAAAAAATTATATAAAATTTGGCATTGACTATGATGAAGTTTTTGCTCCTGTGGCCAAACAAGAAACATTTCGAATATTACTTACAGTAGCAAGTCGAAGGCACATGGTTGTGAAACACATGGATGTAAAGACGGCATATCTTCATGGGAAGTTGGACGAAACTTTCTTCCCGGCTCTATCCCTCGTTTTCGTTTATCTACGTCGGCGTGATCTGCGCGCACCTACCGAGCTATACCCCGCGGATCTGTGTGCTGTATTCTTCGCTGGAACGTGTATTTCCTGTTCTTTTGTGCTTTTTGCGGTGCTGTGCGTTTTAAGATGTCCTGCCGTTTATGCTCCCTTGAATTAGCCGCCAACCCAGTGCTATGTTCTCGGCACTGCGAGGGAAGTTTTCACCGTAAATGCACGGGCCTATCGACTTCGGTGATTAAGGAGCTTTCCAAGGAAGTTGGAGTGATTTGGCTGTGCCAGACATGTTTACCATCTTTCAAGGATCGGTTGGCCCAAAGAAAAGTTCCCGCGTCCAGCCGCCTTGAAATGGTCGAAGACGCCATAAATAAACTGGCGCTCTCAGTGGCTGATATGAGTGGATATGCTCTCGTTCACTTCGGGCAGCGTCCTCACGGCTGCCCCATCGCTTCTTTCTTCTCGTGCTCCTACAATGACTGGCCCGATTAACGAAACAAACAATCGCATCGCACATGCACCAACTCAACAAGCAACCGGGCGTCCATCGCACATAAACACTGTCACTGCTGATCACTTATCATCACCGCCCCCCCTCCGCAGAGGCACGGGAGCACCGGATGCACAGGATCCTAAATGCATCCCTTTAAACTCACCGAAATTTTGGCTCTTCATTACCCGGCTTGAACCGTTCGTAACTGAAGATGACATCTCAGCCATGACCTGCAGCCGCCTCTCGCTCAATGAAGAGGTTATCATTGTGCGCAAACTGGTGAAACGTGACACCGACTGCAACACCCTCAACTTTGTGTCCTTCAAAGTTGGGCTGCCAGCTTCAATGCAGAGTGTTGCCCTGTCACCCAGCACTTGGGCGCCTGCGTTGATTTTTCGTGAGTTTATCGACGACAGGACGCGGCACGGACATAATATACGGACCCCGGTTTGCACTCCGGATAACGACTTAACGCTCACCACACCACCGGCTGACTTGATGGCGGTGCATACACCAGCCTCGCCCAGAAAGCGGTTGCGTAACGAATGCCGTGTGGCCAATAGTCCTGCGTCTCCGTCTTACACAGGCGCATAGCTTGGGACGCACACGCCACTCGATGCCGTCCACTCGCCTGCCAGCATTACTTCTACTGCCGTTATCACAACGACTTCCATCGATCCTGCTCCTGTTTACTCCTACACGCTCGCCTTTTCGCACGCTCCTGCTCAGCTCCAGCTCTCCAGTTCTCCGGCTGTTTCCAGCTTGGCTGTATCCACCCGCTCTCCATCCGTCGGCCTGTCGCCCGTCGGATCTCGTTCGTTTGATGCTGCGCGCACGCCCGACGCCGCTGGCCTGCTCACCTCTTCAGCTTCAGTCGCTCCGCTGGCTCGTTCCTCGTTGCAGGTATTTTACCAGAACGTGAGAGGGCTACGCACCAAAACAAGCGACTTTCGTCAAGCAGTCTCCGGCTCTCTGTATGACGTCATCATCGCCACGGAAACCTGGCTGGATGACTCGTTGCCCTCTTCGTTGCTTTTCGAGGATAGCTTCGAGGTGTATCGCTGCGACCGCAGCTCGATCAACAGTACGCACTCTCGTGGCGGCGGCGTCCTCGTCGCTTGCACTTGTCGTCCCGTATTCCACACACTTTCCCGTCGCTGGAGCTCCTGTGGATAAGGGTGCATCATCAACGGTCTTCACTCTACATCGGTGTATGCCCCTGATTGTAGCTCGTCGATGCGTTGGCTGGAGGAAGTGAGCGTCGATCGCTCTCCGAGCAGATGACGCCCGACGACCAACTAATACTCTTCGGGGACTTCAATCTCCCAGGATTGGTACCTACCCAACCAGGAATTACGATTCTCGTTGGAAACATCGTGAGATACCTCGCCAACGAATTAAATCGCGAGACAACCAACGAGAGGACAATTCTCGTCAGATAGCTTTGGCTATCGAAAAAATAAAAAGATGGCTCTCGGGTAGTATCGAACCCGCATTGATCCCCAGCCTGATGGATCAATTATCCTATCCTGCCATCAGATAGGGCCATTGGCTATTGATAAGAGCGGGGCGCTAAAACAGAAATATAAATTAGGAGAGTCCTCTGGAGCGATGCTTGATGAACATCTCTCTCCATATGAAGTATCTAAAAATAGATTGCGATGATCGTGCTTGGATTGCTTTCGTGCAAAGTGAATTCCCCGGAGCTTGCAATCGATGCGATGAATATTGGCACACAAACAAACGTTTTGCGCATCGGATGCTGGTGGATCATTCGTCGATACTAGACCGATGGACACGGCCAATACATCTGAATAGACGAAGCGTGGCGCGGTCGGATCGTTTGAGTTTCATATACGCTCAGTTCATTTATCTTACGAAAATTCCTGGTTGGGTAATTACTTTGCTCCATACAACGCTGCAGGAGTTCCGTCGCATGCTTTCTCCTTCACCGATGGTATGACATTTAATGGTATGCGTCAAATTTCAGGGGTTGTTAACTCGCTGAATCGACAGTTGGATTTAGTTTTCATGAATTCGGCCGCATTAGATTCGTGTTCGCATGTAGGTTTGGCGCCGATTCCGATAGTCCCTGCTGATACATACCATCCCCCTCTTGAGCTCACCCTGACCGTTATGATCTCGAGTGTTCAGCCTCAGGAGGGTGTTAGGGTAACGTCACGGCCGCGTAGGCTAAATTTCCTAAAAATGGATTTCGTTAGGCTAAATAGGTTAATCATCGACTACGACTGGTCGGTGATTGATTCGGAGGACTCATGCAGTGAAGCGGTCATTAAGTTTTTTAGCGTTTTATGTTCAATGTTCCCTTCATGCTGTCCTCCTGCTCGCCCTACTCCTATCCCCGTTTGGTCAGACAGGCACCTCCGCGTGTTGAAGGCGGACATGAAACGCGCAATCCGTATGTATGATCCGTATGTATAAAGCTCGCAGCCTCTGCCTACAGAGGCTACAATCGGGCTCGGTACCAGGCATACGTTCTACGCATTCAGTCTCGACTGTCTACTAATCCCAGATCTTTTTGGCAATTGATGAACGCCCGGCGCAGTTCCTCCCACATTCCCCATTCCATGTCTCTTAATGGAGAGACCGCTTCCTTCCCTCATGGCGTCTGCAAACTTTTCGCAAAGCACTTCTCGAGCGTTTTCGTTGACCCGGCTCAGTCGGCTGCCTCCGGCTCCGCGGGCCTTGCTCACACCCCCCTTGACGTCCTCACTTGCGACCTGGTGGAGATCAGCGAGGGTGATGTTTGTGGTGCGCTAGCAAGGTTGAAGCCTTCCTTCTCTCCTGACCCTGACGGCATTCCTGCGTTTGTTTTACGCGGATGCGGGGCTTCCCTAGCCCCTATCCTGGCGCGTCTATTTTCGCGAAGGGGTGGTTCCAGGGCTGTGGAAATCGGCCTGGGTGGTCCCGATTCACAAGAAGGGATGCCACTTATCCCCCGCCAACTATCGAGGCGTCTCCCTCCTCTGTGCCACCTCCAAAGTCCTCGAATCCATCCAACACTCCTCCATGCGTGCGCCCGTACATTTCTCCGAATCAACACGGGTTCATGCCTCGCCGCTCGACTGTGACCAATTTGATGGCCTTACTGTCCGTTGTTTACCCCAATCTGGACTCTGGGCGTCAGGTTGACGTCATTTACACCGATCTGAAGGCCGCATTTGACAGCCTGCCTCATGGCTTACTGCTGGCGAAACTAGAGCGGCTGGGGATTGGGGAGCCTCTTTACTCCTGGATCAGATCGTTCCTTAGCGGACGGTCTACTCTGTGCGAGTGTAGGGTACCCTCTCTGATCCGTACTTCGGGGTATCTGGTGTTCCGCAGGGCAGCATCCTCAGCCCTCTCCCTCTCAGTGTGCTGCCTCCTAATGGGCACTTGCTGTATGCTGACGATGTCAAATTATTCGTTCCCATATCCTCTCCTTCCGACTCCTTACTTCTGCAAGAATCCCTCCACCGCCTCTCCGAATGGTGCTCCACGAATGGATTGACTCTCTGCAAATCCAAGTGCTGTGTCATATCCTCCAGTCGCTCCGCTGGGGTGACCCACTTCGACTACTGCATTAGGAGCGTTGCTTTGTCGCGAGTGTTGGTTGTCAGGGACCTCGGGGTGTGGCTTGACGCTGCCTTGTCCTTCTTAGTACAGATTGACCAGGTGGTGTCCAAGGCCAACCGTTTGTTGGGGATTATTTCTCGCCTAGCATCGGAAGTGCGGGACCCGCGCTGCTTGATGGCGCTTTACTGTTGCTGGGTCAGACCGATCCTCGAGTATGCTTCCGTGGTATGGACCCCAACAAGGGTCACCGCTTTGGGAAGGTTGGAGGGGGTGCAGAGACGCTTCACGCGCCTGGCGGTGAGGCGTCTTCTCGGCTACAACGCCTCCTCCCTCCCGCCTTACGAGTCGCGGTGTCAATTGTTGGGGCTATCCACGATTTAGACTCGCCACCGGAACGCTCAGGCTATTTTCATCGCCCAACTTCTACACTCCACTGACGCTCCGGAACTTCTCTCTCATATCCCTCTATATGTCCCTTCCTATAACCTTCGGGAAAGGCCTCCCCTCCTTATTCCCACGCGCCGTACGCGTTTCTCCCAGAATGATCCATTTATCCGCGCCATGGCTTCCTTCAATAGCTTTAGCTACCTGTTTGACTACAACGTCTCCATCCCTGCCTTTCGTTCACGTCTTAACAACTCTCTCATGTAGTCTATTCCTCTCCTCCTCTTGTGATTGGTCATCTTGTTTTAAGTTTAACTATAGATTTAAGAAACTTTGTAAAGCCCGCGTGGCAAACATTGTAAATAATAAAAAGAAAATGAAATGAAAATGAAACAATCTACATGCGGCAGCCCGCAGGATACACCATGGAAAATACTAACAAAGTTTGTTTGTTGAAGAAAAGTCTTTACGGACCCAAGCAATCCGCGAGAGTATGGAGTCCTGGTTGCTGATATGTTGCGCATCTTCAGGCGATGCGCGGTATTCCGATGGGAATCGAAATTGAGTCCTCTTTCCTTTTGAGGTGCATCGCCACATGCGAAACCTTATTGAAATCTACTTGTGGAAAGCCACTGAGTTCCGGACTTTCCTTCATTATTTTGGCGCTAAAGTGTTTATTCCCTAAGCCTATGTACGGGTTGATACCCAACTCTACTGTTTGAGTGCTGACTATCAACTGCTCGTTGGTTCACGGTCTTGCTCGTTGCTATCGATGAGAACTGCAACCATGCAAATTGCGGGTGGTCCGCGTCGCAATGGGAACTGCAACGCAGCATAACGTGTTCGTCCGCGTCGCGAATGATGACTTGGGTCGATGTATGTGGTGGCGATGGCTTGATTCTTCTCACTCTATTTTTGTGGTGTGACCATTCTGTCGACACGGGCTCACCAGCAATATTGATGTTTAGCTAAACAAATGCTCGATCTTTTCGTTTCTCAATTTGGCGACCTTTTTGGAATCACGCATTTAACAAGTAACGTTTACAATCTCCAGCACGTGGCAGAAGAAGTTGAAAGAGTGGGAGTACTTGATGAACCTATGCAGCATAGCTATGCTTTCGAAATCAAGCCATGTGTAAGATCAGGCACAAAAATAGATCAACAGGTAGCTGGCAGGCTCACAGAACAACGTTGCCAAGAAGCTCGCCATCGTTTCATTCAAACATATCCTAAGCTAATAAGAAACGGTCGCTTCCGTATGACGGACGCTTTTCTCTTAGGGCCATAACTTCACAATCAGTGGTTCCTAACGAAAGAGGAAAAAATGGTTATATTTGTAGAAGCCAAGAAAAATTCCACGACTTTATTCAGCGTGGATGGGATGGAAGTTCAGGACATGGAGCAACTTTTCCATATTTCGTTAAATGATGATGTATTCGTAGGGGGTGTTAGAGAGCTTTCTTCTACAAAACTTTTTATTTACAAAATTAAATTAAATGGTCCTTCCAGAGCAGTATCGATACACCATTGTCAGAGACAGTTCTGACCCGTAAGTCCGAAATCTCTTTAACAGCACCTGTCAGATAAAAAGGGAACGATGAGAGATAAACAAACTGATAATTAGGGTGAAAAGGCGGGAGAAACTTCACTCTGTTACAAACAGCGGGCAATAATGAGTAAATTTTTGGTTTCTTGCTTTGCCAAACGATTCCTAAAAGTTCTTTTTTCTTCACCCCGTTGAAAGTGTTTGCAACAAAAGTTGGAAAGTAAGTGTCCATTTGATTAAAGTAAAGTGACGCAAGTTAGTTGGTGAAAGTGCTACAATGCAATCGTCGATCGAAAGAATGGTGGGAGGCGAACGCGTCGGCGTAGAAACCGACGCGGGATTTTCGCTGACCAGGAAGCGGAGGCTTCAGTCCGGCTGCTACACCAAGTGGCCTGTCGCCGGACCAGCGAGGCAACCCGTCTTTACCGGGTGAGGCCGCAAAAGCTGCCCCTTCAGCTGCCGCAACGAGCGGCTCGTCGTCGAAGCTGTACGGCGGCCACCAAGCGTCCATCACAGTTCCGGCTGCCTGGAGAGCATCCACGTAGCCGGAAGATTTCCCGACGGTGCGAGATGCTGAGGAGGAGTATCAAGTAGCAGCAGACGCAACTAGAACAGATTATATTGGAGGAGGCTGGTTCGGTGAGTAGCCTGGGGAAAGCCGAGGAGTGGTTGTACGCGACCGATCGCTGTAGGAATGAACGCGGGGGGAAAAACGAAGCCGAGAATTTCGCGAGCACCAAAAATCCGCTGGATGCCAACAGTTCCGAGCGTTCGCCCGAGTTTTTACAATGGAGGCGCGCGATGGAAGCTGGCTTGCCGAGACCCGCAATGGGGGCGCACAATCTTTACTTCACGATGGGCGACCGACGCGACGATGGACAGGATCACCATTGACGGAGAAATGCGCGGGACGACAGCTACGCTGCCACAGCCGATAACTTGGACACTCAGCACAGAACTAGATACACACACAACTCGCAGGCACAAAACACATATGGCGTCACTTGGCTCAGCCAAAGACAAATTTCGGCACGCCAGGTGACGCCGAAGGAGCTGCCCACATTTAGTGGAGCAATCGAAGAATGGCCGATCTTCCTTGGCAATTTAGAGCACTCCACTAAATTATGCGGGTACAGCGACGAAGAAAATTTGCTTCGCCTGCAGCGAGCATTGAAGGGTCAGCCCGAGAAACCGTGGGACATCTGCTATTGCTCCTGGCCGGTTTGAAAGAGGCGATGGCCACGCTGAATGCACGCTATGGGCGCCCAGAGTTAATGGTTGAATCTATGATTGTAGGATTGCGACGTATGCCAAATCCACGGGCGGACAAGTTGGAGTCATTGGTCGACTTCGGGTTTGCCGTGCGTTGCCTTTGTGCCACGGTGTGAGCATCTTGAATGGAGGAGTACTTGTATAATGTGGCCTTGCTGAGTATGTATAATGTGGCCCACTTGAGCGTGTTTATGGTTCATACAGTGTACTTGCGCGAGCCGTTTGGATTAGTTTAAGGTATTATAGATGGATTAGAAAATAAGTTAATAATTTTAATGCGTTGTTTACGTTATGTAGCAAGTTCCTGTGATGTTTTTTCGTGCTCGTGGGTAGTTTGCGAGTACAGTATGGTATCGTTAGTGATGGTGAATGGTTTATTGGCAATATTTTTAACGTGTTTGTGGTACAATTACCCAGCTTGCAGCGCTTGCTGGCCTTACCAGCAAGGTGCCACAAAATACATGCGAGGAGTGGGCCCGATATCAAGCAGAGGTGAAGGAGTACGCCGGCAGTCGGATCACGCTCGAGCACAAGCAATTGGCAAGCAAGCGGAGGACATTAGCGCTGTGGTTCCGTATGTGCTGCAGACCGATGTAAACCGGCCCCAGGATCGCCGAAACGCAAGTGACCATGCTCGTTGGTTTTGAAAATTGTGCATCGGCTATCATCGTTCGAAGTGCCACATCGCGGTACCGTGTGGAGCAATCTATCAACAATAGATATGCTGTTAGTCGGAGACACACCTAGCTGTTACTTGTTCCTCACATTTAGAGCCTCTCCTTACCCATCGTTTGAGGTATTGCAAAAAGTTCTCAAAATCGTAAGCAGAGAAATTATCAAGTTCTCCATGAACTTGAACGTCATCATAAATGTGAAACAAGTTATGGACGTTGCTAGACATATGTGTGCGACCGTAATGAGTGAGGAAATCTTTAATAAATTTCACTAACATTCTTCCGGCAAGAGGCCATAAATGTTCGTAAGCAGAAGAAGAAAAGATTGTGATGCTACAATAAATTAAATGAATAGCATCGTAGATGGCGATCGAACTGAGAGCAATCTCGATGTAATGCGAATAACGAAAAAGACGAAAAACTGATACATTGATACATATCTCATTTAACATACATTATTTTTTATTTTTTAGCAGTTTACGGAAAAACTTTTGTTTTGAAAATTTATTTTTTCATTTAATTTATTTTATACTCTTACGAATTACTTGAACAGCAAAAACAGGATTTATTCTTTTATATGAAAATTGTCAGTAAGTTAGTTGAGTCGGAGTGTTATAATTCAATATCAAACTTAAGGAAGGGGTAGAAATTCACTGCCTGTTACTGCAGGATCTGGCGCACTCGTTTTGCTTTGCTGTGAACAGGATTAGGATGTCCGAGTACCAATTATCAAGGAGTAAGAGTAGGACTGGATTCTGTTTTAACGTTTGCTATGAGCACTGAAGAAGTGCTCTGGTGCTACAGCACTGCTGCGAGAGAACACAACATGCGATCTCTCAATGTCACATGGAGCTCTCCCGGGGGAGCTGCTGAAGGAGACCAGCACGCTATCTGTTCAAGTGTGCCAGAACGGGATCGCCAACGCACAGTCATAATCTGGGAGCGAAAAATGCGGGTATTGCTAGCACACTCTTTCATTATTGATCTCCTATCGTTTATCTCTGTCCAATTCATATTTTGCGACATCCTTGAAGGTGAATGCATAAAAACTTTTTAAAAATAGAGAAGGTTATGATTGTAATCTTCATTGTGTAAAAAATCTTTATATACGGCCGGAGTAGCATAATGCAAGAAAGATCTAAACTCATGCAAGATGCAAGAGGCCTAAACGGTCGGTTAATTTCACAAAGTAGTTTTGCTTGTTTTAAAAATTTGAAAATGTTTATCTTCTGATCATTGATCCACCGATCGAAGCTCGCTTACTTAAGTTTATACGATGTGCGGGCTGGTATGCCTGCTAGACTGCTGGAAAGTTACCGGAACCGCTTGCTGCGGTTGTTGCTGCTGCAGGTGTCAACGTCTGCGATGATTGCAGCGACTGTTGGAATTGCTGCTGCAGCTGCTGTGGGTGCGGTAGTCGTTGCTGTGCCAGCTGCGCTGTCATCGGTGAGCGCACCTTCTGTTTCGTCGTTGCCGGCTGATATACGGTTTGCTGTGTCGCTTGCTACTGCTGTTGGACCGCGAGCTTCTGCTGCACCTTCTGTTTCTTTGTTACCGACTAAACCCTACCCCCCTTTGATGGCAAACAAAAAATAGGACAGCGGTAGCGCGAGAAAACACCACGCCAAAGGTGTAGATTCGAATCTCGAGTCTATCGAAATCTATCCCCGGTATTAGGAACGGCTGCCCCCCGATTTATAAAAAAACATATTTCGGCCACAGTAACTCTCTTCGAAGAGAGCCCTTGTCCCACCACTAGGGGATGTCGTGCTACATTGAAAACATACTGACTCTCGTTGAATATTGCTTTTGTTCTTCTTCTTCTTCTTGGCGTAACGACCTCTTGGTCATGCCTGCCCGGTAAGGGCTTACGAGACTTGTTTCCCTGTTGTACATGGATAGTCCGTCCTCTCGTACAGGGGGGTCCGGTCTCGGTTGGGTTTCGAACTCACGCCGTCGAGGTGGTAAGAGCCCCGGCGCTCATGGGCCGATTTTCTAACCGGCGCTACCGCTCGGCTGTCGCGGACCCCCGTTTTTGTGCTTTTGTTATGACACTCATTACAAAATTAGCTCTTTTTATACCATCAACAGGCACAATTCCCGGGTAGAGTAACATACAACCTGAGCATCAGATGAGTTTTAGCGTAGGGTAGTCGGTAAACAATAGGTTTTTGGAGATTGTCAAAATGGGTAGGGAAGATAATTTTTAGATAAACTTTTCAGACATACCTATACAGTTTTGGGTAGAGCTCATCAGTATCGTGTTCTAAGTGAGTTTTGTGATTGGTCGCTTGACTACCTATTGCCAGAACTTATCCTAGTTTTTTTTTAATTTTGGCTATCGACAGGTAGTGTTTCTGCTGGTAGTGTCAACATTTCTGTTTTCGCTATTGGCATCATACACTTTTTTATGTGACACGACATCCCCTAGTGGAACAAAGCCTCTCTCCAAAGAGAACAGTTTTGGCATGTTGTTTTATTCAGATTACGGATCATCATATCATACAACAGAACAAACAAATTAATTGAAAAAAATAATTTTCAAAACAAAAGTTTTATTTTTACGTAGTACATGAACAGAGAAAACAGGATTTATTTTTTATATGAAAATTGTCATTAAGTTAGTTGAGTCGGAGTGTTGAGAACGCGAACGCGCAGTCATAATTTGCGAGTAAAATATACGGGTACTGCTAACACACTCGTTCATTGTCGATTTCGTCTCGATTCAAATTTGCGACATCCAGGAAGGTGAATGTTTTCACATACACCAAAACTTCAAGAAAAACTTCAAGAAAATTAAAAAAAAAGCCGCGATTCGTTGCAGCTGTTGGAATGGATGGAGAACAAAACCAGCGCAAAAAAGAATCTCGACTATCGATAGTGCAAAAAACTCTGATGCTTAGTTTACACGAGACGCAAAAGACTGACAATACACGCGAAAATGTCAAAATATACTCTCGCGCAGGCCTGTGAATGTATAGAACGTACTGCGCACTTGGAATCCTGTGTGAAGCCCTCAACAATTTAATCACAAGCCTCGATTTTTCAGTCAGCCACGGCATCAGATCGGCACGATGGGGAGAAATTTCTGGCGTTGTTGAGAATGGAGAAGTTCTGCATTTGAGTAAAAGAGACAAGGATATCACCACCTCACTCTTTCACATTGAAATCCAGTCTCTGCTCGAAGCAAGTGCCTGTAGGGTACCCGGCAAGTACCCAGCTTCGGTTTATAAGGCGTAGCGATGCTAGGTTTAGGATAGAGTGTGGTGGTGATCTCAGCAGGTGTACGTGTGTGGAGTACAAAAAGCAGTGTTTTTGTGTTTTGTGTTTGTTGATTTTCTGACACCCAGTTACAAGGGCAGAGGTAAATATTCATCGAACAAGCGGGCAAAAGCGCTAGCAGTTCATCGTGGAAAAGGGTAACAGAACACGATCGTCTCTTATTAATTCTTACTCACGACGTACCATTCTTACTACGACGTACGTGGTAAGTGTGACGCACTCTCGAAAGCTTTTTTGACGTATTTTAACCGGGCGAAAGTAATTGATACCTTTACCAGCCGAGTTTTGTTCGGTTCGGCAAGAAAATAAATCCGTCGGAAAGGAGTGAATCTAGTGACCCAGGACTGCTGGTCCGTTCTGGCTGGACAAGCGCATCTTATGGTTTTTTTGTTTTCGTCCACTTTTCATAATCTTCCAACAGGGCACAAGGAGTAGACAGCATGGAGCACATCAAACGCACGCGAGCGGGCAGCAAAACTTTCACCTTCCTGCTCGGAATCATCGTGACACTGCTCGCCTGCGTCAAGCTCGCGACGGGCTGCAACGAGATGGTGTGCGCCAGCATTGTTTCCAAGTGCATGCTGACGCAGAGCTGTAAGTGCGACATGAGGAGTTGCACCTGCTGCAAGGAGTGCGCGGAATGCCTTAGCTATCTGTACACCGAGTGCTGCAGCTGCCTGGAGATGTGCCCGAAGCCGAACGAGACCTCCAACGAGTTGTCAAAGCAGTCGCACATCGAAGACCTGGAGGGTTTCCCGAACCTGTACGACGTGATCACGTCTGAGCAAGACGCACAGGGTCGCTGGAAGGTGATCTCGTTTCCGATCGACATCGATGCGGCTCTGTACGGGCCCAAGGCAGACGGTGGTACAAAATATATTGTCCGTAAGTGTTGTGACTGCTGCTTGAGAGAGCATACGTGTCCACGCCTCTTCTAATCCTATCATCTATTTCCCCTTAGACTCAACCGATATGGATCTGAAGCAAAATTACGACGATCCCAACAAGGTCACGGTGAACTGCACCGTTGCATACCAAGCACAGTGCATGTCCTGGAACAAGTGCAAGGAAAGCTGTCGAACGATGGGGGCCAGCAGCTATCGGTAAGAACCCCCACCTCTTAACACCTTATCCTCATTACCAAGCGTCTTATACTAACGGTCGATTCTCTCCGATTTCAGCTGGTTCCACGACGGTTGTTGCGAATGTATAGGCCAGTACTGCCTTAACTATGGCATCAATGAGTCCCGGTGTCGCGATTGCCCCGAAAACAAGGAGAACGATCTGGATGATATTTCCGACGAGGACGAGCTAGACTACGGAGACAGCATGGGCCCGCTCGACAATGCGGCGATGGAGTCGTCCAACATATGAATCGTAGTTGGATCTGCTTCTTCGGCCGGCACAACACGTTGGTTGCACTGAGGGTTGTGGAAATATGTATGATAATACAGTCGACACTCGCTAATTCAAACGTTCGATAATTCGAAACCCGATAATTCGAAGTATATCAGTAGTCCCTGGGAAAACTCTCACTATTTCGAATAAAAACAATTCGTTTTGGTACACTCGATAATGCGAAGTAAAATTCTAACAATTCGAAGTTCTACGCAAGTTGAAATGTGATGAAACCCGTCACATTGCGGGTGCCCTGCAACACTCTGTTGAACGGGAACGAAGATTTTCGTCCGAATTAGACTGCATGGTGTAGATGGGCGGACGGACATATTTGGGGCACACATGCTTTGTAGGAAGGTGCACAAAGAAAAGTACAAATAAATCAAATGAAAAAATAAATTTTCAAAGCAACAGTTTTTCCTTAAACGTACTAAAAAATAAAAAATAATGTAAGTTAAATGACATATGTATTTATGTATCAGTTTTTCGTTTTGATCATTATTCGCATTGCATCGAGATTGCTCTCAGTTCGATCGCCATCTACGATGCTATGCGAATAATGACAAAAACAAAAAACTGATACATAAATACATATGTCATTTAACTTACATTATTTTTTATTTTTTAGTACGTTTAAGGAAAAACTGTTGCTTTGAAAATTTATTTTTTCATTTGATTTATTTTATACTTTTACGTATTACATGAACAGAGAAAACAGGATTTATTCTTTTATATGAAAATTGTCATTAAGTTAGTTGAGTCGGAGTGTACTTAAGGAAGGAGTAGAAATTCACTGCAGGATCTGGCGCAACTCGTTTTGCTTTGCAGTAAACAGGATCGCGATGTCCGAGTACCAATTTGATAATCCTTGATAGGAGTAAGAGTAGGGCTGCATTCTGTTTTAACGTTTGCTATGAGCACTGAGGAAGTGCTCTCGTTCTTCAGCACTGCTGCGAGTTAACACAACGTGCGATCTCTCAATGTCACACAGCGCTCTCCCGGGAGAGCTGCTGAAGGAGACCAGCACGCTATCTGTTCAAGTGGGCCAGAACGGGATCGCCAACGCACAGTCATAATCTGGGAGCGAAATATGCTGGTGTTGCTGGCACACTCTTTCATTACTGATCTCCTGTCTTTTATCTCTGTCCGATTCAATTTTTGCGACATCCGGGAAGGTGAATGCAAGAAAACTGTTTAAAAAAACAGTTAGCGAAAACGGTGGGTAAAGGCATAGCGTAAATCAATACACGCATGCTTATATCCAGTTCATAACTCAGCAACCGCGGACCTCCGCGACAGCAACGACTTTAGGAGAAAAAGCGCCGGTCAATAAAGTGATAACCAAATGGAAATCAGTATCAATTTACTTTGAGATGCTAACATGTCGACGGTAAAAACCAACTACAGAAGATATCCGACATACGCGGTACTCGACATACGCGGATTCGGAGATACGCGGTTTTCTAAATATGACAGTAGATTGGGTTTATTACATCGATTTAAATTCCTGAGATATACAGTTATAGGATAACTTTCCTTTCGGATTTTTTAAAAAATGAACTATTTATTTTTCGATGTTGGTCCGAGCTTGGACGACTAAAGACTGAAGACTGCTTTATTGGAAATAGTACGGCTACGTTGGCCGCGCCGATTGCGCTGACGATGCGTCTGGCTGCTGGTGTCCGGAAGCGTCCGTTCCCACGATTCCATGCTGGTGTCCAGTTGCTCGCGCGTGGTGTTGTGGCCGCTGGCTCACGCGTGGCGTTGTGGCCGCTAGTTCGCGCGTGGCGCATTGCCTTCTTGTGTTTCACATAACTTCCCCCCCCTTAAGATTGGAGCGCCTCGATCCAATTGATGGGAATTTTTCCTGTTCTTCCAGAATGTGGTACACGAGTATGCCAAAATTGCAGCTAACAGCAAAATTGCACTTGTTGCTGTTATGATTGTGTGTTTCTGATTTTTGTTGAAGTGTTGCTCAGCTAGTTTCTCTAGGTTGTTTATTTTAATCAACACAACGTCTTCTTCGGATTCCGCTGCTTTCTTCGGGTATTTTCCGTAGGTTGGGATTAGGTATTCGTGTGTGATTATTGCTCTGCTGTTGAATGTGAGGTTCTTTAGCTGAATTGTGCAGTTCTCTGCTTCTATGATTGTTGGTGTGCTGATATTCTTTGCAACACCACATGAGTCGTATACCGTTATTGGCCTCTGTGTATCCAGTAAAATTATCCCTGGAAGGATTTCTTTGGCTGCCCACTTTTGAAGTGCAGTTTTTATAGGGCATATTGGGGTTTTGTGAACTAGGATGTTGAAGATACATTGGTCTTCAACTGGCCAAGTTGGTTCGCATATTTCGCATATGTTATTTTGTATGAATATGCGGTTGGCGTTCTTTGCAACATATTGGACATGTGTGTCGATTTTACTTCCGTTTCTGTTCAGAGTATGGAGTTCTAGGAGTTCGAACGTTTCTTTTTCAAGCATGGGTATCTTGACTAACATGACGGCTTGATTATTGGAGAAGGCGATGTTCCCGCTGCAGTATTTGAAGACTTCGTCAAGCTGGTTCATGCTGATCATCTGATTTTTTAACAAATTGTACAATTTTTCTTTTTCTCCTAGAGTAAAGAGGTCCTTGTGAACAATGTTTAATTTTGCAAATTCGATCTGTTCTCCTATTATTCTTAGTATTTGAATAATTTCATCTACTTCGAAAATCATGCTAACAACTTCCAAATCACTTGGTGTTTTCGAAACTTGTAGAATATTTTGCGTGACTTTATGTAGTGTTTTTGTTATGTTGTTTAATTTTTCCTCAAAAATTGAGTTTATTTTATACTGTCTATTACTGTTGGTTATGAGTCCATTTTCTTTTTGTTCAATAAGGAAAAGATGTTCCTGAATATTTTTCAAATCATCACTGTCTGGATTTCCTGCTATGAATTTAATAGCTGTTCCTAGTGCGTCTATAAGACCTCTTTTCTGTCTTATTGGCTTAAGACCACTTAGTTGGTTTCTTGCATGTTGCAGTTTGTATTTAAGTGTTCTACCTAGATGATGTTCGATTGGTTTTATAGAATTAGCTGTTGTTTCTATGTAATCAAGATTTGTTTCAATTATTTTCAAATCAATTTTATGAATTAATCGAGTGTATCCAGCTCGGATCCTTACTATACCTAACTTAGTAACGATTATTCCGTTATCGTTGGTAATTTCTTTATAGTTAGTAGCTTTTAGCTTGCTTATTGCTAATAAGAAAAAAATAAAAAATTTTATCATAATGTTTAGATGCTGTAAAGAAAGAATAATTTGAAAGTATTTTTTATTTTTTTCGTTTTCTTTTTAGCTTCGTTTTGTGGAGCTTTCTCTGGTTTTGATCGATGATATTTGTTTCCTTATTTTCTTTAACTTTTGTTTCTTTGTACCGTTCTTGGTGTTTCAAGTTATTACGTTTCTTTTCATAAACTGTATCGTTTTCTTCGAATATTTCGTATTCTTCTCTGTTTTTGTTTAGCCTGTTGAGGGTTTGTTGTTTAGTTCCTATGGATTTTTGATATATTTCATTGTAGAGTTTTTCTTTTTGAGCAATTCTCTCTTCAATGTTTTCTGAGATTGGTGTATCATATTTTATTCCATTGAATAA
The DNA here is from genome assembly GCF_943734765.1 of Anopheles ziemanni. NCBI lineage: Eukaryota > Metazoa > Arthropoda > Insecta > Diptera > Culicidae > Anopheles > Anopheles ziemanni. The sequence goes on along the minus strand of NC_080705.1, from coordinate 49,518,000 downwards.
CTCTCTAGGAGTCATATTGATCTGGGAGTGAATCGAATCGTTGTAAATGGCTACGGCTAAATTCATTTTGGTAGATTCTGGATAATTTTTAGTTGTTTCCTTATTGGAGAGAATGTTATGAAGTTCTCTAAGCGTTCTATGCACTATTTCAACGGTTCCGTTTGAAGAAGATTGTCCTACACTTGTGTAATGGTATTCTATCGTGTTTTCTTCTAAAAATGAACGTATCACTGTTGAAGTGAATGTTGGTTCGTTATCCATTACTAAAAGATTCGGTTTTCCAAGAGCTGCTATAAACCTTGTGAGTGATTTCAAAATATGTACCGTGTTACGTGTTTTAGTTGGTATAGCCATTGCTAATCTAGAAAACTTGTCGCAAAAAGTTAGATAATTTTTATCATGTATGATGAAAATGTCCATATGCACTATTTGCAATGGTTTTGTGGGAGTTTCCGTGAATTTATATTTTTGTTTATATGGATGTCGTTCATATTTTGACCTCAAGCACAATTTACACAAGTTAATGAATTTGGTCACTTTGGACTTGATATTAGGGAAAAAATACGATCTTGCAATGTGTTTGGATGTTTCAACGATGCCTCGATGGTTTGCTTCATGTTGCACTTGAATGATTTGATTCTGCTCTATTTCGTCGGTAATATCAGTGATCGTTTTTGGGGTCCAAAATATTCTGAATGATTTCACTCTTGAGAAATAGTTTTTGTACACAATCTGTAGAGTCGCTAATATTTTTTCTGAGCAATTGATTCCATTTGCACATCTAGTGGATGTATATTCTTTCAGGATGTTTATTAGGATTGCTGGGGTAAAAACGTGTCGTTTAATAACTACTCGATGATAGTTTGTGAAAAGTGTAGAGGCTGTCGTACTGTCCTCGTTGCTTGTCTCAAGAATTATTTGGTTTTTGAATACATTTAATGGTCTTTCAGTTGCAGGAATGTACTCATTATCGTCAGTGTCAGCCGAATGCTGAGTCATGTCATTGCTATTAGTGTTAGCGTTAATTTCGATTCTTGATAGGGCATCTGCATTATTGTTAAGGGTTCCTTTTTTATATTTTATATCAAATTCAAATGCTTCTAGTTCGAGTTTCCATCGCAGTAATTTACTGTTCAAATCTTTTTTTTGTCTCAACCAAACCAGTGGTTTATGATCTGTACGAATTTCAAATTTTTTTCCAAATAGGTATGGTCTGAAGTGTTTGATTGCAAAAATTATTGCGAGTAACTCTTTTTCTGTAGCCGAATACTTACATTCAGTGTCGTTTAATGTACGAGATGCGTAGGCTATTGGGTGCTCTTTGTTATCTTCAAACTTTTGAGAGAGTACTGCGCCTAATGCAAAGTCGCTGGCGTCTGTTTCCAGTATAAATTTGTTGTTGAAGTCCGGATATTTCAGTATCGGGTCGGATGTAAGAAGCTGCTTGCATTCACTAAAACATGAAATAAATTCTTCGGTATGAATTATTTTAGCATCTTTTTTTAAACATTTTGTTAGTGGTTTTGTTAGTTTGGCAAAATCTTTAATGAACTTACGGTAGTATCCGAGAATTCCAAGAAATCCTTTTATTTGTTTGGTGGTTTTTGGGATTGGCCAATCTATTATTTTTTCTATTTTGTTAGGATTAGGTTTGATACCGTCTTGGGTTACGATGTGACCCAAAAATTCACAATCCTTTTTTAAAAATTCACATTTGTCAAGTTGAATTTTTAAATTGGCTTTTGCGAGTTTTGTCAAGACTTTGTTAAGGTTTTCCATGTGTTGCTGTAATGAACTTCCGAAAATAATGATGTCGTCTAGATAAACAAGACAGCATTTACCAATGAGCTCGTTCAGAATACTATTCATTGCTCTTTGGAAGGTAGATGGAGCATTTTTTAAGCCAAATGGCATTCGAATAAACTCGAAATGACCTTTTTCTGTGCTAAAAGCTGTTTTTGGACGATCTTTTGGTTCTACTTCGATCTGATGGAAGCCTGATTTTAGATCAAGAGTTGTAAAATAACAACTACGGCCAAGTCTGTCCAAGATTTCTTCTATATTTGGAATAGGGTATTTGTCATCTATGGTTTTGTCATTTAATTTGCGGTAATCAATTACAATCCGCCATTTTTGTTTTTTGCTAGCATCTGATTTTTTTGGAACTATCCAAATTGGGGATGTCCAAGGAGAGATTGAGTGTTGAATTATTCCTTGGGCAAGCATTTCGTTGATTTGTTTCTCGACTTCTTGCCTATGAACGTAGGGATATCTGTATGTTTTTGTGTGGATAGGGATTTCATCTGTTGTGTTAATACAATGTTTAATAGAGGATGTGCATGAAAGTTTATTTTTTTCATTGTGTATTATTTGAGAGTTTTTCTGCAAAATTTGTAAAAGTTTGGTTTTTTCCTCCGAATTTAGATGTTCTGTGCGAATCAGTGTTTCTATTGTTTTAATAGGAATCGAACTTGTTTCGGTTTCGTTTGAAATGCTACAATTTAATTCGATTGTGTCTGAAATTGGTTGAACTTCAGCAGGACGTGTCCATACAAATTTGACTTCATTGCCAAAATTGGTTACAAGTGCTGTAATAAATCCGTTTTGAGATTTATAAAGACCAGGTGAAATTTCAGAGTCTAGGATTTTTATCTTTTTTTCCAGGAAGACGTCACCGTTTTTATGAGTTACCGGAATTTTCACTTTTTGTACGGTATGAGCGTTCAGAATTACATCTGGAAGTCCTAAATGTTTTATGGATAATGGTACTGTATTGTTTGGAAAGATTAGTTTGTGTTCACGTGTGTCAATGTGACATTGCAAACTTGATAGAGTTTCGTATCCGAGGATTCCATCGAAGAACTTATGAAACTTAAAAACGTAAAATTTCACATTCTTTTTACCAAATATGTCAGAGTAGTAACATTCGTTGATTTTATGCTTTCCTTTGCTGTTTGTAACTGTGGTTATTGGGCACTTTTTTCTTAAGGTCGATGGCACAAGTTCTGGAGATATGAAATTTTTGTTTGAACCACTGTCAATAAGGATTTTTGCAGTTTTTCCTTCTATTGTTTGGCAAAGATAGGGTAAGCCATTTGTCGCTAAATCGGAAAGTTTTCCTGACTTAAGATTTGAAAATTTACTTCCTCCTGTTCTGGGGTTTCTTGTTCGACTTCCTCAGCTGAATCTGAGTCTTCATCGTTATTGGTTGTGTGTGCGAAAATTTTGTTTCTATTGCTTACCCTGAGGGTAGGGTCAATATCCATGGGGGTTGGCTTTTGTCTATCTGATTGCGGTTTTGGAGAGTATGAGTTAAATTTTTTCTCCGAAGTTTTGTCTTTTTTGTTATTGAATGCTTTTCCGGATTGGTTTTGTTCAAATACGGCCTGAGTTTGGGTTTTTGTTTTTTCAGCGTTTTGGAATCTGCACAAAAATGCATATGCTGATTCCAAGTCGTTTGGTTGTGCGGTTTGTGCATAACCAAAGTAGGGCTTGCTCAGTCCATTAATGAATGCGGCTAAGCATTCCTGTTCAAGGAAGTGATTTATAGCCTGCCAATGTTTGGCATATAAGTCGTTCTCTCTTGCGACCGACTTCATGCTAATCATAATTTCCTTTACTTTTTTATAATGAATGTTCAGCGACTCGTTCATCTTCATAGACCAGAGTTGCGTTTGGTAAGTGGCAATGGTGTTCCTATCGCCATACACTGACTGTAAAATTTCAGCCGCCTCCTCAAAGGTTGAGGGATTCCCGTTCACACAAATTGTGTCACGTGCCCTGCCTTCGATTTTGTTGATTATTGTTTGCTCGTAAATAGCAAGCAATTCAGGTGGGGTTGTGTTGTTCGTAAATAGGCTCAGTGTCCTACGAACGGTAGTTAACCATGCTGTCAACTGTTTTTTGTTACCATCAAATGAAGGTATGATCCTAATTGGATCGGGAATGCGATAGAGCGAGCTAGCCGATTGGCTTTGGCTCTGCAACTTCAGCGCGTTGTTTTCCGATTGGAGAGCACTAATGCGTGCTTCCAATTGTCGGATGGAGTCACATACCGCTTGGTAATTGTGTTCCTCCATAGTAGTAAAGGTGCGTGCTTTCACTTTTGGAAAAGGGGAAAATTTTGGCATAGGCAACTTTTTTCCACACGATTGTCACGCGTTGGACAATACGTATTTTTCTTCTTTTTCACTAGTTATGCACTTGTATGTTTAAGCGTTTTGTGATAGAGTTTCAATCACTTCACTCACTACACTTAAAACTTACTAACTCACCTTTCGTGTTTAATCGAAAATTCGATTGGTACCTGGGTTCCACGTGTTGGGTTGAGTCCAGTCGATGTCCAGCTTCGGTTGGTAATTTTGAAGAGTAGATCTGAGTCCTTTTCTCTGAATTGATATTCAAACGTCGGGAACCGCCACTAATCGTCCTCGTGTCGGGAGATGGTGTTTAACCGGATGATTCCACAGCGAAAAGGCCCGTACGGCTGCGCCAGTTATAGGATAACTTTCCTTTCGGATTTTTTAAAAAATGAACTATTTATTTTTCGATGTTGGTCCGAGCTTGGACGACTAAAGACTGAAGACTGCTTTATTGGAAATAGTACGGCTACGTTGGCCGCGCCGATTGCGCTGACGATGCGTCTGGCTGCTGGTGTCCGGAAGCGTCCGTTCCCACGATTCCATGCTGGTGTCCAGTTGCTCGCGCGTGGTGTTGTGGCCGCTGGCTCACGCGTGGCGTTGTGGCCGCTAGTTCGCGCGTGGCGCATTGCCTTCTTGTGTTTCACATAACTATACAACCACACGAATAAATATGTAAATTACACATTTGCATAACTTACGCTTTTTACTTCGTTTGTTACAATTTATGTTGTTTGAATACGCTTGCATTGCATTCATATTAATGAACAAAGTAAACTCCTAGTATAGTCTATGTGTCAAGCAATTTTCGAGATACGCGGATTTCTCTCGTCCCCATTATCCGCGTAAGTCGGATATCGACTGTAGTCAATTTACCCGTTACCATACAAGTTTTCCCACCCCGACCCCTCTTGGCCCATACTTCGGTCTTTGCACACAAGATGTCGAGTATGCCATCTCTTTTTAGCGTGTAGCTCGCCATCGTCTGTCCCACTCAGCTATATAAATCAACGTTCTGTCGGATCCAACCCGGGTGGTATAAACATAACTTCCCGATCTTTTCAGATAACTTGCACGATCAGGATGATTCTGATGGTACTGGTGGCGGTAGTAGGTGTGTAGATGTAAATATTGATAATACTAACACCGTATGTCCTGAAATCGTTGTTGGGAATACTGGTGGAGGGGTAGATGGAATAAATAGCAATACTGATGCTTTTGATGGTGCCGAAGAAGATGATGGACACAGAAATGAAGCTGGTGTTAAAGAGCCAGCTGAAGAGTTTTGGGGACTTCGCCGTGGTCCAATTCATACTAGTGATGAGCGGGTCGACCCGAACCTATCGGGTCGGAGCGATCCATAAGCCACCCGGAGTGGTTCGGGTCGTATTCCAGATTCCAACGACTCCGGGTCGACCCGTGGGTGCAGCTGCCCATAAGCGAGTTCGACCCGTTGGTTCGGGTCGACCCGTAGGTGCAACGACTCCGGGTCGACCAGTGGGTGCAACTGCCCATATGCGAGTTCGACCCGTTGGGTCGGGTCGACCAGTAGATGGAGCTGCCCATATGCGAGTTCGACCCGTGGGTGCAGCTGCCCATATGCGAGTTCGACCCGTTGGTTCGGGTCGACCCGTAGGTGCAACGACTCCGGGTCGACCAGTGGGTGCAACTGCCCATATGCGAGTTCGACCCGTTGGTTCGGGTCGACCAGTTCATGCAGCTGCCCATATGCGAGTTCGACCCGTGGGTGCGGCTGCCCATATGCGAGTTCGACCCGTTGGTTCGGGTCGACCCGTAGGTGCAACGACTGCGGGTCGACCAGTAGGTGCAGCTGCCCATATGCGAGTTCGACCCATTGGTTCGGGTCGACCCGTAGGTGCAGTTCGACCTGTTGGGTCGGGGTTCGACCCGAACTCGTTGCACCAACGGGTCGGAATCGATTCTTCTAGGGATGGGCTCGATTCCGGGTCGATCCGTGAAAAGAATTGTAAGACTCATCACTAATTCATACATCAGCTGTTGTTTGTGTCGCCTAACAAACTACACCTTTGAAGATGTTGAATCACGAATTTTGTTGAAGAACAACATCGGATAACATTTCCGGTGTTGTTTACAATCCTACACTGGCTGCTTTGACAAATTCGCTCAAAGTTGACTTGCAGCCGAGAATGCGCTTGGTGTACCAGAGCAAACTGATCGTGTCCAACAACTAACACCCAGAAAAGGGAGAAAGAAATTTTTTTCGAAGGTGGGAAAGGGATGACGTAATGAAATGGAGAGAGCGTAAGAGACTCTATCAACGGAGTGGTCACTTGTAAAGCCTGCTCTCTTCCCGTGGCTGGCGACAACCTCTACTCCTGTTATGGGCTGTGCAGGTGTGCGTTCCACTACGCGTGCCTTGGTGTCTCCAGAGCCGTTACGCAGGAGCTTAAACGCCCGGAGTCTCCGCTCCTGTGAATGTGCCAGGATTGCAGCAGGGGGTCAAGTGGAGGCTGGACGAGTAAGCGTGATCTTATCACCAATACCCTGGCTGACATCAAGCGGGAGCTAGGAGAGTCGCTCGAGCGCCATCTCGCTCTCCTGCCCCAGCCGTTCGGACCATCGCAGCCGACCACATCACGCAAACTACATCACGTCTTTCGTGAGCCTCTCACAGCCAAGCCGGTCTAACGCTGGAGATATGGTTGCTACCAACACCGCCAAGCGCCGTCTGATTGCCCGCTCACCCCCGGATTCCGACCCCACGCCCCGCATCGTCCAGGGCACTGCAACGATTGATGAATCTTCGGTGAATTCTGTTAACGGTACCTCCAAGATTCTGGCTATACCTCACCAGAATAGCCCCGCCGGTTTCCGACGAAGTGGTTGATAGTTTGGTTAAGCGACAGCTGGGCACCGATGATGTCATCATTAGGAAACTGGTGAATAAGGACAGAGACCTTAGCACTGCCACCTTTGTCTCTTTCAAGCTCGGCATGTCGCTGTCGTGACAAGGCTCTCTCGTCGTCCACGTGGCCGCATGGTGTCGGATTTCGTGAATTCTCGGACAGGGCGTCCTCGGAACCAGCAAGTTTTCGAGTTCGATTCGCTTCTACTGATTTCCTATGCTCCACCACCATCCGTCACAACACTCACCCTCACTTCGGACACAGCCTCATCCACCAACCGACGCATAACTGAGCAACAACGATCTCACCGCACTCTTTCATCGTCATCATCATCATCATCTCAAGCTGCACAGAACTCCGTACACTCACCGGCCCCCGCATTCATCTCTCCTGCAGCATCACCGATTCATTGTTACTATCAAAATGTATGGGGCCTGTGGACGAAGACGAATGAATTTCGGCTGGGCCCTTCCGAATCCGTGGCTGATGTTATTACGTAGGTCAAGTTTCGGGATTTGGCGACCCTGGTGTTTTTCCTGCAACCCTAGATTGTTAGTTAACAGATTGCATCGTAATGTTTGACGTTTTTGAGGTTATGCGTACTCAGAGCGTTTTGACATACGAGCGCTATTTGTGTTTTAAAAAAAATGTTAAAAGTTTCTTCCTCTTCTTGGCGTAACGACCTCTTGGTCATGCCTGCCCGTTAAGGGCTTAAAAGACTTGTTTCCATGTTGTACGTGGATAGTCAGTACTGGCGGTCACGGGGTCAGCCCTGCGACACACGCGCGTTCTTAGTCGGAAAGAATCCGAACATTGCTACAAAACCTTTTGCACAGTTCTTAAAAAAACCTTTTCCACTGTTCTTAAAAAAAAAAACTTTTTCACAAATTCTTCAAAAACCCTTTGCACGAGTTTTTGCAACGAGTGTAAGTCTGTGTGATTTTTAAAGTGGCTGCATTATGATTGCGCCAACGTGACGGCCGTAGTGAAGAACCGGGAATGGAGTTGCAAAAGATGCACAAGGCCAGCTTACGGGAGCGAAATGGGTTTTGGGGAGATGGAGAGACGCGGAAGGGACCTGGGTGGAGAAGCCCAGTCAGACGCGGGCCATCGAGAGTCCAAATATGCCAAGCGCCTGGGCAACGAAACCTCCGAATCACGTTGCAAGGCATTTCCCGAAACGAAGACGAGTTTGATGTCTTCGAAGGCCGAAACATGCTTAAGCCTATTAAAGGAACAAGGGTGTGCCGCGCGTGCGAAGAAAACGGCAATGGCGACCACCCCGAAGGAGGTGGCGGCCAAGAAGGATTTGGCGATGGCGTACGGAGAAGCGACGAGCCATCGGGATCGATCCAACGCGTCCGTTGGAGGAAGATCGCGGTTAAGTGTTGAGAAAACCTCCATGTCGTTCACGCGCATCGAAGGCAGCCAGGATTGAGCAGCTGGAAGGGGAGCATGCGCTTTAACTGGAGATCCTGCAAGCAACGGCAACGGCAGAACTAGCGTACTTAAAGCTAAGTTTGGAGAAAAAGATTTCTCGTTTCGTAAATGACTTTGCTAGCAGCTAAGCAGATCATCCAAGATGCTAGAGAAGAGGAAGAAAACGGAGAGGAATTCCGTCTGTTGCGTCCTGCAACAGGTTTTCGATCCAATTCTTTCTTTCGTTCTATTTATGTCTTCTCCCACGCGTTTTTTAAACACTCGTCCTTTTTATTTTTTACTTTAAGCGACAATGAATGTTAAAAAATTTACACGTGCTTTTACTTTTTTTTACTGAACCGAAAAGATCGCCATTGTCCCGGCTGGAGCCCTTTTTATCATTTTTATCAGCCGCGTCCGTCAGCTGGTCGTCTCTTTCTTCCGGATAATAGACCCTACGGATTTGGACCAGCTAGCGGACGCGGCCCTTCACCACAACTACTGCCATCTGTTGGCGGCTCCAACCGGTTCAATTTGAACTGGCCCTATCGGACCGTTGTTTTCGCAACACCGTCAGTTCGGTGAGTAACACCAGTGAATTAAAATGGCCCCGTCGAACCGAATCGAAGGAGCCATCGACCACGAAGAGACAGCTATTGCTAGCTGACGAGGCAGCAGCAAGGAAAGTTTGACCAGCAAAGCATCCCACGTTTTCTGGGTCGCCTAAAAAATGGCCGATCTTTTATAGCTGCTATACGGAGTCAACGAAGGCATGTGGGTTTTCGTCACTAGAAAACATCATCCGCGTTGACAGGAGCAGCGAGAGAAGCCGTCGTATCGAAACTCATGCTTCCAAATGCCGCTCCGTTGATCATGGATGTGCTGAAAAGGCTATACGGTCGCCCCACGCTTCGGATAAAGGAGCTTATCGAAAACGTCCGCGCCACCGAAGCACCAAAGCCGGAACGTCTGGACATGCTCATTACATTCGGCTTAGCAGTTCAACAACTGTGCGACCACCTTACCGCGTATGAGATGCCGGACCACATAGCAAACCAAAAGTTGCTAGATGAGGTGGTCGAGAAACTCCCTGCAACTAGGCGGCTAGAGTGGGCGCGATTTAAACGCCATTTTGAATGGACGATCCTCAGACAGTTTGGTGCGTTCATGGACGAGCTTATGGAGGATTGCTGCGAAGTTACGGTGTACGTTTCCGCCAAAGTCGAGGCAGGTCGAGCTCTCGTGAAACCACTCCACAAATCGCATACGTTCACCCATTCCTCGTCGACCGTCGAAATTAGCGATCCAGCGGATCAACCAGTGGTGAAGCAGTTGGAGAGCATCAGCACACCTTAGCTTTGTCGCAAAGTGCTTCGTTTGCAATAACCCCAGTCACAGAGTGAGGGAGTGAAAAGAATTCAAACGGATGCCGCTCGCCGCGCGAATGGAAGTAGTAAAGCAGAGGAACCTGTGCCAAAACTGCCTGAGCCTTCCTTCGGATAAGACATGCAGGTCGAAACAAACCTGCGAGGTCACAGCCTGCGGCCAGAGACATCACTCCCTGCTACACGTGTCCGGGTACCCGGACAGTTACAACGTGAAAGCCCAATGCAACACGCATCGCGGACGAGGCCCGAAAAACACCATTAATTCCTGCCTATAACTTTCCATCACCTGAACGATAAAAAATATCTAAAAAATTATGATGCCACCTTACGACAGATGCGACGGATTTTAAAAAAGACACTATTTTACACCGTAAATATCTCGGGGTGATGGTAGAAGTACTCTTAAATAATCGTCGATTATCTGTTGTCCTGATCCAACTGTGGTTTAAGCACAGTTTGTCTTATACTTGCTCCAATAGATTAATTTTAAATGCTTGCACTAAGCTGTAAGCTCAGTAAGGTAATGTATGCAAAATGTATATTTAGATGGTTTCGTCGACTAAAGGCGACACTAAAATTTTCAGCACATCGCAAAATTTAAGATTATTAAACTGAAAACTGATAACGTAAATTAAATTCTTAACGTAAATTAAATTTTTCTTTTACAAAATATGCTTCCATTTTTTTTTTTTTTTTTGCAAAGATGTTTGCCGTTGTCAGCTTTTTTTTCGGGGAGGAAACCTTAAAAAGGCGCCCACCTGGTACGACAGGTGGGGAGTGACTGATTTCTACGGACTAAAACCTAACCCCGGCCTCTAAACTAGAGATGGGAAAGATGATTCTTTTGAAAGATCAGGTGCGGTCCAGTTCGCTCAGTGAGATGAACTGAACGCGTGCGGTGATTCTTCCGCACGTCCAATGAGCAATTTTTAGTCGAATTGGTTATAACGTTGAACGACAAATATTTGCCGGGACTTTCACAACACCGTAAAATTTGATTTATTGTAAGACATTACATACATTTAGAAAAAAAGTAAAATAGATATTCAATATTAGAATATTTAACAAAAGAATATTTATCATGTTTATTCATGTAATTTGTGGAAGTGGTTTCATCAACCATAACTCATATCGTTGCAACATAGAGTTCATAAACTATTAACTACAATACTATGCAATATAAACGATATGACCGATTTTATCTATGAACTCATAATCTTTTATACAAATTATATATATTTCGATGCGCAAGTAAGTTTAAAAACAACTCAAATAAAGTAAAACTTGCAGTTCAGTCAACTATATACAATACAAGCTAACCCAACGAACTTCGCCTCGTCCCATATTAACAATACGCTAATATTTGAATAACAAAGTATTGAAACTCAAGGGAAGCCCCATAGATTCGGTTCATGAAGATGTCGATACATAACAATAACAGATCTATCTTTAAGTCGCGGCATATCCGACAAATTCAAAGAATGTTTTAATATCCCAATTTTTCAATTTTTTTGTTCACAATTTCCTTTTCAAAAGCGATGTGAAATATCGACATACTTGCAAACTTGTTTCATAGATTTCTCTGAACTTAAATACTCAAAATTAATGTGTGTTTAGCAAGAAAGCTCTTTCTGCTACGCAACAAAATACATTCAACACCTATTAGAACCAAATATACGTGATCTAGGCGATCGCTTGTTGATTAACCGAGATGAAATTATTCGATGATCCGGGAATTCGTACTCATGGTTTGTCACAATTTTAATCGGTATGGGTAAAAAAGAAAAAATCCCAGAACTTCTTTAACATTGGCCAAGCGGTTTCTTAGTTTAAACTATACTCCGTATATTTGATTTGATTGTATGGAAAATGCAATTTTCACAAATCTTTCCGTTTTCCGGCTTTTCCTTAGACAATATTAAAGTTGTCTTTTCTTTAAACCTTCCCTGAATAAAAAGGAAAAAGTAACCTGATTAAATCGTTAAGATTGGCTCAGCCGATTTTGAGTTTTAACGTTAAAAATAAACAAACACTCATTTTTATAAGTTTCAATTTTTTTATGGAAAAAAGCATTTATCAAGTTTTCTGGGTTTCTTGCTTTTCCTAAAAAATTTTCTAACTTAGATTGTTTTTATTGGAAACAAATCATCGGAAGACTTCGTTGGGATAAGTCCAAGAAGGTAAATATTTTTTTTTTATATGGAAAAAAAGCCGTTTTTACCGAATTTTCCCATTTTCAGGGTTTTTCTTGGGAATTTTTATATTCTCTTTTTTTCTAAACCTTCCTTGGGTAAAAAGGAACAAATCATACGAAGACGTCATCAAGATTGGTCCAGCCGATTTTGAGTTTTAGCATCACGAACATACAAACATTCATTTATATAGATATAGAGAAGAGAAGAAGAGATTATACTAGAATTAACTATACTAAAAGATACTAGCTATAAAAAATTTACATTTATAGACTATAGGACGTTCCAAACTAATCCCAGCTACGTTAAATAATGTGATCGTACGATAGCCATAGTAACGATTCGTTAATCGATGCGATGGGCAACATAACACCACAGCATAACGCAGGGTGTCCACTCAGTTTATGGTTTCAAATTCCCGGTTTTTTCCCGGTTTTTCCCGGTTTTTTCCCAGCTTTTCCCGGTTTTTTCAAGTTTATGGAGGTTCACTACTTTTCTTGCTCATAGTAGACAAACTTATCTGTTATATGTTTCGATGGTTTCTTAGGTAGTTCAAAACTGCATGTAACTTATGTTTTAAAGAATATTTTAAGGAAATAACTTCAAAATTTTTAAAAACAAAAACTCTTAAAAACTGAAGGAAAACAAGGACAACATATACGGGTTGGGATTATAGAGAATCGTAAACTGAACTTTTATTGCAACAACACACATTGCTTGAGCGTATATAGAAGAAGAAAAACGATATAAAAATGTTAAAGAACAATTCTTCAAACTTCATTAATGACATATATAACAAATTAATTTTTAATACGACTCAAAATTAGAAATGAAAAATGTTTTTCTTTCGCCCATAGAATTTGCTCAATCATAACATTTTTCAACAAAAGAAGGGAGATGTAGCATACCTGTTGTAAGTATTCTAATATTTCTATCAAAAGATACGTTCATAAACACGTCGATACAAATGATTCACGTTATCAATATTTCAAGCAAACACACCAACAACTCAAATGACCTACATTTTGCCAAGATTAAAAACTGACCAGCACACTCGTCTAGCGAATGCCGCAATGCAATGAGATCCCATGCCAAAACAACCAATACACCAGCCAGAGAGTGGTTAACAGTTAAAGGTAAAATAAAAAACTTTCTCCATATCAAACCATTGCTGACAAATAGAATGAAGAATAGTAATGACCACAACGCGACCAAAATTCCATCCAAAGCGGCAAATTTTTTGCAAGCATCGATCAGATCACATCCGAAAGGTACATCCATAGTGACACATTCATAACAAGTGCAATAAGAGATTGCACCGCATGCGATCGTCCCGAAACAAGCAACCTTATAAACTCAACAGGATAACAGGTTTTTTGTATGTATTTTATTATCGACAAAGATTGAGATCGCTGATACAGGATCTCATCAGGAAGTATTGGTAGAGGGACAGAAGTTTTCAATTGAAATTGCAAAGCACGGATTTGAGCGCTGTGAATATTTTCGTGCAATATTACGATTAGCTTTTCAGCTAGTAGATTTACTAGATTTAAAGTAATTATTTTGGCTACTATCTGGAGCATATAAAAAGACATATGGGTGCTTTGCCATTTCATATCGACCCAATCAGGAATTTTCGTAAGATAAATGAACTGAGCATATATGAAACTCAAACGATCACGACGCGCCACTCTTCGTCTGTTCAGATGTATTGGCCGTGTCCATCGTTCTAGTATCGACGTATGATCCACCAGCATCCGATGCGCAAACCATTTGTTTGTGTGCCAATATTCATCGCACCGATTGCAAGCTCCAATCCAATCCTCTCCTAATTAATATTTCTGTTTAAGCGCCCTGCTCTTATCAATGGCCGATGGCCCTATCTGCTGGCAGGGTAGGATAATTGATTCATTAAGCTGGGGATCAATGCGGGCTCGATATTACCCGAGAGCCATATTTTTATTTTTTCGATAGCCGAAGCTATCTTTCGAAAATTGTCGTCCTCTCGTTGGTTGTCTCGCGATATAATTCGTTGGTGAGGTTTCTCACGATGTTTCCAACGAGAACCGTATAAATTCCTGGATGGGGAGTGTAGTGTCACCATGTTACCAATGTTAACCCTCGATGCGTTTGTCTTTCGTATGAGGCGTACTCTCTCGTCCGAAGAAAAATAAAAGCGTATGGCAAACACACATTGCTTCCCTGGCGACAAAATCATCATGCTTAGTCTACAAGAAGCGCAAAGCAACCTTTGCAAACTGTAAAATGCTGTGAGTTAGCGGTAAAATGCTGTCAGATGGGCAATCAACTGTCTCAATGTGCGCAAATGTGGTTTTCGGTCGGCGAGTGAAAAATAGCTTTGCAAAAAGAGTGCCGGTGGATGGAAAATAGTTGTTTGCGATGATGTGCACCGGTTGTTGATAAGATTTCGAAGTGTACACTACCTCTGTGCTGTTTTTTTACAGTTAAACACTCAAATCAACACTGAACGCGCTTTCATCTGCATCGGCTTACGAATAGTAACGTCTACTCGAAGCGAAAAAAAGTGACAGCAAAATCGACATTTGCGCGTGTATTTTCAGAGTTTTGCGCCTCGTGTAAACTAAGCATCATGCTTTCATGCTTTGCCTCTACGCCGGCACTACTGGTAGAACGAGAACGCAGTACGGATATATCGATCCTTCAAACAGTGGACAGCAAATGTGGCACTTAACAATTGAAATGTAATGACAGTTTTATAAAATATAAGTACGCTACGATAAGAAGATGTATATATATATAAATCTAAAAAAATAGTTACATGAAAAATATTCCCGGTTTTTTCGGCGAAATTCCCGGTTTTCCCGGTTTTTTCCCGGTAAAATTAAATTCAAGGCTGATTCCCGGTTTTCCCGGTTTTCCCGGTTGAGTGGCCACCCTGATAACGGCAGTAACCCCAAAGGTTCTCAAACCATCCGCGTCGCACAGGAACAATCAGAAGGGGCGCTAGTGTGCTTCGCGCAACACACATATAAAAAGGAGGTTGGTTCATCTAGAACAAATCGCGTTGATTGAGTAATAAAACATTAAGCGTATTTTTTTGCAATCATTGTCGTCTGCTTACGAATTGTTGTTGGTTGTTATGGTGAAAAATTGATTTCCACTAACCTCGGTGGGCAAAACTCAACTTCGATATCACATTCAAATCCAATCAGATGCTATATGAGGTAACCTTCAAATTAACTCTTCTTGGGTTTTCTCTCTTAAAAGACTCTAATCGAAAAAAAAATACTGTTTTTGCTTTAACATCAAAAACAACCTGAAAAGATAGTGTTCATTGTAAGTTTGGAAACATTAAACATGTTTTCTGTACAACGAACATGTGAATTATTTAACATAACGGTACGGGAACCGGTTATTGAGGAATGTTTGTTTGTGGTCATGAATGCATTGTGCATTGCAGTCCCACTTCCTTATTCTGACTCGGCAGAGTGGTTGGTAAGTTGCATACAATTGTATTTCGGTATGGTTCAGTCCCAACAATATATTATTGCAGACTAGGTTTTTTAGGCCAGGTACCTGGCCCGTCAGCAGTGGCTAACCTATCGCCCCATTGAAGGTTCCACGCCGTCCCCGTTACAGTTTCCAGGTCTTTCTGCAGAAGGTATATTGTGTTGACAATTGCTGAGCAGTAAGCGGGTTCAAATACAAATACGAATAGCGGGATCAAAAATAACGAAATAATGTGACCCTCTCCCTGTTAGCCCATTGCCTGATCTTGACGCACAGTATTTATCCCTTCAACTGCAGCCCCCATCGTCATAAATGTAAAAGCACTGTTACATCGCAAAATGTTACCAAAAAACCAAACGCGTCTATCAAACAGCTCGGTTAGTAAATTTTTCGAAGACAGCTACTTGTACCGAGTTACAGCATATTGTACCAGTTTCTGTGCCCCACAGCGCATGTCCTGTGGTTGCGCCACTCTTAATGTTTAGTTTACATGAATCGCAAAGCAACCTTTGCAAACGGTAAATTGTTGTCAGTGAGTCAGTCAACAGTCAAAATCTGCGCACATTTGGTTTTCGGCCAGCGTGTGAAAAAAGATTTGCAAAAAAAAAATTTTTTTTTGCGTTTCTTGTAAACTAAGCATAACACTCCTACTACGTATGATAATCCGTAGATGCGAATTGCGCTGTGATTTGTTTCGGCCAATAGTAAGAATCCCCTCAAACAGGATTAAAACAATCCATAGAAGTCAAGAGCACTGCATTGATTACTCGTAACCTGACCTTATAGAAAAACGAATAATGTCGGTGCACATCCTTCTCTCTCCATGTCATCCGTGCCGCATTCGCTGCACATTCTGCGGCTCACTATTCCCCACGTATCAGTTTTTCCTTTCTTTCGTTTGTAATGGAGAATTCCTTCCATGTGTATGACGATTCGCGAAAGGCGCAGTATCGACACGACGCTCGGCACACTCTGCCGCTTGCTATCCCGCACCTTCGGTGTTTCGCGGGAGGCTCGACCCCCCATCTCTTGCCTTGTTCGTTTCGCGGAAGGTTAAGCTACCTATCCGAACAACAGTACTCTCGGATCGGTCGTCCGTATACTCTGCCGAGGAAAGCGGTCCCCACTTCTCGCATTCTGCTTTTCTAATCCTGAATGCGAGCGTGGTTGTTCGCACTCCTTCTCACATAATCGCTAAGTCAGTGCGAAGTGTTATCTATGTCTCTCTTTTCTCTCTTTCCTTCTTTCCCTCTTTCTCTCTCTCTCTCTCTCTCTCTCTCTCTTTCTCTGTCACACCAACATACCTTCCTCTCTCACTCTCTCTCTCTCTCTCTCGCTCTCTTTCTCCCTTTCTCTCTCACATCAACATACCACCTACCACAACCACCAATCTCCTATCCCTCATCAACAATCTCCCATCTCTCATCTCTCATCTCCCATCCCCCATCTCCCATCCCCCATCTCCCATCTTCCAGCAATCTCTCTTCTCCCCATCGTACTCTTTCTCACTTTGCCTGCCACATCACCCATCGCATTCTCTCTCTCTCTCTCTCTCTCTCCTTCTCTCTCTCTCTCTATCTCTCTTTCTCTCTCACATCAACATACCACCCACCACAACCACCCATCTCCTATCACTCATCAACAATCTCCCATCTCTCATCTTCCATCTCCCATCTCCCAGCAATCTCTCTTCTCCCCACCGTACTCTTTCTCACTTTGCCTGCCACATCACCCATAGCATTCTCTCTCTCTCTCTCTCTCTCTCTCTCTCTCTCTCTCTCTCTCTCTCTCTCTCTCTCTCTCTCTCTCTCTCTCTCTCTTTCTCTCTTTCTCTCACTCTCTCTCTCTCTTTCTCTCTCTCTCTCTCTCTCTCTCTCTCTCTCTCTCTCTGGCTATATCTATCCCTATCCCTATGCCTCACCTTGTCATACTTTCCATTTTTGTCTCTCTGTTCCCCATTATGTCTGCCTCTATCTTTACTGCATGTCTCTCTCGTTCTCTCTCTCATTTTCTCGTTATACCTCTCCCTATTTCTGTCTCTCACTCTTACACACACTAACAGCACAAAATTCCAACAACAACGCATAAAAGGGTCGGTTTTGCTTAAAAGGCCCATTTTTCTGATTTTGAATTAGTAACGACATTGAATCAGTCATCGATCGAACATGGGTTACTTTTCGCGCGCGTGTTTGTTGGGCCATGGTCGACCCTCGGAAGGAAAATTATTATATAGGATTTGATGAGATCGTCAACGGAAGAGGCGCTGTTACGCATCTGTTCCAGCGGTCGCCGTTCCGATCTCTGATGTGGACCGTGTTTGTGCCGTGGAATTTAGTAAACGTTAGACGGTGGACACAAACAACAAGCTCTCAAGCGACTCCACGGAAGGAACCGGGCCGAATCACGAGGATCACACCGTATTTCGAAGACCACCCCAGGCCGACTATGGGTATACTACTAGCACCGAGTGCATTATACAGAGCAAGCCGGCATTCCGTATTGCGTAAGTAACAATAAGTAATTTCTGGAAATTTTTCAATTTTGTAGAAGGCGAACATTTCTCTCCCTCTCGTCGAAAATGGTTACCAAGGACATAATATTCTTTGGGTGCTAATATTCACGGAATGGCTCCGTCTGCATCCAATGTTCTAAAGACGAAAACATCATCATGTTTTCCATATATTTGTAATCCAACAAATTCTTGATTCTTTTTTCTTTCAGAAATTTCAAACAATAGATAGTGCAATGATAACAAAATATATCAATTTTTCATGCAATGCATCCTTCCCTTGAACCAAGTTGCAGTTGGAGGACAGAACAATGCGGGTGCAGTTGCCTGGGTCGTAAGCTGACTCATGAAATACAGAGAACATTCTATGAACGGATCTTGAACAATACACCGGTTTTTCCATGTAAGTCAAACTATGTAAACACTGGTTACCGTTCAAAATTATGTTTATGAGTGATAAATATTCTTTCCTCACAGCACATGGTTGGCGGAATTAGCTGAATAGATTGCTTACTATTAGCAGTAATATCATCAAACAATGTGAGTATGTTATTAAATTTCAGTCAAGCTTTTGAAATAATATGGTGTTTTATTTTACAGAACGGGGAAACCCAACAATTTAAGTTCATCGGCAGTACATCAGCGACAAAACTAGTTTATTTTAGGAAATAAAATTTAAATGTGTAAAAAATATGGGTGAGGTAATAGAAATAATAAAATAATTCAGTAAAACTAAAAAACTGTAAATTTGAATTTGCTATATTTAAACCGAAAGAACCGTTTACATTTAGCGCCTACATGTAGGCAACCGCCAGGTCGAAACGTTACGAGAGCGTACAATAAGGCGTTTGTATCTCTTCTAATAGACGCTTAATGTACGCTCTTCTTTTGTATGTTGTTAATGTACGCGATTTGTCGCACGACGCATAAATTAATGCTGCTAGGGTTCATTCTGCTACCCCAGCTACGTTAAAAGATGCGATCGTACGATAGCCATAGTAACGATTCGTTAATCGATGCGATGGGCAACATAACACCACAGCATAACGGCTGTAACCCCAAAGCTTCCCAAACCATCCGCGTCACACAGGAACAATAAGAAGAGGCGCTAGTGTGCTCCGCGATACACACACATAAAAAGGAGGTTGGTTCATTTAGAACAAATTGCGTCGATTGAATAATAAAACATTAAACGTATTTTTTGGACCACTTTGTCTTCTGCCTACGAAATGTTGTTGGTTGGGATGGTGAAAAATTGATTTCCATGCACCTCAATAGGCAAAACTGAAGTTTAATACCACATTCAAATTCAATTAGATTATGAGGTAACCTCCGTGTGAACTCTTCTTGGGTCTTGTTGTTGTTTGACGTCTTCGAACCAAAACAAACTTGTGCTCAGCGCTTAGAGGACTCTAATCGGTAATAAAAGACTGTTTTTGGTTTAGCAGCAAAAGCAACGTGAAAAGTGAGTGTCCAGTGTAAGTTTTGAAACATTAAACATGTTTTCTGTACAAAGAAAACGTGGATCGTTTAACAAAACGGTACGGGAACCGGTAATTGAGGAATGTTTGTTTATGGTCGTGAATGCATTGTGCATTTCAGTCCCACTTGCTTATCCTGACACGGCAGAGTGGTTGGTAAGTTGAATGCAATTGTATTTCGGTATGGTTCAAACACAATAAGTGCCAACAATATCTTATTGCAGGTTTGATGAGATCGTCAACGAAGGTGGTCCCGTTACGCCTCAGTTCCAGCGGTCGCCGTTCCGACCACTGTTTGTGCCCTGGAATTAAGTAAGGGTGGCGTTAGATGGTGGACACAAATAACAAGGTGTAGAGCGACTCCACGGAAGGAACCGGGACGTATCACGAGGATCACACCGTATTTCGAAGACTACCCCAGGCCGACTATGGGTAGACCATTTTGCATTATACAGAGCAAGCCGGCATTCCGTATTGCGTAAGTAATAATAAGTAATTTGTTATTACGTGGTTGGCGGAATTTGCTAGCGGAATAGATTGCTTACTATTAGCAGTAATATCATCAAACAATGTAAGTATGTTATTAAATTTCAGTCAAACTTTTGCAATAATGTGGCGTTTTATTTTACAGAACCGGGAAAATCAACAATTTAAGTTCATCGACAGTACATGAGCGACAAAACTAGTTAATTTTAGAAAATTAAGATTTAAATTTGTTAAAAATATGGGTGAGGTAATAGAAATAATAAAATGATTCAATAAAACTAAAAAGTAACAGTACATTTGAATTTTCAATTTTTAAACCGAAAAAACCGTTTACATTTAGCGCCTACATGTAGGCAACCGCCAGGTCGAAACGTTACGAGAGCGTACAATAAGGCGTTTGTATCTCTTCTAATAGACGCTAAATGTACGCTCTTATTTTGTATGTTAATGTACGCGATTTGTCGCACGACGCATGAATTAATGCAGCTGGGGTAGGTTTGGCGAGATTTCAAATACGCGACTAAAGCGAAGTGGACCAACAACAACAAAAATTTGGTGGCCACCGGCGGAGGTAACAGCACGGAATGTTCCTTTACGGAATTGGAAGAGCAAGTGGCCACCTTGCTCTGCTACAGCACAGCAGATCAAGGACATGCCGGGAAATGCTTCGGGATAGAAGATTCAACTTCCGATCTGCTTACAACTCCTACAACTTCCGATCTGGTTCCAACTCCTACAACTTCCGATCTGGTTCCAACTCCTATGCTTAGTTTACACGAGGCGCAAAACTCTGAAAACACAGGCGAAAATATCATTTTTTTCTGTCACTTTTTTTCGCTTCGTGTAGACGTTCCTATTCGTGAGCCGATGCAGATGTAAGCGCATTCAATGTTGATTTGATTGTTTAATTGTAAAAAAAACAGCACAGAGGTATTGTGTACACCGAAATCTTATCAACAACCACTGTACATTATTAAAAACAACTATTTTCCATCCACCGGCACTCTATACCAGGTGCGCAAATCTATTTTTCACTCGCCGACCGAAAAACAGATTTTCGCTTACTTTGACAGTTGACTGGCCAACTGACAGCATTTTACCGCTAACTCACAGCATTTTGCCGTTTGCAAAGGTTGCTTTGCGCTTCGTGTAGACTAAGCACTACAACTTCTGATCTGGTTCCAGCTCCTACAATCTTGTGTCTTTCCGATCTGGTTTTAATTTGTAGTGACGATGAAGGCGAACCATCGCGTTCATTGTGTGATTCACAACCAAGCAATTCGAACGGACCCGTCGATATTATGGTTGAGGAAAGTAACGACATTGATGATTAACCACTCTCTCAGCCACGAGCTAAAAGGAAAAGGTTTGACTCGAACGAGCTCTTGGATATGGCAGTGCAAAATAATTTGCTATTGGAAAAACTAGCTAAAACGTCGGGGCGCATTCTAGAGCAGTTGATAATACTTAATACCAGCAATAATAACCGGAATACCAAGTGTAACGCGTGCAATCATGAGAAGTAGTAGTTGTGTTAAGAATAGTAATTAAAAGTGATACTTGACGTGATATTTAATATTGAAAAGTAGGTTAAGCAATGGTTCCTTACTTCACTACTCCTTAGAAGTTTTTCATTTTTACGGAAAGGAATATAAGGAAATAAGAAGGAATAAGAAAACTGTCTTTAACAAATAAATATACATCTATTTTATCAAATGTCTATTTATGTGAGTTGGGCGAAAAGTAATCGACTAGACATGGAAATAGGAAATAGTAAGATATAAAAAGGAGCGACGAGCAGTAGCAGAGGGAGTTTTATCCAGAGTGTGGAAGGAAAAGATTTATAGTATAGAATACAGAAGTAACTTTAAACTTTACATTTATTGTCTATGCTCAATCATCATGTTATGAAGCGCGCTACAAACATTTATTATCTGCAAACATTTTTCGGGAGTATAATGAAGCTGCCTTGCGCCAGCAATACATTGAAACCGGCTTTTTAAAACACCGAAGGCTCTTTCTATAATAAACCTTCCTTTGCTTTGAAGGCTATTATATTCGGCTTGCGACGTGTATGGTTGGGCATTTCTTATTGGTTTTTTTTATCCGCGGTTTGCCGGGGTAAGCAGAGTCACCTACAAGGAAGAAGTTTTTATGCGTTACTTATGTTTGCTTCCACACAGCACGATCTTTCTTACCTAGAAGTTTACAATCTTGTTCTCCATTACGAAACTTAGCAGCAGAGAAGTTATCGGCAGGGCTTCGGTTCCAAACATGAGAATCATGGCTTGCTCCTCCATACTTCGCATTGACATATCGAATTTTTTGTCGGTTATCGCATATCTAAACAAAAAAGGAAAAGTAAGCAACAACTACCTAATCCTTGTTTTTCATGCAACAATTAAAACAACTCACCATTAAAGCGTTAATGCTAAAGTAGCTGTTGCGGCTAGAACGGGACCACAACACCGTCGCTATCGGCTGCGCCACCGTCAAAGTGACAGCTGATGCGGCCCATGCAGCAGCCATCGAGTACCGACTCTAGCCTCAGCCAAAACGGGATAAAAGGGCTGCGCAAGCCACCATTATTTTCTATTCGCGATACGTTAGCTTGATCAAAAGGTGAAATAAAGACTAATTTGTGGTTTCTTACCAAAAGAACTCCGACAAATCCTTTTTTTTTCAAATCACTGCTAACAGTAGCCTTTCCGATTGTAGTACAGATGCTGATTTGCCCTTGGTTTCATAATTCTGATGTGTATTCCATCTACGCACATCACAACTCCTGGGATTCCACTTTTCGAGAAGAAAAATGCATTGGCATCTTCTTTTTCTCGAATGGTCATATTTAGTCCGATCCATTTTGCACACAACTTTCTCTCCATGGCATCTAATGTTTGGCTTAATACAACGGAGAATGTGCTCTGCGCCATTGGAACGAAAAAGTCTTTACCCACGCCATGCTGATATGTGCCTTCAGCCAAAAATCTTAAAATTGCAGCTAGTTTTTGAATGGCGGTTATCCCATTTCACAAACCTAAAATATCAACAGTAATTATAACATTGAACGAAAACAAATAAGTTATCATTTTATACCTATCACCTTGCAGTTCCAACACATTTCTATTCACTCTTAGATTTTCACGAAATTGTCGTACGCTGTACGGGAACCTGACACGAAGAAATTGTTTGCATCTCACTAACGTGCTCCCTTCACTCGCTCACCTGTGCTATTGCTATCTAATGCCAACGTCACCTCTAAGCGTAATTTGAGAGTGGAAAATCACAACTATAGTTCAAAATAATGAATAATTTTACCACACGTACCCAAACAATACTGATAGTTATTCATAAGAGTCACCTGTAGCAAGAAACCGTAAAGTGATGCATAGTATTTCTAGGGCAGATGTTGCCTCCCGCATATTCGGATTTTTTCTTGTAATACGTGGTGAGACTAAATCTAGAAGATGATTGAAATCTTCCCTGTGCAACCTTATGAACTTTTTTAAGGTATCGTCTATGCCGTTATTTCTGATATCTTCTACCAGCCTTTCCGCCATGTTTCCACGTTTGAGGAATAACTCGCGCATCCAAAAGCGACGATTTACTCCTTGTGGTCGTGCATTCGGGGATGCTACAAATAATCTTAATGTATTTGCAAGCGTGAGCAATATTCTTTTAATGGCAAAGTTGTTCGAGTGCACATTTTTGAAACCTATGGAGATATAGCAAACTACATACACTGTACCCATAAAGTCAGTACACAGCAGGCTAAAGCAGAAACAAAGGCCATTTACTTCGAGAGAAACAACTATTTTGAAAAATTAAAAATGAGGGATTGTTCTTTGGATTTGGAATTTGGACGCGATACGAGTTAGGGTTTCCGAGATATGGTCAAAATAGTGCCACAGCACCCTAAAAGCGCACCAAAAAAGTGAGTACACAGCCCTCTATGTTTCATCATATCTTGTATTGCAAAGAAAATTCCTCTGAAAAAACTACAATCGTGAACAGCACATCGTAATAAACAGTCTAGCAGTGTTTAATAACAAAATAAGGTGCCTAATTACACTACAATGGGCAGGACAGAAATTTCTTTCGAGACGAGATCGGATATCATTCAATTACACGAAATTGAAGGCAACAGCTACTCGGAAATTGCCTTTTTGTTAAATGTAAACAGAAATCCGGTTGCCAGAGTCGTTCAGCGGTGGAAAAACGGCCGCCGTATTGAAAATTTACCGAGCACTGGTCGTCCTACCAAAACATCGAATCGGATGAGGCGCATGGTAAAGAAGATGGTAGATGCTGAGCCAAAAATTAGAGCTCAAACTGTTGCGACAATACTGCGTAAGAGATATGGCCTCATAATGGGTAGTGAAACTGTGCGAAAAATCATACACAAATTTGGATACAAAGCATATAACCAGCGTAAGAAGCTTCACATAGGCGTGATAAATCGTCGGCTACGATTAGAATTCGCAAAAAAATACTTGCACCATTTCCCCGAGATCTGGGAGAAGGTACTTTTCACGGACGAAAGCAAGTTTAATATTATCGGATGTGACGGTAGAGTAAAAGTGTGGCGAAAATCTGGGGAAGGACTTAATCCCAAATACACTATTAAGACTGTGAAATATGGAGGTGGCAGCGTCTTAGTGTGGGGTTGTATAGCAGCAAGGGGTGTAGGAAATCTGCACCTCATAAGGGGTACAAATATGGCAATATATCGACTTACTGAAGTAATGGACAAATATGTCAATATTTCGACTTACTGAAGGAACATTTGCGACCCAGTGTTGAAAAACTCGGAATCGAGCGGGATTATTGGTTCCAGAAAGACAAAGCAGTACAAATTCCACCTGCTTGCCCGAGCCAGGCTCGGGTATTGATAATAATCAGCACAAGTGGGTAAGGGGATAAGGTAGTTTTTCGAATCATTCAAACTATTTTGCTCAAACTAATTGACCCAAAGTTTTTCAATTATTACCAAAACTAGAAGTAACCCGTTTATATAGGATTCGATCAGCAGATGAGCGTGTTCAAGCGTGTTGAAAAATTTCACGATCAAAATGTTAACGTTGTGGCTATTGTGAGCGATAACTGCCACTCAAACATTGGTTGCTGGAAATATTTGGGTGCACATAATTACGAGAAACCATGTTTTGCTCATCCGGTCACTGGAAAAAACATTCATATTTTTCCTGATGCACCTAACCTTATTAAATTGCTTAGATCACGGTTTTTCATATAATGAAAAAACTATAACAGCTGCTCCAGTGGACAAGCTCATAAACACCAGACATCATGTCGAAATGACACCAGCATTTAAGCTAACTTCTTCTTCTTCTTGTTGGCGTAACGACCTCTTTGGTCATGCCTGCCCGTTAAGGACTTACGAGACTTGTTTCCTTGTTGTACGTGGATAGTCAGTCCTCTCGTACAGGGGAGGGTCCGGTCTCGGTTGGGATTCGAACCCACGCCGTCGAGGTGGTGAGCCCCGGCGCTCATGGGCCGATTTTCTAACCGGCGCTACCGCTCGGCTGTCGCGGACCCCCCAGCTAACTAAAGATCACTTAATTATGAGCCCTCAGGAGCGTCAAAACGTACGGCGAACCACGCTACTGTTGTCGCGTACCACTGCAGTCTGCTTGAGAAAATATTTTCCTGACGACGGTGCAGCTAATGACTTGGCAGAATTCATTGAAAAAGTCGATCGCTGGTTCAGTATATCTATCTCAAATTCTCCAGTTGTGAAACAGGACTTTAAGGAAGATGTTTAGTGATAAGCATGAAAGTCAATGGAAGATCAACAATGCAGGTGTTTCAAAATCCATTCCTATGCACATAACATCGGTGCAAATGCTGTTTCACGACATGACGCTGAAGCATAAAATTAATTTTATGTGCACCTACAAAGCTAATCAAGATGTTTTAGAGAATTGTTTCTCTCAAATTCGGCAAATAGGAGGACTTTATGACCACCCGTCCCCTCTGAGCTGCTTTTACCGAATTCGTATGATGACGCCACCGAGAATTCGTATTGATGATACCGAGAAACGCCAACTATCTTGCGAAACCAAACATATACAGGAGAAGAACACGAGGAAAGCCATGAGGAATTTGTCTCAGCGACAGTATTTGCGAAGGCAGCTATTGTACCTTCCCTGCCAGGGTCAGTGGATTTGCTTGGACTATAATATCAGAGTCAAATGTATTACGAATACGACTTTCGTGAATTTTTTATGGAATTTTTGTATCCTAATATTAGGACAAAAATGCAAGCTCGAGCATCGAAAATGGTAGCAAGTCACGTAAAGGAAAAAACGTTTCAAAACACAACAGGTCACAAGTCAAAAGACACAAGTCAAAAATCAAACGCTTGAAACGAGGCTAAATAGTACAATATTACTAATTTCGCAACATATTTGTTGACGAATCGAATAAGTATAAAAACGAATGTGAATTTCGTTTGTAAAAGCAAATAGTGTAAATATTGCGTTAGTACGTTTCTTCTTCTTGGCGTAACGACCTCTTGGTCATGCCTCCCGTTAAGGGCTTACGAGACTTGTTTCCCTGTTGTACGTGGATAGTCAGTCCTCTCGTACAGGGGAGGGTTCGGTCTCGGTTGGGATTCGAACCCACGCCGTCGAGGTGGTGAGCCCCGGCGCTCATGGGCCGATTTTCTAACCGGCGCTACCGCTCGGCTGTCGCGGACCCCCTACGTTTAGTACGTTTATATAACGTTTATCATTGATTAGGATAAGGCTAGTATTAATGATAATGAATTATTGTATCGATTTGAAAAAAAAACATGTATTATGTAAATACTTCGGACGAGGACGACCGAGGAGTTATAAGTGGTCCGACCCCGGAGAAGTTATAAGTGGTATAACACTATGTCAGGTGAGACCAGAGTAAATGACGTTTACTCGCTGTCATCACTTGACACTAGACCTGATCACTTGACCATTAGATCGCCACTTCTATCTTGATCGTCCAGAAGGACAGACGAATAAAGAGATCCACGACGTAACACATAATTATATATCATCGGATTGCTAGAAAAAAATTATAAACAGAAATACCCGATCCTAGACTTAGGTGAGCAAACGTTCAAGATGACTGCAGAGCAATCATATTGCCAACCGTCATCTTTTATGCATCTTATTTCTTTGGGGGGTTGTATGAGCCTTCACCTTTTTTTAAATCAAGGGTTGAAAATGGAGGGCATTTTTTGAGGATGAATCCGAAAGGACGTTTGTTGAAGAGTTTTGTGCGCAGAATAGCTACTGTGATTCAAACGAGCTATTCCTGTAATACCTAAAATACCTGCCGACATCGTCAAATCTTTCGTCAAGCATCGTGTCACCGTATTTCGAGTGATCCGGCACCCCGAAACAGCACACAAATTACTTTCCATCGCTCTGTAAAGGTTACAGGATTCTAACGTTAACATAACACACACAACAATGGCTTACGTTGATATGTAGCGTTGAAGTATAATTACTCACCACTTTTCCTGTAATTTAATTCAAAATTTACGAAAAAGATAAAACTCGTAAAATTGGAAAAACTAAACCAAAACAACGACCATTCTTAAGTCAAAGGTTTCTTGTATTTTGCTTTAGTCGATTTGACACGTAAAATCAGAAAAACCAAACCAAAACAACGGCCATTCTTAAGTCAAAGGTTTCTTGTATTTTGCTTTTGTCGATTTGTCAAATTGCTCTACAGTATTTGACCAGAGCTATTAGGGCCTATTCCGAACAAAATCGTCAAAGGTAAACTATTGTTAAACCATAAATAAACGATCGTTTTGAGTAAAATCGGTTGCAAACCTATCACATCCGTTCAAACAGACGATCGTCGAAATAATCGTCAATAAAATCCTTTGAGCTCTGCCATCTGTGAGTAAATTTGTCAAGCAGTTGAGTTAACGATCGTTATAGGTATCACATAAGCTTAATTTACAGCAATGACGACCGTTTAGTTGTCGATGACTAAAGAGCAGTCGATAACGCCAACCTGTCCATGAGAAAGCGTCCGATTTGATCATTGATCTACCCACGACGAACATGTTCAATAGCTCGACGATGAATCTAAAGAATACACACTAGTGCTAACCGATATTTTTGCCCAGTGTTGGATGTTCCACGGCCCGGCGAGAAGAGAGGAGATGAAATAGTCGCTATTCTAGTTGCAACACAGTCGCCAAAAAGCTATGTGTGAGCATTGAGGGGAATTAAAACTGCTCGAGCTTATTGTATTATCGATCGTATATCATATTAACGATCGTTCATGAAATTCGTTCGGGCGATACCTTTTTCGAGCCGTTTATTAAACGACCGTCTATTTGCTATACGATCGATTAGCGTTGTCGACTTCGTTCGGAATAAGCCCTATTATGGTAAAGTGGGGAACGACGCCCCCCGTAAGCGAAATACATTATTTTCTTCTATTTCTTTAATTAAAAAGTCTCTAATTTCCATAGTTAGATAAATAAACATCTTGTGTACGTATGAAATATATCTGCTACACAGTTTCATTAAAAGTTTGCCATAGAAGGGAAATGAAACGTTTTCATGATTTGGGGGACAATTTTTTCGAACATTGTAGTTACTCTTGGGAAAGGTGGTGCTGCCGACGTGATGAAAATAACCAACGCAGAATAAAATTAACAATAAAACTACATCCATAAGGTTAGGCCCTGTCAATGGGACCAGTAAACGGGCACTGTAATCGAGCCCTGTAAACGGTCACTGTAACCGGGCCCTGTGAACGGGCACTGTAACCGGGCCATGTAAACGGGCACTTTAACCGGGGCCTGTAAACGGGCACTGCAACCGGGCCCTGTAACTTGGCCGTGTTACCGGGCCCTGTAAATTGGCCGTGTTACAGGGCCCTGTAAACGGGCCCTGTTATCGGGTCATGTAAACGGGTCCTGTAAAATTAGTCCTGTAACTGGGCCGTGTAACCGGGCCGTGTAACCGGGCCGTGTAACCGGGCCGTGTTACCGGGGCGTGTTACCGGGGCGTGTTACCGGGGCGTGTTACCGGGGCGTGTTACCGGGCCGTTTTACCTAGTTAAACACTATATCAAACTAATCAATTTCATATTAAATAAGATTTTCGCAGGGCCTTTCAGTTTTGGCTCCGTTAACAATAGTGGGGAAGATGGCCAAACCGGTGGGGCAGGACGCACCACCTCGTAATCGAGACGATCGATTACAAAACTATAAAATTTAGCAAAGTGCGCTTACAAGTTGTACCATCTCGTGTTGCACGCAATCTCAAGTTGCATGCAAGTCTGCTATGCAAGTATCATGCACTTCACAGAACCAGATCACTTCGTACTTATTTCTAGCTGAAAGAAACTATTAACACTTTAAGCGCCATGCACAAATTACACTGCTTTCCGTTCTGCCAGCGATTCGTAGAAACGCCGGTCTACCTAACGGGCTCTGTCGGTCCGAGCAGATCGATTTACAAGACATTATGGAATATACCCGCCCGTTTGGAGGGGGAATGGGTTTTACTATGCGGTGATTTCCGACAACTTTTGCCAAAGGAACAGATGCTGAAATAATAAATGCATGTATTAAAAAGACTATTCTCTGGCGACACTGTAACATGCTACGTTTGCATATCAACATGCGTGTGCAAACAGCGCTAAATGCAGGACAGGCTATCGAGCTACAAGAATTTGCAGACGTCCTGTTGCAAATAGGCGAAGGACGGCATGTCACAGTACCCGGTCTGAAACCTTCGTATGCTAAAATTCCTCGCGACATCGTGTTACCAAATACATCAGATGCTGAATCCGACCTCCAGACGCTGATAGATAAAATTTATTCTGACGTTCATCTGATCCCAGCTTTCTTTTCGGATCGAGCTTTTCTTTCGCCGTTGAACATGAATGTGCATTCTATCAACAATGCTGTACTCGAGCGCTTACCTGAACGAGAGCAGGTGTTCCTATCCATTAATACATTGGTCCAACAGGAAGACTATCAACATTTTAACATCCCTACCGAATACCTTCACAGTCTTAGCATCAGCGGTATTCCGGTACATCAACTTAAATTGAAGTGATTTTCACCAGTACTGCTAATGCGTAACCTTAACCCAGAAAAAGGATTATGCAATGGTACAAGACTGCAAATCATTGATTTGAAACCAAATTGCATACACGCCAAAATACTTACTGGCAAACGGCAAGGAGAACCTGTATTATTACCGCGCATCTATTGCGATACCAATGACCAAGGGCTCCCATTTCAAATTCGCTGAAAACAGTTCCCACTGCAAGTTTGCTTTGGCATGACGGTCAACAAATCACAAGGCCAATCACTTCGCCACATGTGACTGTATCTACCCAACAGCGTGTTCGCTCATGGGCAACTGTATGTAGCACTGTCGCGAGTAACGGCCAGAACTAATGCAGCACTTCTAATCCAGAATCCAACATATGAAGATCAAGATACCATTGCAACCGAAAACATTGTTTACAGTGAAGTCATCAGGGATTAGAAAACATCAACATTATCATCTTTATTCAGGTTGCAGCCAATAATATACATTTTTACTAATAAGTGATCACCATGCTTTCTGAAGGAATTTGCGGTTCTCGCGGAATTTTTAACAGTCCTTGCGCGGCTATCAAGTGCATAGATACAGAGGAATAGTTCCGAAGGGATGGTTATTTGACGGACACTATTAAGCCAAGTTTTTTAGGGAGTAGTGGGGGGGTCAAGCGTAAGGCAAGATGTGGAGTCTTTTGCTGCTTCCCCTTTCGAGTCTGTTCTTGGGAACTACCCAGGATGTTTGGAGGACCAAGAGGCCGCCACTATCACCAGAAGCACAATGCTGTAAAAGTTTTTAATTGTAATAATCTGATCCGCCGTGATCCGGTTGCCGGATTGCTCCAATCGCATGTGGAAAGTTCCAACGATCCTTAAACTTTTTTGTAACCTCCAACAATTGTGCTTTTGTAGAAGGAAACTGTAAACAAGAAAATAAAACTTAGCTTATTAACTTATTTACGTTTAGAAAACTGTTTGCTCACATTGATCATCAATTTACTATTAATATTTGTAATATTTGTTTTTTTTTCTTTTCAGCTTGACGAGCACGATGTGGGATCGAATCTCGAGACTGGCACCCTCCGGTATTACGAACGGCTGACCACCGATCTATAATATACAGTATTTCGGTCACACAAACTCTCTTCGGAGAGAGGCCTTGTCCCACTAGGGGATGTCGTGCCACATAAAAAAAAAACGCGTGGTTCTCGTGCCACTATCCAAGCGCAAGAGGCCTACGATACAGAAAAAACTTAATCTAGCCTGCTGCGTTGGTTCCTTTGCACCCTTGAAACGCAGTCAAGAAACAAATAGCACAATTCAAACCTTCTGAACAAAAGTTATGTTATAAATAAAATGAGTGTTGAAATTAAATGAACTGAAACAGTTGATTGTTACGCTATCTCATCGAAAGAAAAACAAACTTCAACACATTTGATCTCTATATAATTTTTAGCTGATAAATGATAAATTTACATTCACATATAAAGCTTTAGTAAGGCAGGAGCAAGTTTACTTGACTATATTGCTTATAGATGAACGAGACACCTACAATAAAAAAAAGAATGTTGAATTTTGTTTTGATCACACGCGGATAACTTACCCCTAAACAAATACTGCAAGCTACTGAATGTTTCTCCAGTTGCCAAGTAGCGCAACGTTATACACCTAACACAGGTGCTGCCTGGGTTTAGTTTTCTCCGCGCCTACCAGCACCAGGTTGGTAATGCACAGTCACAAATAAGCCCAGCATGCCCAAAGAGACAGCAGACCACGTACTTCGCATCTGCACTAGGTTCAACGTGGAAAGACGTATTCTCGAGCGGCCCGACGAGTCATATCCAACGCTGCGCGAATTGTGCGACGACATGTGCACGAAGGAGGTTGTGTGGCAGGCAACCTGCTCCACCATAAGCATAATGACGCACCTGCAGCAGATTTGGAACTACGAAAGCCCACCATGAGACGAGAAAGGAAATGAGACGCGTGTTAAAATAAGTCGTGATGTCATGCATCACCCAAAGCGAGGTGTAATAACATCACCCCCACCCATGCCAAACTAATTAAGACGAGGTCTGGGAGGAGATAGAGTGTGGAGGTCGGGGTGAGGGTTTAATCCGTAAAACCTAGTTTTTTGGAGGCCAGGTACCTGGCCCGTCGGTAACTCCTGGATCCCCTTTCGCCCCATTGAAGGTTTCATGTCGTCCGCGTTACATTTTCTAGTTCTTTCTGTAGAAGGTGTCAAATGGCGGTTATAATTAAAATACAAATTCAAATTGCTGAAGCATAAATTAGATGCGAAACATTCTGGTCCTCTTCCTGGTCGACCAGTGCCTGATTTTGGCGCACAAGAGAGTTGCTTTAACTGAAGCCCCTATCCACATAAATGAAAAAGCACTGTTATATCACCGATTGCTCATGAAATCACCTTTACCAAACCTTTCGGTTAATTCAGCAGGAGGTTCTTCATTGCCAAGCCGAGTTACAACACATTGCAACTCTACTTTTTAAAGTGCCGTGTTTTTAACTCCTGCTTCGTATGATAATCCACATGATTGCGATGCGATTGCCACATTGTATCGGTCATTGAATAAAACCCTCTCCGAAAAGGGAGACAAAAATTAAGAGAAGTAAAGAGCAGGCATTGATGACTCGCCACCTACGCTTACAGAAAAACGAATACGTCCGGTATACATCCGTGTCTCTCCATACTATCTTGCAGGATCCTTCTGGATATGTGATAATTCGTCAAAGGCGCAGTATCAGCTCGAAGGTCGGAACACTGTGCCGCATGCTATCCCCCACCTTCTGTGTTTCTCGGAAGGATGTATCTCCCTTATTCCGCCTTGTTCATTTTGCGGATATATTTAGATGCGCGTTCCAATTAACTGACCACGTTGCTACCAAATTCCTAATACACACGATTGTTCCCTCTCCCCCTCTTGTGCTGCCTCCTCTAACTTCTCTTTCTCTCTCTCGCACGTCTCCGCCCTCTCACTCTCTATCTCACACGCTTCCCAGCCCTTTTTTATCTTTCTCTCTCTCTCTCTCTCTCGTTCTCTCTCTTTCTCATTCCCGCTCGCCCAGTCTCTATGACTTCCTCTCCCACTTGCTCCTTCTTACTCTGTCATGTCTCTATTTCACATTTTTTGGCTTTTGAAGGAGAAGGTGTCATTATGTCGCTTTGGCATGTGTGCCATATTTGAGTATTGATATGTCAAAAGCTCAAACCTTCTCCAATACTCCCTCAAAACGCACAGCAATACCAACAGCAGTGTTACGTCAAGTCATGAAATGTCATTTTACTCTGGACGACTTCACTTTCTAATATATACACCTTGTCTCCAGCCCCACTCAAGGTGTCAAAACTGTTGCATCAAGATGTCAAAATTATGACGAAAAATTAATTCACCTTGCAATGCTGTCTCTCTTCGTATCTAACAATCTTTATAGCTCATGCATTCCATTTATTGAAAACCCATGATGATATTCCATTACCTCTATTTGATATGCTGTGTACACCTTGGGTTTTCACAAGATTTGCTTCAGATGCCCATTATATTAACATCAAATAGAAAGAAAAACCGATTGCGATCGTGTTTCTGCTGATAGTTGTTCGCATAAACATTTTTTTACGGAACGCATCCTACCTTTTTAAAACCAAAAGATATACTTTTACAAAGATACCCTACAACTCTATACACACCTTGGGCCTACTAATGAATAACCAAATTACTGATTTTATCATAAAGTGCCCATGAAAACGATGCTTCTACAGTTTATAGTTTGCAACACTAAAAATCCTGACATTTTTAGAACACATTGATCACAAAACTATTGATTTTATAATATAGTTACCTTGAAACACTACATATATACCTTGGGCTGTACCTGAAATAGTTATTTGGATCAAATAACGAAGGTTGGGACAGCTGACGTATCTATTATTTTTCGGTGATAAAAGGATCACCATATGATAAATGAACAAAAATAGAGCAAAAGTGTTTTTCAACACTAAAGGTTGAATAAAATCATTCATTATCTGTTTTGATAACAAAACATGTTGATTTAAAAATTAGATTACCTTGCAACGATGTACATACCTTGGCCCTGCCAGTGTCTTGAAAAAATATCATTTGCATGAAACTGGCTTACATTACCCTACCTTTACAAAGGAATTCAGAGCCAGCTGTCAATGCTGTTCTAACTTTTTCATTCGTGCGTGTGGAGGTTTTGTTTACAAAAGTTTTTTCTAAAATACATTAAAACTTGTGCTTAAGTGAAGATGAAAACTTTATCGTTCAAGACACAGAGGTTTTGTGTTATGCTGTAGTGATTTTGTTCTTGATGTTTTGCTGTAAACGATTCAGAGAAAGAGCGTTTCCATCGCATGTTTGGTTTTAGCTGTTGCGGGCGCGACGGTCGAAAAACGCATGGTCGAAAAAACGCGTCAAACGAAAAAAACGCTAAGTAACGCTCAAAACTATTTTAAGTATAAGGATGGGACACTCCCCACATGTCGTGCCCAGGTGGGCGGCCTATTCAGATCAACAACAGCGCATACACTCGTGGTGGTGGTGTTTTTTTCGCCTGCCGGGCTACGCTGGTCCCCGTCGAAATCACGACCAGCACCACTACTATCGAGCAAGTTCGGGTAAAACTGACCACGACTTAACCCGCTATCTTTATCCGTGCAATCGGTGTTGTCTCAAAATGTAACTGTTATCTCTTCAGTACATGAAAGCATCTCTGAAGTCACTAATCGCCTGGACGCGAAGGACTTGCTTCTCGTACTGGGCCAATTTTTTAACTGGGCCCAGCCACGTGCTGCCTTGGATGCAAATTATGCTTGGTTTACCGCCTTCGAATATTATGAGCCATATTATAGCGATACTAATGGATTCATGTTTATGGATGCTGCATCAAACAATCGACTTGTCCAAATTAGTGACGTGAAAAACCATTATGATACGCAGCTTGATTTAGTGTTCGCCAACGCAACGGCCGCCCATGCACGCTCAAGGATAAAGAACGCCGATGACCAGTTGATGAGAACCGACTCGTACCATCCACCACTTGAATGGAAAATCGCCGTTCGCGCACCCAAGAAACGATCCTCCAACATCCATCCGCATCGCACGAATTTTGCCAGAACGAACATCCCAGCACTCCGGACTCGGATTCGAGCATTTGATGAGCGTTTCAGCTGTTCTTCGTGTGATATACTCGATCAGGCAGTTGATTTATTCACCGAGTTCATGAATGGAGCTTTCGCATCTTGTGAACCTGTTTCACAACGCAAACGTAGCCCCATTTGGGCCGATTCTACACTGGCTCAATTGAAAACAAAAAAATTTGCTGCTGCCAGAATCCATCGCCGCCATAACAACCCTACAACAAAAAGATACCTCTCGTCTGTGACGGGTATTTTCCGCTCATATAACCACATCCGCTACCAGGGCTATCTCGTAGGTGTGCGCAAACAGCTTACTTCGCGCCCTAAATCCTTTTGGGGATACGTTAACAGTAAACGCAAAAACCAGGCACTCCCGCGCTTAATAACCAATAAAAGCTACTCGGCCTCTACTCCAGCAGACATTGCGGAACTTTTTGCCACACGCTTTGAAGACAGCTTTGTGCCGCAAACTGCATACACTACCTCGCCACTAACGTTTGACGTTCCACGTGATGCTATCGACTTTCAATTGCCGGACATCACGGAGTCTATGGTACTCTCGTATCTCGCGAGCATCAAGCCTTCTACCAACCCGGGACCTGATGGTATCCTAGCGTTTGTTCTCCATCGCTGCCGCTTTGAGCTCGCTCCAATCCTCGCTAGTATTTTTAACGCGTCGTTAAGAACTGGCCAGTTCCCAAGCATCTGGAAAACATCTAGCAGGGTGGCCACTCAACCGGGAAAACCGGGAAAACTGGGAATCAGCCTTGAATTTAATTTTTCCCGGAAAAAAACCGGGAAAACCGGGAATTTCGCCGAAAAAACCGAGAATATTTTTCATATAATATTTTTTTGAGATTTACATATTTTATTCTCGTAGCGTAATTATATTTTCCTTTAAAATTGTCACTACATTTCAATTGTTAAGGGCGACATTTGTTGTCAGCTGTTTGAAGGTCCAATGTATCCATATTGCGTTTTCGTTTCTTCCAGTAGTGCCGGCGTAGAGGCAAAGCGAGAAAGCATGATGATTTTGTCGCCAGGGAAGCAATGTGTACGAAAGACAAACGCATCGAGGGTTAACATTCGTAACATGGTAACGGGGAT
Organism: Anopheles ziemanni; assembly: GCF_943734765.1. Taxonomy (NCBI): domain Eukaryota; kingdom Metazoa; phylum Arthropoda; class Insecta; order Diptera; family Culicidae; genus Anopheles; species Anopheles ziemanni. Next base: position 49,481,639 of record NC_080705.1, on the reverse strand, counting down.
TTCCAGTTGAAATTGTAAAAGCATTGATCATCTGTTTAAACACTCGATATGAAATGGCAAAGCAACCAAATGTCTTTGTATATGCTTCAGATAGTAGCCAAAACAGTTACTTTAAATCTAGTAAATCTACTAGCTGAAAAGCTAATCGCTTCCTATGATATTGTACGAAAATATTCACAGCGCTCAAATCCGTCCTTTGAAATTTCAATTGCAAACTCCTGTCCTTCTACCAATATTTCCTGATGAGATCCTTTATCCTGTTGAGTTTATAAGGTTGCTTGTTTCGGGACGATCGCACGCGGTGCAATCTCTTGCTTCACTTGTTATGAATGTGTCACTATGGATGTAACTTTCGGATATGATCTGAACGATTTCTATGATTGCAAAAAAATTGCCGCTTTGGATAGAATTTCGGTCGCGGTGTGGTCATTACTATTCGTACGGAAATAATTATGTATGTTTCATTCTATTTGTCAGCAATGGTTTGATATGGATAAAGTTATTTGTTTTACCTTTAACTGCTAACCACTCTCTGGCTGGTGTGGTAGATGGTGGAGGTGGTGGACTTGCTGCGTCGCGAACTTTAACCGTTTAGAGCTTTTACGCGCACATGAGTCGCGGGCGGACTCTGCTGACCGGACAGCATGGAAACACTTAGGGTGTTTCCCAAATACACGGTACGGAACGTTGGGAAGCGTCGGGCCTTACCTCGGGTAGGGGGACTTCGACGTTCCGGGAGAAAAAAATAAATAGACACGAGGTTTAATTTATCATTATCTCCGATGCACTGGCTCTCTTGTCCAACTATCGGTTCTTTATTTATACCAACTTTTTGAACGATTTTACACGGTTTTTAGGAAAGTGTTTGTGACGGTTGCCGAAATAGCTGACTCGGCTAGATGATGTCAACTTGTGTTATAATTGGTGAAAGTGGTAAAGGGTGGTTTTCCGGTGCGAACTAGTACATAGCCTACGCTGCACTTTGAGTGCGTTTACCTCTTGTTTACCAGCTAGCTTGTTGGTAAACCCTTCGTATGCCAACCGATTGGTAAGCGCCTGTTGTTTATGAAATAATATGCATAGGTGAGGTGATTCTATCACACTGGTGTATTGGTTGTTATGGTATGGGATCTTATTGCATTCCGGCATTCGCTAGACGAGTGTACTGGTCAGTTTTTAATCTTGGTGAAATGTAGGTCATTTGAGTTGTTGGTGTGTTTGCTTGAAATTTTGATAACGTGAATCATTTGTATTGACGTGTTTATGAAAGTCTGATCCATGCATTGTACAAAGAATCTTCGAAGTGTTCCAATTAAAGAAAAGTTTAAGTAAAAATAAAACACATTTAAGATACTTCAGGCGTTATTTTTCACAACTCCCCCTTGAACAAATTTATTAATTTATTATTTTTCGAAGAGTTCAATTAACTTCTGCCAGATTACTTAGCTTGAACTTGTTTCATCATATATTTGAGGTATTTTATGTTAGGAAGATCGTAAAGTTTTGCTATAATCATGCATAAACAACAAAGTTAATTATTAAAATATTTTCGATACAAACTATAAGTTAACAACTTCTTCTAATTATTGCGCAATTTGGCAATAGGAAACGTAGTCGTTTGATGCACTCATTTGAACTATATCTATAACCACTAATTTTGAGCATCTGGAGCGACGGAATCTGCAAGAAGTCATCGACAGTCCACTGGTATGGGAAGAACCGCAAGTAGAATGCATTAAAATTAAAAGTAAAGGGTAACAGTAGAATAATGGCGGATATAGTTTACCTACCTCGTCCCAGTTGTGAATCGAGAGTACACTGATTTTGTGTAATGGCATTATTTTAAGCAAACCATCAGTCACATATTGCTCGTTGGGATACATGTTATTTAAACTCAACTTAAACAGATGAGGTAATCGATCGAGCTATTCCAAAGATTTGATAGATCGAGGTAATGATTTCCCGCTGATCTGAAATGCAACACCACAAACAATTTAAATTCTTTTTTTGATTTGTACAAAAAATAGTGTGACACGCAGGTTAGTACCTTATTACATGATAACTTCAAACATCTAAGAGATAAAAGGTTATTGCAGATAAATTGAAGACATCGATCCTGAACAAAGTTTTCTAGACATAGCTTAGTGAGATATGGTGCCGCCGTACATAATCTTTTGAAGAACATCAACTGATCTTCTATGTCATGTAAGTAAGCTACATGAAGTCCTTGCAAAGAAGGAATTGGTTTACATTCGTCAAATACGTAATGCGGAATCGTGCCATTCAATTCAAGGGTCTGCAAGAGAAAAACGAAGCATAATTTTACTATCAACGAGCCTATTTCCCAATTTTTTTAAAAATATTTTGCAACTTACATTCAAATGTTCCAGATTCGCCAATTCAAGCAACGGAAGATTTTCTAATTTGTATATAAAGATTTTCAATTTGTTTGTAAAGATGGCAAGGAATGTTATTTCCCTGTTATTGTTTTATGTTGTGTAATGTTAAGGAATGGTCCACCAAACTGTTGATGAACGGTTGAGCTATCCGACATTTCAGTGTTGCACGTTGAAGATGTTTTGATCCAGATAACTTAATCCATGGAGCAGTTTATTCCATTGGGTAACAATTTATAACATAGAATTAGCACATGGTTTGTAATTCAGCTCGACTCGTAGACTACTTTTGGTTTAAAAGCGTGTAATTTCCATAATAATTAATCAGACTTGTAAGAATGACCATGACCAACGTCACTTGTCAGGTGAAGGTGGATGGAAAACTCTCAAGTTCCTTTGCTACCACCAAGGGACTGCGCCAAGGGGATGGGCTTGCCTGCATACTCTTCAACCTAGCGCTAGAGAGGGCCATCCGAGACTCGGAGGTGGAAACTTCGGGGACCATCTTCTATAAGTCAATCCAGATCCTGGCATACGCTGATGATATTGATATTATTGGTAGAAGACTCTCCTATGTAGCAGAAGCATACCAAAGGATCGAGCAAGCGGCGAATAACCTCGGACTGCAGATAAACGAGGGAAAAACCAAGATGATGGTGGCACCATCAGCGGCCCTGCCAACAATTGCCGAAAGCCTACGCGGGGGTGACGTACAAGTAGGTGAACGCACTTTTGAAGTCGTCCAAAATTTCACCTATCTTGGGTCAAAGGTCAGCACCGACAACAACATTGAAGATGAAATTCGCGCTAGGGTGCTGGCAGCCAACCGGTCATATTACAGTCTGAGAAATCTCTTCCACTCACGATACCTGTCAAGACAGTCGAAGCTGGGACTATACCGAACATACATAGTACCAGTGCTCACATACGCCTCCGAGACATGGACTCTGTCCAAATCTGACGAAACCCTCTTAGCCGTGTTCGAGAGGAAGATGCTCAGGAGGATTTTTGGCCCCGTATGTGAGGAGGGACAATGGAGGAGCCGTTATAACGACGAGCTCTACGAGCTGTACGGCGACCTTACTGTCGTACAGCGAATTAGACTCGCCAGGCTCCGGTGGGCTGGTCATGTCATGAGAATGGCACCGGACGACCCAGCCCGTAAAGTCCTTTTAGGCTGTCCCCAAGGACAGAGGAGGCGTGGTAGGCCTAAATTGAGGTGGAAGGATGGCGTAGACGAAGCCGGCAATAAAGCCGGGATACGGAATTGGACCAGCGTGGCGAGCGACCGTGAGCGGTTTCGGATGGAGCTTCGTCAGGCCAAGACCGCTCAGCGGTTGTAGCGCCACATAAGTAAGTAAGTAAGTAATTTCCATAGCTTTTCAGTGGTCGTCGACATCCTGTATTTGCTGCGAATCTAATTTTCTTTTTCCACCTTCTTCGAAAACAATCTATTGACAGTTTTTAAAGTTGCCAACTTTCTTCGAGCTTAGTAAAATAACTCGCCGTCGGAACAATCCTCCCATTCGTCCGATGATCCAGTAATACCTATAGCTTCGTCAACGACGTCGTTAATCCAAACTGAGAATTCCTCGAGCGATTTCTTGGGTAGATCATTGTTGAGCTTGTTGAACTTTGCGCTTGCAACGCGGGGCAAAAGTTTGATCAGCTCTGGCATCAGCTTCTTATCGTACGATGGTTGGACGACGAAGTTCTCGTCTTGCGCAGCTAACCAAATATCATCGATAACCATGGCGAAATCGTGCAGCTCCGTAAATTCGTCCTTCGGAATGTTTGCGCGATCGCGCAATCTCTTCATGAGATGCTGGATGCGTACATCGTAGGTTGTTGCTGCTTTTTAGGTTTTTTGCCCTGCGGTTTTGGTTTAGTACCCTTCTTCAGCTCCGTCGTAGGCTTCACCTCGGGGGCTGCCGGCGCCGGATCATTTTGCGCTCCATTTGTGATAGCTTTAGCAGTGCCGGTAGCTGATAGCAAAAGCTGCGCAATTTCGGCATCCTTATCCTTTATCAATACCCGGGTAGATTGATACAGTTCCTTCCAGCCTTCCACCTGCCGGCGAAGCGTTTCGATTTCTTCCTGCAATAATGCCGCGGAATTCGATGGGCCAGGATTGCTTTCACTTTCCTTGCCGGTCGCCTCGAAGGATCCTATTGTTTCTAACGCTGGTGGCAAGGCCTCTAACAGTTCATTTTGGCTTGCGCTTAGCTTATTACTTTTCTCCGCGATCTCTAACTTTACTGCTTCGGCCATAGTGTATTTACGTACTTTTGCCTTCCGAAACGACGTAAGTTCAACAATAAACCAGACATAAAACCACAATTCCCATTCAAGATAAAGCCATCAACAAAACCAAAAACAACAACCTTGATTTCTAAAAGCTTCGGAAAAACGATTTCACAAAACGAATACGTAAGTTCATTGTTCTTAAGAACTACATCCACCGATTTCAGTTGATATCTGAAGTGCCTGTATAAGGTTAGAGTGCTTTCTGTATCACACACCATCTGGATTGCCTGGAGGTTTGGAGCGATGGTACAGAAATCAATCGCAGTCAATAGCGTTGTGCTATTAAACCACATTTCCCGTACAGAAAGTTGTTTTAACTCCGCCAACTGGCTAAAACCGTTTGTACGCACTTCCATATCTTCAAGCTGGTTCAATGAAAGAGCCTTCAAAGTTGGAACCTCCAGTAGGATGCGCTTGATTAGCGACACTTCATTGTTCCACTCTAAATCTAAGCTCACTAAAAATCTTTCGAAACGCTGTAAAATGGTAACGAATTTCTCGCAAGTGCCTCTATTGCTGGCACTGAACCGAATATGGCGATACCGTCTTTGACTTCTTCTGAGTACGTTTAATGAGCCACGTTTTACATAATCGTTCGCTACATAAAAGCGCACGCGATCTAGTCCGCGTCCAGAAAATACCAACTGCGACCACTGAAAGCACACTAAGCTGGCAGTTTTTAACTCAGACACGGTCAAGTAGTCGAAAATGATTCCAAGAATCTACAAAACAAAAAAAAATATTTAAAACAACGAACTGTGTTATTAGCATAAAATAAACTCACTTCATCTGGTAAATCACAAATTTCTATTGTTTGCTTAGTAGAATTATCCATTGTGCAGAATGAAATATTGTTCAACGCATCAAAACCGCTACACAAGAATTACTAGATGTTTTCTCCTTTCAATCTTTCGTAAGTATCTCTTTTGACTAAAAACCCAGTCTACTGCGACCAAAACTATGTCAGTTTGTTCGATCCAAAGAAAGTACTATGGTATGTTGATTCGCAACTGTGGTATGCATGATCTAGTCGTAATGATTCTTCTTGGTGTAACGACCTTGTTGGTCATGCATGCCCCGTTAAGGGCTTACGAGACTTTTTTTGACCCTACTAGGTAAAACGGCCCGGTTACGCGGCCCAGTTACAGGACCCAGGTATAGGACCCGGTTACAGTGCCCGTTTACAGGACCCGATTACTGGGCCCGGTAAGTGGGCCCGTTTACAGGTCCAGGATACAGGGCCCGTTGATAGGTCCCAGTTGCAGGGCCCGTTTACAGGGCCAGGTTACAGTGCCCGTTTACAGGGCCCGGTAATGTTATGATTGAGAAAATTCTATGAGCGAAAGAAAAACATTATTCATTTCTATTTTTGAGCCATATTAAAAATTAATTTGTCTTTTATGTCAAAAATGAAGTTGTTCTACAACATCTTTATATACATTTTCTTCTTCTATATACGCTCAAGAAATGTGTGTTGTTGCAATATAAGTTCAGTTTAGGATTCTGTATAATCCCAACCCGTATGGGTTGTCCTTGTTTTCCTTCAGTTTTTCAAGAGTTTTTGATTTTGAAAATTTTGAAGTAATTTCCTTAAAGTAGTCTTTAACACATAACTTACATGCAGTTGTAAACTACCTTAGAAACCATAGAGACATATAACAGATAAGTTAATCTATTATGAGCAATCGAAATGTAGTAAACCTGCATAAACTGGAAAAAACCGGGAAAAGCTGGGAAAAAACCGGGGAAAAACCGGGGAAAAACCGGAAATTTGAAATCATAATCTGAGTGGACACCCTGTATAGTCTACCTTTAGGCGTCGCAATATCGTACATTCTGCCACCTTAAAATTGGATAATTTGAACTGTTTTCGTTTGGCTTTAATAATACACAAAATTTTACCAATGGTCTAGTCACTGTAGTTCCCTTACTTGTACGCAATGTAAAGACACGCGCTTTGCCATCCTTTCCAGGATGCTCCTCGGTTACGCGTGCTAATGGCCAACACGATGAAGGCACATTATCCTCCTTGATTATAACTAACGTTCCTGGCGTTACTGTGGTTGTACCATCCTTTGTCCATTTAGATCGCGCCTGCAGTTGTTGTAAATACTCCTTCTGCCAACGGTTCCAAAAGTGCTGGCGAAGTTGTTGAACATGACGCCAGTGGTTCAACCGGTTCTCGGCTTCATACAGCAAGCAGTGGTCCGGAATGAGCTGTAGGTTCGTTCCAACCAGGAAATGTCCAGGAGTGAAGGCTGTCATATCGTGTGGATCGTCTGACATCGATGTTATAGGCCGGGAGTTGACACAGCATTCTATCTCGTCCAGCAGCGTAGACATGTCCTCAAACGAAAGTGTTGTCGTTCCTAAAACGCGTACTAGGTGATATTTCATGGTTTTGACGGCGGCTTCCCACAGTCCTCCGAAGTGAGGAGCTCTCGGGGGGATGAACTTCCATGAAATCTTCCGTTCTAGTGTCCAAGTCTGAATGCTCTGCTGGTGTTCAGTTGTACGCAACAGCTTGTACAACTCGTTCAGCTTGTTTGCTGCTCCCTTGAAGTTCGTCGCGTTTTCCGAGTGAAACTCCAATGGCAACCCACGACGAGACACAAACCGTCGCAATGCTGCTAGAAACGCTTCCGTTGTCAGGTTTGACACCAGCTCGATGTGTACGGCACGGGTGGTGAAGCATACAAATATGGCGACGTATGCCTTCACGGGCGCCGCCCGTCGATGGCCACCTTTCAGGAACACTGCACCACAGTAGGCAACCCCGGTGATCGAAAAAGGAAGGGCCGGTGTTACTCGGACAGCCGGCAGGTCAGCTATTATAGTTGCTGACGATGATGGTCGGGCGCGGAAGCAGGTGTGGCACTGGTGGAATACCTTCCGGGTGAGATTTCGGCCACTTGTGATCCAGAAGCGTTGTCTGCACGTGTTTAGCATCAGAGTTGGTCCCGCATGAAGTAAGTGTTTATGGAAATGTTCCATCAGCAGACGAGCGAATGGATAGCTGGCAGGAACAACTAGTGGATGCTTAACATCCTCCACTAGCGGTGAGTTGGATAAACGTCCTCCAACCCGGATGATTCCGTCAGCTCCCAGTTGCTCTGCTTGCACTGAAGGATCTGGTGTCGCAAGCAGCGGTGAAGGCCATTGATCTTCTGGCAGGCTCATCCAGGAAGGACCCTGCCACCATAGGGTACTGGAGAGGAGATCTTTGCCCAAACATCCTCGGGAAGCAAGGTCAGCAGGATTGTCGACTCCTGCGATGTGACGCCACGTGCAACCCTCCGTTAGTTGTTGCACCTGCGATACCCGGTTCGCAACATATGGCTTCCAGGAGTTCGGTGATGCTCGTAGCCAATGTACCACAGTCTGTCCAGAAGACTGCCAGAGATTCTGGGTTTACCGCAGTTCTTACTCGGTCGAATAGCAAGCTGGCCAACTGAGCTGCGCACAGTTCAAGCCGAGCGATAGAGTGCTTGCTATTGAGGGGCGTCACCTTGGTTTTTGAGGCGAAGAGCTCCATTGTGCGATGTCCCTGGGCATCGCAACTACGGATGTAGCAGCATGCTCCATATCCTTTCTCCGAAGCATCGCAAAAGACGTGGTATTGGATGGTGGTCACTAAAGATCTAATGGCGACTCTCGGAATGCTGATGTTGTGAATATGGGCTGGATGCTCGGCTTTGTTGGGCCACATGATGCAACACTGCTTCCTCGTTTGATGCCCATTTCCGCAGCTCAAATCCACCCTTGGCAAACAGTTGTTCGGTTTGCTGTTGCAAAGTTTGAGCAGCCTCGGGTGAATCAGCTCCAGACACAAAGTCATCCACGTAAAAGTCAGAGAACCGAGCCGCTGCTATTGGAAACTCACTCCCATGATCCAATACTGTTTGTTGCAGAGATCTCACCGCAAGGAATGGTGCAGAAGCGGTTCCATACGTCACAGTATTCAACTCATATTCTTCGATGGGATCATGGGGCGAAGCTCGCCACAGAATCCGCTGCAGGGCGCGATCGCTGGGATGTACCCATACTTGCCGGTACATTTTTGCCACATCTCCTGTCAGGGCAATTTGATGAGTTCTGAATCGCATCAGGATCGATGTAGCATCTTGTTGAATTGTTGGTCCGATCATCAGCGTATCGTTCAACGACACTCCTGTCGATGACTTGCTTGATGCATCGAACACAACCCGACACTTCGTGGTGGTGCTGTCGGCTTTAAAAACAGGATGATGTGGGAGGTAGAACGTTGTCTGACTATCAACTGCTGCTGCCACCTTTGTCATGTGGCCTAAGCGGAGGTATTCGGCCATAAACTCCACGTACGCCTTTTTTGTTTCGGGTTCTCGCTGCATACGTCTCTCTAGTTTCCCGATCATGTCAGACTTTCTCGGAAGTCGGACGACATATCGGCCGGCTTGGTCTCTGCTTGTAGTGGCCGCGTAGTGGTCCTCACAGGCTCTTTCCTCGATACTCCAGCTAGGGAAACTGCCTACGTCTTCTATTGCGAAGAATTTTCTCATCATCGTAGTCAGCTCATTGGTGTGTATGGCAACTGAACACACCACTGACAGCGACTGCTCTGCGATCGGGGCTGTGCCACTTACAACCCACCCAAATTCCGTTTCTTGTAGTGACGGCATGCCTTCTCCAAGTGAGATTCGTACGGTTTTTAGAAGCTCGTAGAAGCACGCAGCACCCAGGATGAGATCGATGCCACCAGGCTTGTGGAATGTTGGGTCAGCCAAGACGCAGGCTGCTGGAATCATCCACTGGCTATGGTTTATGCGATGGGCTGGCACGTCTGCTGACAGCTTGGGCAGTACCAGCATCTCCAGTGACGTCGAGAATGATGAACAGCGCGACTGGATGGTGGCTCGTACTGATGATTTCACGTTGGTCGCTTGGCTGCCACCAATCCCCGACAGCGGAATGCTCACCGACTTACGAGGTAGGTTTAAAAACTGTTCTAACCTTCCCGTGATGAAGTTGGACTGTGCTCCACTGTCCAAGAGAGCCCTTGCAGCATGCATCATCCCTGCGCTGTCAGTGATGTACAGTAAGACGGTTGACAGCAACACAATCGATGGTATCACCGTGTGAAGGGATATTGTAGCTGTACGGTGTTCTGCTGCAGATGCTGGCTGTTCGTGACGGATCTCGATGGCGGCACTAGTCCCTTCGTCGTGGAGCAAGGTGTGATGTTTCTGCTGGCATCGACGACACGTCCACTTCGAGGGGCACCTTTTGTTGAGATGACCAGCTCCGAAACTGTTGAAACAACGTTTCCAACTTCGAAGCTTGTCACGTTTGGCTGGTAACGATAGTGCTATAAAATCTGCGCACTTGCTGAGCGTATGGTTGTCATGGCACATGACACATGTTGCGGTCGGTGACGGTGTAACGGTCGATGTGAACGCCTTTGTAGGTGCCGGCTTTGGACGAAATGGTTTGTCCGTACTGCCTGCTGCACAGCTCTTCAACACTTCACATTGACGCGTGATATAGTCGAAGGTACGGAACAAATCCGGAAACTCGCCGTGTTGCAATGTGAGCTCCCATGCCTTTCGAGTGTTGGCGTCCATACACGACGCGAGGATGTGTGTGATGATGAGTGTTATATCCTACAAAGGAAGGAAGCTGGCAGCACTGGAGCTGCCAGATGCATGGATTGACAGCCGGGCAGGACGACGGATGGACCACATGCGGTCAGTAGTGTCCCAACCACGAAGCAGGGCAGTCAAGGAAGACAATACGTTACACACTACAAATACTACCAGTTGATAAAGTAATACTTTACACATTACAAATACCACAATTGGCGACGAGGAAGTCGAACTTGCGTTTTTGCTAGTGTTATACAGTGAAAAGTGCGTGAAGGACGAATGGCACCTGCGCCAAAACGCACAACGGATTCAACTGCTGCCCCCCCTGCTACTACCAGTGCCGCTTCCCCTGCAACCAGGTCAAGAGCCGATTTGACCGCTACGGACACCGCCGCCGGTTCTACTGCTACCATTCCTACTACCGCTGCAGGTGTCACGGGGACAATGCAGAAAGGAACGAGCCCGTTCGAGCCGTTTGACCCAAATACGGCAAAATTCGATAGGTGGTTGGAAAGATTGCAAATTGCTTTCCGCATCAACCACGTGGGCGCAGAAGATAAAAGGGACCATTTGCTCCACTACATGGGCGGGGCAACGTACGATGTACTTTGCAACAAATTACAAAATACAGCGCCGGACACTAAAACATTCGATGAAATTGTGAACATCCTGAGAGCACATTTCAGTCCAACGCCGTTGGAAATTTTGGAAAATTTCAAGTTTGCTAGCCGCAAGCAATTGGACCACGAGGCGTTAAGCTCGTACTTGATGGAGCTAGAAAAGTTGGCCCAAACGTGCAATTTTGGAGATTATCTCGAGAAAGCGCTGCGAAACCAGTTCGTGTTCGGATTAAAAAATCGAACAATACAAGCGCGATTGCTCGAAGTACGGGACCTGACGCTAGCGAGAGCAAAGGAGATCGCATTCGGGATGGAGATGTCCTATCGTGGTACCGATGAGTTGCATGGCCGAAGTACAATGCGAACCGAAGTACAATACATCGAACACGGTTCAAAGAAAATTAAGAAGAAAGCTGCACCGATTACAAAGAGGAGTTCATCATCGCCTAAGCACACACAACCGAGAGCATGCTATCGATGCGGGGACCCGGACCATTTTGCTGATAAGTGCAAGCATAAAGCCTCCGTTTGCAATGCGTGTAAAAAACGAGGGCATTTGGAGAAGGTGTGTCTGACGAAGGGCAGAAGGACGGACAACGCACACCATCTGGAGCAGCCGGAGATCATCAACAGTGTTTTTCATTTGAGTGCCGAAACCGCTGGTAAGTACTGGCTGAGCCTTAAAGTTGACCAATCCCTATTGAAGTTCGAAGTCGACACCGGATCTCCCGTTTCACTTATAAATACGCATGATAAAGAAAAATATTTTGGCAATTTAGAAATTCTCCCCACTAACATCCGATTGATTAGTTATTGCGATAATGACATAGGTGTGTTAGGAAAAGTGTTGGTTGCAGTCACCGTTAATGATGAGAAGTGCATGTTACCACTACATATTGCACGGTCCAACCGCCATCCTCTGCTTGGCCGTGACTGGTTAAATACATTGAAGCTAGACTTCAACCGCGTTTTCAGACCTGGAGCGCATTACGTTTCTTACTGCGATGGTGGAAAGCAAATGATGGAGTTAAATGACCTGTTGAAGAAATTTCCGCTCGTTTTTGATGAAGGTATGGGCAAGATTAAAGGCATACAAGCTTCACTGACAGTCCGTAAAAATGCGAAGCCAGTTTACATCAAAGCGAGACAGGTACCTTTTTCTTTACGTGATACAATCGAAAAAGAAATAAATAAATTTATTAAAGACGGAATATGGGAAAAAGTGGATCACGCCGAGTGGGCTACCCCCTTAGTTGCTGTGAAAAAAGCAGGTGGCAAAGTGCGTTTGTGTGGTGACTACAAAATAACCGTCAATCCTAATTTGCTGATCGACGAACACCCTCTGCCAACAGTAGAAGAATTGTTTGCCACCGTGGCGGGAGGTGAAACATTCTCAAAGCTGGACCTATCGCAAGCTTATTTGCAACTGGAAGTACGGCCAGAGGATAGGGATTTGCTTACGTTGAGTACACATAAAGGATTGTTTCGACCCACCAGGCTTATGTATGGTATTGCCTCTGCTCCAGCCATATTCCAACGATTGATGGAAGAGATCCTACAAGGAATTCCAGGTGTTGCTGTCTTTATTGACGATATTCGGGTCACCGGCCCTGACCAAAAATCTCACTTGAAAAGACTAGAGGAAGTTTTGGAAAGATTACACAAGTACAACCTTAGAGTAAATAGGGCAAAGTGTGATTTTTTCTGTGATCGAATCGAATATTGCGGATACATGGTCGATAAAGACGGAATCCATAAAATACAGAAAAAGATCGATGCAATACAAAACATGCCAGCTCCTAAAAACAAGGAACAAGTGCGATCCTTTGTTGGGCTGATAAACTACTACGGTCGATTTTTTCCTAACCTGTCCACAATACTGTTCCCCTTAAACAATCTATTGAAAGATGATGTTCCTTTCATCTGGAGTCCCAAATGTGAAAAATCATTAGTGACAGTTAAACAAGAAATGCAATCTGATAGATTTCTTACTCATTACGATACGAAGCTTCCAATAGTGTTAGCGACTGATGCATCTCCATATGGAGTTGGGGCAGTTCTTAGTCACCTGTATCCGGATGGAACAGAAAGACCCCTGCAATACGCCTCACAGACGCTAACAAGAACACAACAAAAGTACTCGCAAATTGATAAAGAAGCTTATGCTATTATTTTTGGTATTCGAAAGTTTCACCAGTACCTTTACGGTCGTACATTTACGTTAGTTACAGATAATAAACCCATTAGTCAAATATTTTCAGAAACAAAAGGGTTACCTACTATGTCCGCGATTCGTATGCAACATTATGCGGCATTTTTACAAGCTTACGACTACAAGATTCGTCATCATCGATCGTCGGATCATTACAACGCAGACGCGATGTCCCGGTTGCCAATCTGCACCACTGATCCCGAGACGGAGATTCAGGAAACAGATTTGATTGAGGTGAATGCCATAGAGACCTTACCTCTTACCGTGGACGAGCTGAGTACAGCAACTATGCAAGATGATACCGTTCAAGAACTGCTCCGCGCCTTGAGAGTAGGAAAAACGGTAGAGGCAAGATACAGATTTGGCGTAGACCAAGAACAATTTGGTTTACAAAAAGATTGTCTAATGCGGGGAAGTCGAGTGTATGTACCACCTTCCTTACGTCCGAAAGTGTTGAGTGAACTTCATTCAACGCATTTCGGTATTTGCAGGTTAAAGGCCCTGGCTCGTAGTTATTGCTGGTGGGAAGGAATTGACAAAGACATTGAGAACCTGGTTAGGGATTGCGGGACCTGCCAGGCCGCCAAAGCAAACCCTCCAAAAGTAAGTTCTCATTGTTGGAGTCCTCCTTCTGCACCCTTTCAAAGAGTTCACGTTGATTATGCAGGCCCCTTTTTAGGATTCTATTACCTTATACTGATTGATGCATACACTAAATGGCCGTCTGTATATGTGGTGAACAATACAACTACGGATACAACCATTCGAATGTGTAGAGAATTCTTCAGCACTTACGGAATACCCTCTGTATTAGTGAGTGACAATGGACCTCAGTTCACTTCAGGAGATTTTGCTAGGTTTCTTAAAACTGAAATCTCTAAATTGCGAACGATCGCAGGTACATAGAGAAATTTGTAACATTTTACTCACGTATCGCAAAATGGTACATCCAGCCACTGGATTCTCTCCGTCAATGCTAGTCTTTGGACGACAAATACACTCGAGACTCGATCTCATGATTCCCACAAAAGATACAAATGCAAGTGAAGTGCAGTCTAAAATTCGAGAACTAATAGTTGGCTCAAGAGTTGCCGTGAGAGAATACCTTCACGATAATAAGTGGAATTTCGGAACGGTTAAGGAACGATTAGGGAAGCTCCACTATATGGTGCAACTTGATGACGGTCGGGTCTGGAAGCGTCATATTGACCAGTTGCGCAGGGTTGGTGAAAATGCACGAAACTCTGAGACAGACGAATTTTCTTTACGCCCTGAAGAGAGTCGTCGTCAAAGTGATGCAACCGAAGCTTCTAACATGCCTGACAGTCAAAGTCAAAAGTACGATTCGGAAGTAAACATGCGTGACACTAACACTGCTCCCATTGAAAAACCGAATCCTAAACACACTAATACTCCTACTACCCCTACTCCTAGTACCTCCGAGATCCCATCGACTATGAACCCCAATGTAGCGGTTGGTGGACTCTCTGGTCCAGCAGGACTGCCAGCGGACACAGGACTACGTCGATCCCAACGAGTCACCCGACCCCCGGAGAGGCTGAAACCCTAGGAAGCAGTTTCTTTGCGGGGAAGAGCTGTTATATCCTACAAAGGAAGGAAGCTGGCAGCACTGGAGCTGCCAGATGCATGGATTGACAGCCGGGCAGGACGACGGATGGACCACATGCGGTCAGTAGTGTCCCAACCACGAAGCAAGGCAGTCAAGGAAGACAATACGTTACACACTACAAATACTACCAGTTAATAAAGTAATACTTTACACATTACAAATACCACAATGAGGTTGCTGGTTTCGTCGATGTTCTTCTCTAAGAACTGCAACCCATCAACATGACCCTTGCACGCTTCTACAAGTGAGCGAAGATCGCTGGCTGCTTCGCGTTGCACGGGTTTAAGTTGGAGCAACCCAGCAATGTGTTCGAATTTTCGTCCAATTGTCCTACAGCAGACTTTTCAATGTTCGACATACTTGCCGCAACATTTTTTCGTCCTCTCCCGATAGCATTGTAGTTGCTACATCACTATCCTCTTTGTCACTCGTAGCCTCACTTTCCTCGGAGATTATACGCCGTACACGCTTGCCTGTGTTCCGCATCAAAGAGCGTCTCATAACAATCGAGCTCGTATCAGACTGATCACTATCTGACGATTCCGATTGAATGGCGAGACGAGTGCGTTTCGTTCGGCGGACATTAACGATGGATTCGTCACTGCCGGAGCAATGACAACCCGACTCTTCGGAACCGTGTGATGCATCCTTGCGCACTGCCCTATCTTCAACATCAACAGAGGATGAAGAAGAGGAAATGGTAGATGATTCTTCATTCTGATCATCTTCGCTGTCTTCAGCGTCACTTTCATCATCGTGGTCATCTACGGTCAATCGGGATACAACTTCTCCCGTGATCGGTCTACAAGACTGACACACGTACGTACGTGACTCCGTGGACTCTATACACAGGGTGGCCACTCAACCGGGAAAACCGGGAAAACCGGGAATCAGCCTTGAATTTAATTTTTCCGGGAAAAAAACCGGGAAAACCGGGAATTTCGCCGAAAAAACCGGGAATATTTTTCATATAATATTTTTTTGAGATTTACATATTTTATTCTCGTAGCGTAATTAAATTTTCCTTTAAAATTGTCACTACATTTCAATTGTTAAGGGCGACATTTGTTGTCAGCTGTTTGAAGGTCCAATGTATCCATATTGCGTTTTCGTTTCTTCCAGTAGTGCCGGCGTAGAGGCAAAGCGAGAAAGCATGATGATTTTGTCGCCAGGGAAGCAATGTGTACGAAAGACAAACGCATCGAGGGTTAACATTCGTAACATGGTAACGGGGATTTCCAGTTGAAATTGTAAAAGCATTGATCATCTGTTTAAACACTCGATATGAAATGGCAAAGCAACCAAATGTCTTTGTATATGCTTCAGATAGTAGCCAAAACAGTTATTTTAAATCTAGTAAATCTACTAGCTGAAAAGCTAATCGCTTCCTATGATTGTACGAAAATATTCACAGCGTTCAAATCCGTCCTTTGAAATTTCAATTGCAAACTCCTGTCCTTCTACCAATATTTCCTGATGAGATCCTTTATCCTGTTGAGTTTATAAGGTTGCTTGTTTCGGGACGATCGCACGCGGTGCAATCTCTTGCTTCACTTGTTATGAATATGTCACTATGGATGTACCTTTCGGATGTGATCTGATCGATTTATATGCTTGCAGATATACGGAAATAATTATGTATGTTTCATTCTATTTGTCAGCAATGGTTTGATATGGATAAAGGTTTTTGTTTTACCTTTAACTGTTAACCACTCTCTAGCAGGTGTATTGGTTGTTTTGGTATGGGATCTCATTGTATTGCGGCATTCGCTAGACGAGTGTGCTGATCAGTTTTTATTCTTGGTGAAATGTAGCTCATTTGAGTTGTTGGTGTGTTTGCATAAAATTTTGATAACGTGAATCATTTGTATCGACGTGTTTATGAACGTGTCTTTTGATAGAAATATTAGAAGATGTACAACAGGTATGCTACATCTCCCTTCTTTTGTTGAAAAATGTTATGATTAAGCAAATTCTATGAGCGAAGGAAAAACATTTTTCATTTCTAATTTTGAGCCGAATTAAAAATTAATTTGTTATTTATGTCATTAATGAAGTTGTTCTTTAACATTTTTATAAGGATTTTCTTTTAAAATATATACGCTCAAGCAATGTGTGTTGTTGCAATGAAAGTTCAGTTTACGATGCTCTATAATCCCAAACCGTATGTGTTGTCCCTGTTTTCCTTCGGTTTTTCAATAGTTTTTGTTTTTGAAAATTTTGAAGTTATTTCCTAAAAGTATTCTTTAAGACATAACTTACATGCAGTTTTGACCTACCTAAAAAACCATAGAGACATATAACAGCCAAGTTTATCTACTATAAGCAATCGAAATGTAGTGAACCTGCATAAACTAGAAAAAACCGGGAAAAGCTGGGAAAAAACCTGGAAAACCGGGAAAAAACCGGGAATTTGAAATCATAATCTGAGTGGACACCCTGATCTAGGATGATACCAACATACAAGAAGGAGAATCGTTCGCAGGCTGAAAATTATCGCGGAATCACCTCATTGTGCGCATGCTCGAAAGTGTTTGAACGTATTATTCACGGTCCTCTACTATCCGCTGCGATGAGCTACATAAGCCCATACCAACATGGGTTTGTGCCGAACCGGTCCACCACAACTAACTTGGCTGAATTTGTTAGTTTTGCGAAAAAGCAACTAGATAAGGGCTACCAGCTAGACGCGATCTACACCGACATAAAAGCGGCCTTCGACAGCGTTCAGCATGATTTCCTCCTCGCCAAACTCACTGTACTGGGTATTTCACCACCAGCGATAAGATGGCTGCAATCCTACATCTCTGAGCGGAGGTATAACATAAAGGTAGAAGCACAAACCTCTCGCACAGTGATTAGTACATCTGGCCTGCCACAGGGCAGCAATCTCGGTCCGCTACTCTTCTTGCTGTTCATTAACGATGTGACCGTAGCGATTCCGGAATGCAGGCACTTGATGTACGCGGACGACATCAAATTATTCGCTGGCGTCCAATCTATAAGCGACTGTGATCAACTACAGCAGCACGTCGATAGCATCAATCGTTAGTGCATCAATAACGGGTTATTGTTGAGCATCTTTAAATGTCAGGCAATCACCTTGACCAGAGCACGCAATCCAATAAGCTTACCTTACTCCATCGGCAATATCCCACTAGAATGAGTCCGCAGTATAATAGCATCATTGAAAGGGGCAACTAGATGCTCAATTTGATTTTGAGAATAACAAAGGAGTTCCGGGACCCGGTCTGCACTAAGACTTTGCAGTGTTTGCCACCTATGTTCAGCACTAACCCAGCGATGATTGAAATAGCTCATCAACTGTTGCCTCTAAAGCAACTGGTATTGAAATAGCTCATTGACAGTTGTCTCTAACTCATCTCATCTCATCTCTAACTCATCTGACTTTGTCTCTAACGCATCTGGGTTGCCTCAAGCCAAAAAACAAAGAAAAACTAAAGTAATTGTGATCATGAGAAGTTGTAGAACTCCAAGAACAATAAAAATTATTAATTTGGTATGCTTTAAAGCTATTCTTATGTATTTTTGAACAATTTTGAGTTTGCGTACCTGGCTGCATACGTATCAACTAAGAACCCTGCATTGTGGTGTTCAACCCGGTGGCATAAACGCACTACATATCGAGTTTTGATTATATACATATCGAGTTTTGGCCATTTCTGGCCACACCGTTGCACACCGGCCCGCCACTTCCCGCCCTCGGAGGGTCACGAAAATTTTCCTGAATTTTTGTTGGATTTTTCCAAGCACTTTGGTGACGATCGGTCAATCCGTCTCGGAGTTACAGCTTCTGTCCACGGTTTATACTTTGTGTGGAAAGTTGCCCGAAGTACGGGAAAATGGCGGGTGAGGGGTGAGGTAAGGTAGAAGGGAAGAGTGGAACCATTCCCTTTGCTTGCTTCTTCTATTGCCGGTCCCTAGTGAGGTGGTATGGTGTTCGTTCCCCTTGGCTGCTGCTTAGTACAGTGTGTCGTTGATTGCATACCCCAAGGGGTAAGAGCTCGGGTACCAAAATATCTCTGTCCACGGTTTGTACTTTAGCCCAACTCTACTGCTGTCTTGCTCTAAGGGCTAGCGCAACATTTAACCCTAATATCTACGACCAAAAACCTACCCGCAAATGTGATCGAAATATTTCCACCGCACCGCAACCAATCAATAACGCTCATTAGTTTAACAAAGCGGTTTAAAAAATTATATGGTTTATATTAAGCGTAATCGATCGATTCCGGTACAAAATGCATGAAATATCCGGGTGTGGTGGAAATATTCACCGGTGTAGGTTTTTGGTCGTAGATTTAACCCTAATAGAGTTAAATGTTGCGCTAGCCCTTAGAGCAAGACAGCAGTAGTGTCGTCGTCTTTTTTTCGCAACAAGGCCGTTGATCTACTAATATCAGCGCAAGCTGGTAAAGGGGTACCCACTCACACTCGTTACTTCTGCGCGGCTGGTTTGGCCAAACTGTTTTATCGGTACAGTAATAGTGAAACGGATAGAATTTTCGGTCGGAGTGACAAGAATGGAAAGTAATGCAAAATCATAAACGGAGTGAGTTTGGAGTGTTCAGTGTTTAGCGTCAGATAAGTATCGATCATGTATCGAACCACACCGCTAAAAAATCTCTGCTTTCTTTTTAGAAGCCACCTGGAGGCAATTAGATGGATGGAGGATTTTGGGTTGCTGCGAAAGAACAACATTTGTCCAGGATGTCACGCCGAGATGCCCCTGGTCGAACGAGCAACAACACGGGATGGATGGGAATACCGCTGTCGGACATCGGAGTGCAAAGGGCGAAGGGTAAGTGTTAGGTTAGGATCCTTTTTTGCAGGGAATAGTGTTAGTTTGCTAGATTTCATGATAGTAGTTTACGAATGGTCGCAGGGAAGCAAGTTAGGGAAGGAGAGGTATCGAAAGGGTTTGCTATAAAAGTCAACAAGCAGCTTATGGAATTTGTATTAGATTTTTACTTGTGAGGATAGGCCACTAATAGGAGATGAGGGATGCATAGTGGAGGTAGATGAGACGTCACTAGTTAGGAGAAAATATAATAGAGGGTTAGCGCAGGAAACACCCAGTGGTTCGTAGGTGGAGTGTGTAGGAGTAGTCAGGAGATCTTTTTGCGCAGGGTAGAACGCAGGAACATGGAATCCCTGAAGGATTGCATCACCAGCAACGTCCGTCGAGGGACCACGATAGTAACCGATCATTGGCGGGAGTACAGTCGCTTAGACAGAGGCAGTTATACTCACCGTACCGTCAATCACAGCGAAAATTTCGTAGACCCAAGGGATCCATTGGTTCATACCCAAACCATAGAAGGTTTGTGGGGAATTTTGAAACTTTTTTTGAAGACGAAGGGTCCTAATAGGACCCCGCGCGTCGACGCGCATTTGGCGGAATTTTTGTTTAGGAGATTTGACAGCAGCTCAGTATTTAGGAGAATTTTAGAAGCGTTAGCAGCAGCAAAACAGGCAGGGAAATTTCTACGATAGGTTGATAGGAGTATAGGGCATAAAAGAGTAGGAGGTAGGGCATTACTTTTCTTTTCTTTTCAGCTGGCCAGCAAAACCCTATCCCAACCTCCTCGTGGTGCTGGCTGGAATATGCAATGTTTTGCATATACCGACTGGGAAGGTGCTTTGACTTGTTTTTTGTTTATTTATATTTTATGTGCAATCCCACTGCCTGCACAAGGCGTTCGACATGACTTTTTTTCAGACATGATGACTGAAGATGAACAAATATTCCTCGTTGCGTCTTCCTTTTTCATTTACGAGCCCTTTACTTTGACATGAAGATGCATATTTACAAATTACATGCAGGCAAGAGACGAACCTTACGTCTAACCGAGACGAGAACTGACAAAGAGAACGATTACAAATTATCAAACCCACACTAAAGTACCCGTAACGACGATAGAAAACAGAGCTACTGATAGCGCGACGACAACGGACTGATATCAATAAGACCCGGTTGACAAAATTCAAATTTTTTGCAGCTGTCATGTAGTTACAACAAGCTTTTCCATGGCAAATTGCTGGGACTCTTACTGGAACTACATACAGTACCAGGCATCCAAAGTCGGACACTTGAAAATCGAACAATATTTTCACGTTGGGTTAAGTTATCTTCTTCTTCGAAGCAGCTAGTGACACAAAACTTCACAGGGGACTTCTCAAACCATTGTTCTTTGCGAATATGCAAAAAAGAGAAACAAAAAATCTACAATTGCGTAACTAATGGGACACGAACGAAAAAAGTCTTGTTTTCGAGCAAGCAGTCGGACACCTTGCATATCACACAGAAAGCATTGTTTTAATATTTGGTAGCACTACCATTGGCATTTATTACTGCTTGTAATCTTTTGGGCATACTTTCAACTATCGATCGTTAGGATCGTTGTCCTGGTAAAATCCAAAGTCCAAGTGACGCCTAAGGCTGGTGTCATTGCTTTACCGCACGATGTTTTGTCGGACGACAGGTCCGCCAATTTTTCTGTAATTCTTTAAATTCTAAGACGATTACATGAATTTTATTATTTTTCTGAGATGAAAGGCACAAC
The DNA here is from genome assembly GCF_943734765.1 of Anopheles ziemanni. Lineage (NCBI taxonomy): Eukaryota > Metazoa > Arthropoda > Insecta > Diptera > Culicidae > Anopheles > Anopheles ziemanni. The sequence goes on along the minus strand of NC_080705.1, from coordinate 49,460,266 downwards.
TCCGAGTTTATAAAGTCCAACTTTGTTGACAGATAAAATCGGATGCGTCCATCCGAAAAAATCAAATGATTTTGATTTTGTCGTGCGGAGAAATCGTGCGAACCTTGCAGCTGTCAAATCCCATACATTTTCGTCTGTCAAAAGATCGTGCGGTAAAGCACTGACACCAGCTTAATTCCCACACCGTTGTATGGGGGCCCCTCCTTCCCGCCCTCGGAGGTTCACGAAAATTTTCCTGAATTTTTGTTGGATTTTTCCAAGCACTCGTACCAAGTTTGATGACGATCGGTCAATCCGTCTCGGAGTTACAGCTTCTGTCCACGGTTTGTACTTTGTGTGGAAAGTTGCCCGAAGTACGGGAAAATGGCGGGTGAGGGGTGAGGCAAGGTAGAAGGGAAGAGTGGAACCATTCCCTTTGCTTGCTTCTTCTATTGCCGGTCCCTAGTGAGGTGGTATATTCGTTCCCCTTGGCTGCTGCTTAGTGCAGTGTGTCGTTGATTGCATACCCCAAGGAGCAAGATCTCGGGTACCAAAATATCTCTGTATTTTAGCCACGCACTATCTTAACTGTCAAGTGACATATACGAGGGTTACCTTTTAAGTTTCGGGATTTGGAAAAACTGGTGATGCAATCTGTTAATTATCAATTTTATCGTAAAGTTTGGCGTTTTGAGGTTATCCGTACTCAGAACGTTTTGACATACGAGCGCTATTTGTGTTGTTAAAAAAATGTTTTAAGTTTCAATCGACACGAGTCTTTTTTGAGAGATCTTCGCTTCTTCAGGTGTTGAAAAACGTTGAAATCTCAGTTTATTTTTTACGTACGGGAATTAAAAGAAGTCATTTGGTGCTAGATCCAAGACTATATGGCGGATGACTCATCAAATCGATGTTTTGAGTACTCAAAAATGCAGTTGTTTGAGCCGATGTGTGAGAGCTCGCATTGTCGTGGTGACGGGTGATCCATCGACAGCGGTTGAATTTCCTGATTTCTTGAAAGACAACTGGCAAACAAATTGTTGTGTACCACTCAGAATAGACTGTTCTGCGTTGTTCTAGAGGTTTGGTTGCGATATATCCAGTGTTTCCGAAAAAACATGCGACCATTTGCTTAGAAGTGCTTCGTGCGTGAACAACTTTGGTTGGATTCGCCTCATCTTGAAACACCCATACAGTCGATTGCAGTATAGCTACGGGCTCATTCGCGTCACCTGTCACGATATTAAAGACGGGTTTTGAAGCACCGCAATCGTATTTGTCGAGCATTTCTTCCGACCAATCGACACGAGTCTTTTTTTTGAGCGATTGACAAATTTTGTGGAATCCAACACCAGGATATTTGTTTACAGTTTAATGTTTATGCAGTATTAAGTATATGCTGGTTCCAGTAATACCTAAGGTTGTCTCTATCTCACAAAAAGTCACATGACGATCTTGCAATATCCGTTCACGCACAGCATCAATTGTTTTCGGAACGACAACTGATTTTGGACGACTTTCACGAAATTCATCTTGGAGTGAACTCCGACCACGATTTAAATTTCCCAACCATCGATAAATACTAATCATTGATAGAGCTTCATCACCAACAGTTGAATTAAGTTCATTCATGCACTACTGCTGTGTCAATTCACGTCGAAAGTTGCAAAAACTAATCGCATGAAAATGTCCACGACCCAATTCCACAATTTGGCGGACATAGACACTTTTAACATTTTTTTAACAACACAAATAGCGCTCGTATGTCAAAACGTTCTGAGTATGTATAACCTCAAAAACGTTAAACTTTACGATAAAATTGTTAGTTGGTAGATTGCATCACCAGTTTTTTCAAATCCCGAAACTTAAAAGGCAACCTACGTATTAATCCAAGCAAGTACATTTATGCCACCGAGTTGAACACCACAATGCAGGCTTCTTAGTTGACATACGTATGTAGGCACGCATAAAAATTAAACGCAAAATTGTTCAAAAATACATAAGAATAGCTTTAAAGTACACCAACATAATAATGTTCATTGTTCTTGGAGTCTTACAATGTATCATAACCAGAATTACTTTGGTTTTTCCTTATTTTTCATCTTGAGTGGGTTGCCGGTGTTAGAGATATAGTCAGATGAGTTAGAAACAAAATGAGATGAGTTAGAGACAACTATCAATGAGCTATTTCAATACCAGTTGCTTTAGAGACAACAGTTGATGAGCTATTTCAATATAACGTGCGTTAGAGACAAAATCCCCCGCTTTCGAAGCAAAGTTGGCTGGCAAAGCCTGCATTCTGTGTACTAGTGCGCTCAATACTAGAATACGGCGCAGTTGTATGGCAGCCGACCGCGCAGGTGTGGATCAATCGCCTGGAAGCCATCCAGCGGAAAATGACGCGAGTTGCAGTTGGCATGCTGCCTTGGGGCGATCTCGGACTCGTTGCCTCGGTATACCACGCGCTGCCTGCTGCTGGGGTTGGAGCCACTCGCCGATAGGAGAGTTAACGCTCAGCGGACGTTTGTATTCAAGCTATTAAACGGATCTATTGATGGCTCCGCACTGCTTGAGTCCATAAATTTTCACGCGCCATCACGCTCTCTTCGTTCCCGAGCACTATTGACCACTAGCCACTTCCGTACACAGTCTGGACAAACCGACTCAATGAATACCATGTGTGTGGAGGTCAACGAAGCTTGCGACCTGTTCGATATCAAGTTGCCCCTCGCGTCATTCCGCGCCCGACTCAGGCATAGTAGTGCTTCAACGTAACGTCCCGTTGATAATGTCTGTGTCTTGTAAAAAATATTATATAAAAACTATTTATAAGATATGTCTTAGCCACAGGATGGCCGGACTGTCCCCCAATAAGCATTAAACATTAAACATAAAACATTAAAAATATTGTCATTAAGTGAAAAAATCGAGGGAGTCAAAGGGATTTTTGAAGCATTTGGTCTTTGCTCAGGAGCGAATTTAAACGTGCAGAAGACTGTTGCCATGGACATCGGCATGTTTACAACTGAAAATTGAATAAATGTTCCATAGCTTCACACATTGGAACCTCTACGACTGGTAGGAATCCTATTTACAAACAATGTACGTGACGCAGCAGCGCAGAACTGGGATGTAATAATCCAGAAGTTCCGAAATTTGGTCTGGCTGCACAGAGTGAGAGACTTCAACTTGGTGCAGAGGGTGATACTTCTCATATCCTTTCTGTTAACGAAGTTGTGGTACGTGGCCTCGGTCTGTGGTCCCCGTGCAGTGAACATAGCCAAAGTCATGGGCCTAGTAGGATCTCTCCTCTGGAGCGATTCAGGTGGCATACGTGTTCCCCTTCAACAGCTGGCCTTGTCACGAGATCGAGGTGGTTTAAACCTCCATATTCCAGCGGTAAAAGCAATCGCACTGCTCACCAATAGATATGTGACCGAACACCAGTGTCTCGAGTATGGAACCCAACATATCTTGGTTGCAATAACATATCCATGTCTTGGCACCGTCATCCAGCAACTGGCTTATGTTATGTTACGAGGGCTGACAATAAAGTAAAGTCTCCAACGCTGCAACTTCGCCGGATCACGCGCTAGGCGAAATCTGGCAACACCGCCGTGTTCCTTGGTTCCTTCACTACCACTTTGCTGCTGGGTGAGGCTTCCCCGACCGCTCAGTCTTGGCTGAGCAGCCGTCAACGATGGAGGTACCCCTCGCGTCAGCGTCCAAGTGCGAATTGCGTTCTGTAATACGTTTTTTGAGTGCGAAAAAGGTGACACCTATTGAAATCCATCGTCAACTAGTTGAAGTTTACGGGGAAAAGTGTATGGACATAAAAAACGTGCGTAAGTGGAGCCGCGAGTTCAATTCCGGGCGCACTAATGTTCACGACGAGGAGAGAAGTGGCCGACCGTCGGTCTCGGATGCGATTTTTCAAGCAGTGGAGGCAGAAATGCTCAAAAACCGCCGTGCGACAACTAGGGACTTGGAAGAGAAGCTTGGAGGAGCGTGTAGCAGCGAAACAATCCGTCATATCCTTGTGAACAACTTGCAGTATCACAAAGTTTCTGCCCGATGGGTGCCGAAACAGCTGACCGAAGACCACATGAAGCGGCGCGTGGAATGTGCGACCAAAGTTGTGGCCCGTTTTGAAGAGGAAGGCGATGATTTTTTGGAAGGGTTTGTTACGGGGGATGAAACGTGGGCTCATCACTACACACCCGAAACAAAGGAGTCGTCCAAACAATGGCGCCATAGCGATTCTCCGAAACCCAATAAGTTTAAGGCGACACTGTCAGCCGGCAAGGTGATGGCTATGGTGTTTTGGGATCGCCACGGGGTATTGTTGGTGGATTTCATGCCAAGGGGAACCACAATATGCAGCAAGGTACTGTGAGACCCTGGAAAAGCTTCGTCGTGCCATAAAAAACAAACGCCCGGGATTGCTGAGCAAAGGAGTGAAATTTCACCACGACAACGCGCGCCCGCACACAGCCAACGTTACCCTTGACCTGCTCAAGAAATTTGGCTGAACATCATCGATCACCCTCCCTATAGTCCCGACGTGGCCCCAAGTGACTACCACATGTTCCCCGCCCTGAAAAAACATCTCGGAGGGAAGAAGTTTGAAAGTGACGCGGAGGTTCAGAAAGAGGTCAACACCTGGCTGCGCGAGGCGGACGGAGAGTGGTATTCTGCCGGGATAGACAAGTTCATCGTGCGGATGCGCAAGGTGTTGGAAAAAATGGCGATTATGTAGAAAACACTTTTTGTAAATAAATGTCTTTTCTATGAAAAAAAAAAATTGGAGACCTTACTTTATTGTCAGCCCTCGTATTAAGATTATGGCACAATTCCCATCACTAAAAAAATAAGGTGTGGAAAAACATCCACGGCAACAAGCTCAGCTCAGAACAACGATCCGCACTGTACCTGTATGTGAATGGCAAGATTGCGCACGGAGAGCTGCTGGAGAGGATGGGTCGGACATCCTAGGCGGCCTGCATGTATTGTGCTGCACGGCAAACCCTGGAACACAAGTTCGTCTCGTGTCCTCGTGCTAGTGTCGCGTGGAAGCTGCTGCTGCAATGCATCAAGGGTGCTGCTCCAGGATTCCCGGGCTCGTTCCAGTCCCTTCGGCCAGTGTTGGAGCGGATACCATATCCACAGCATAAAATTATCTCAAGTTTGTGTGCTAACTACGTCGTCCACATCGTTGGCAACAACGATGCTGCGATTGACATAACAGTATTGAAATGTAGCCTTGGCCGGGAACAAAGTGGTGGAGCCCACAGCATCACAGCGAGCGGCTGCTGATCGGCTTTGCGGTTGACCTCACCGTGCCTGGCAGAACTCCGCGGGAAACCTCGTCGCTGACCACCCTGTCCGTGTTGGCAGTGCAGCGCTGGATGGCCGTACACCAGCTATCCCTTGCGCTCCAAAAACCGGAAATGGTCATAGTCAGCAGCCTCAGGAGAAGACATCCGAAAATGCCGGTTCGGGTCGGGGGCTCCGTGTTGCGATCAAAGCGCCACATTCGCTACCTCGGAGTTCAGTTGGAGGATCACCTATCCAGGTACTTCGACGTGAAGGCGGTCACCGAAAAGTCGACACAAATCAGCCGGGCCCTGGGATTCCTTCTAAAGAACCACGGTGGACCGTCTTCGCAACGTCGGTGATGTGGTACGCGGTCCCGGTTTGGTGGAAGGCGACGGAGCTGCAGTGTTACCGGCGCAGGCTGAACCGGGTCCACAATCGGTCGACAAAAATGGTGACCAGCACGGTCCGTGTGATAAAGTACGACGTAACCACCGTGGTCGCTAGGCTACCGCCGATTGTGGAGCTGATCCAAGAGCACCATCGGTGCCACGAGCGCAGCACCCGCGACTGTCAGGAAGGAGGAGCGCGCTGAGCCCGTATCAACCAACAACCTAGCCGAGCACCTGCTCCACAGCCAGGAGGCGTGGGGACGGATGGACGAGGCTACCAGGCTCATCTGCTCCGAGCTACAGCGACACTGGAATATCGAGCAGCAATCTGGCGGTGGGTGACTGTGCGGGCGGCAGCGGTAGAAGCGGCCCGAGAACGCGCAAAGGCGGGGCGCTTCGGGCGAGACCCGACCCTTCGCGGACGAATCCATCAGATGGACGATGAAACCAGGCGAGTCTTCCGGACAGCTACTGGACAACATCCGGCGACTTCGCGTCGCCAGACCAACAGCAGGTAGCGGAAGCAGCGCTAAAAGACGCAGAGCGAGAGCTACGGAGTGCCCGACGCGAGCGCCGGTACAGTGCCAGACGCTCACCTCCACACAGCTCTACCGTGCAGGTGCATGCTGTGTGGGAGTATTAACGAGCTAGAGGAGGCACTAGCGAAGTTGTCGAAAATTTAGGTGATATTAGTTAAGTATTAGGAGTTGTAGCGAAAATAGAGAGAACCTTAATATAAAAGACCCTCCAACGATAAGCGACTTACCCACCCCACCGCACGTCTAGCAGCTTTTGCCGTCCGTGCTCCTGCACAGGAATCGACTATTCCGGACCGATGACAGTGGCCAGTGGTCGAATAACAGAAAAGCGCTGGGTCGTTTACATGCCTAACGATCTGGGCTATCCATATCGAGACGTTTGCCTCCTTAAACACAAGTTGCTGCATAATGGCCATCAGAAACTTCACCACGCGTAAAGGGACACCGATAGAAATCGTTTGCGACAGGAGGACTAATCATATCAGTGCAAGCCGTGAGTTGAAGGAAGCACTCGCGTTAATATTAATATGTGGGTCCATTACAAAAATAAAGTAAATTTTTGACAATCGTTCTTAGTTCTATTTATGTATTCAATTTGTCGGTTAATGTTATTTTCAAAAGTTGTTGGTATTTTTAATAGTGAAGAACAATCAGCATTCATCGTGTTCCGCTCTTTTTTGCCGAAATAATGCGTGTAATGTAAAAAAACATGTGATAAATGTTATTTTACATCACTTTCCACAAGATTGTTGGATGACCCATTACCCATCGATGGAAACAAACTGACAGTAGCACTCTATTGGCTCGTGATGGCCATTAGATTATCGTAGGCGATACCGTGTCCGTGTTAAGTAAAGTTAACTGTTCGAAAATTGTAAGCAAACGCTAGCAACCGCCACGCACCCGTTTTCCTACGCCACATTAGCAATATATGTATCAACATAAAGCAGAAAAAAATTCCAGATGTTAAGTCCAAAAGCAAGGCCTTCCTGGTGTGGAGAAATTCAAAACTAAATTTGTCCAAGAGATAAGTGATGCTTTGTATGAAGAATCCAGGGTTCACTTAGAAGATTTGGCTAACCTGGTGAAGAAGCACGGGATAAAAGGGATAGATTCTATTGACAACAGGGCAAACTGGGTGGAATTCTTCCTTGTCCATAACGATAAGAGATATCGTTCAAATTATTGAGAGGGACAACCGTTGCTAACGAAAGTGCATGAATCAGGGAAAAAGAATGAGAGAATTGAACTGGTAGTTGACGAGACAGGGCCCCTTGTCTACGAGTTCTCCCCAATATCTTGGAATTCTGTTGCCGAACTATTGGGAGAGGAAAAGGTGAAAGTAGCTTTAGATTTGCTCTCCCTGCAATATCCGGAGTGCGCCAAATGGCCAAGGTGATACCCACTATAAACAACTTCAGATTCCATTTGGCTAAAGAGGCTAGCGTCACTTTCGACATAGGTACATTACTGTGTGTATTGACCTACCTTCCTGGGTATGGAGCTGTCATACAAGAATACTTCATGAACCCTCTAACTAAAATTAGAATTTTTTTATATGTATGAAAAAAATTATTTTAATCTAAGGTACTGATTTTTTTTTTGGACATACATACACGTACATGACGAGGAAAACGAAATGGCCGATATGCTGAGCCGAGTCGGAACAATTTCCTCGGACAAAATCGACTACGAGCAACTGGCGCAATCAAAACACACAGCTGACAAAACTTAGTATTTTTTTTAAATCCACCAAAAAACACAACAGTAATACTTGAAAATATCTGCCTACCGCAACTTCAGTTACCCGGATTGCAACACAAAACCAGCGTTCTTCACCCAACCACATCGACCTCATCGGTTCTTTGCCACCATCAGAAGACAATTGTTATTGCCACATGATGATCGAAAAATTTACACGCTGACCAGAATCGATCCCTCTTCCTAATATAACCGCCGAAACCGTTGCTAATAGTCGCCAGTAGAACTGAATCACGGCGTGCAAATTCGGCGTGCTGGAGAAAATCACCACCGATTAAACCAGACAACTCACAACAATTTTATTTTTATACCAAAAGTTGCTGCCCATAAAGAATTAGACACGTTCCTCAACATCAATCACATAAGATTAACCGAGAATCCAATTACTTGGTGGTAAAAAGAGGCCAAAACATGTTGAAGAGCAAACATAGCAAACATACAACGGTATAACAAAGCAACCTTATATATCAGTTAGCAAATACAGATTGTATATTCCACACGTACTTTTCTAAAGCTCTGCTTTTGGGTTATGGGCCCAGCCTAAACCCTAACCACGAAAAAGTTGTTAATTTTTCATTCCTGTGTGGCTGTGTAAAGCTTATTGGGAGGAAAAATGGAGGAAAAGAAGATTTATTTGTTCGATGGCGCGAATTTCAACAATTGGAGCTTCCGGATGGAGATATTCCTAGAGGAGCTGGACCTTTTGGATTGTATTCGCGTTGAGGCGGACAAAGTGGAGGAATACAAGGTGCTGGAAACTGATACGGCGGCAGAAAAACTGGCTAAGCAGTTGAAGCTGTGCGATAGGCAGAAGAAGGACGTGAAATGCAAGTCGGTACTGGTCCGGAACATCGCGGATTCACAGCTTGAATACATCAAGGGTAAGCAGAATCCGCGACAGATTTGGACAACGCTTGAAAACACGTTCGCTAGAAAAGGCATATCGGGACAGTTTTACATCCTGACAAAGCTTTCGGCGATGAAGTTTTCGGAGTCCGGTTCTCTTCAGGCGCACCTACTCGAGTTCGAGCGGATGGTGCGGGATTTGGAAGCTGCCGGCATAAAACTACAGGAAAGCTTGGTTGTGTTTTATCTGCTGCAAACAATGTCGAGTTCGTATGGTCAGCTCGTGACAGTTCTGGAAACGCTTGCACCGGAGCAGTGCACACTTGATTTTGTGAAAGCTCGTCTCCTGAGTGAAAGTATGAAACGGGAGAACAGTGATGAGGGGAAAGATAGTATCAATTCGATGGCGTTTGGTGGAAAAGGTGCCAAATCGAAGCTGAAGTGTTTTAATTGCAAAAGGCTTGGGCACAAACGAATGGATTGTCCTCTACTGCAAGAAGGAGCTTTTGGGAAACTAAACAAAGGAAAGTAGTTTAAGACTAGAGACGAAAAAGCGCATGTAAGCGAAACATCTATCACTTTTCTATGTAGTGATTCGAGGGACATCAAGGAAGAATGCAGTAACGATTTCAAATGGATCTTAGATTCTGGTGCTTCTGATCATATGATCAATTCTGCAGAATTTCTTCGTGATGTAAAGAAATTGCACGATCCGATTATGATAAGAATCGCATCAGGTGAAATGTTACAAAGCAATCACAAAGGAAAAGTCGATACTATAGCAACAATCGGTGGTCGTCGAATGAAATATGTTGTTGAAGATGTTTTGTTCGTTCCCCGTTTGAGATATAACCTTTTCTCGATTCCTCGCATTGGACAGCTTGGAATGGAAATAACCTTCTCGAAAAATGTTGCTGTAATTAAACGCGATGGTCAGAAACTGTGCACAGGAAGTCGATTGAATCGCCTTTATGAACTGGACGTAGAGGTTATGAAACCAAACAGATCGGAAGTGCTGATTTCGCAGAACTAAACAAATGATGCTGAGCTTTGACATAGAAGATATGGTCACATAGGCAAGAGTGGCTTGATGAAAATTATCCGTGATGAAATGGTCAGAGGATTGTCTTTGAAGAAAGAAGCTATAAACGCTACAGATGGCATGGGTGGTGGTAATGTATGCGGTCCTTGCATGGAAGGCAAACAGACGCGAAAACCTTTCCAGGAGAAGAAGTTGCGTAGTTCCCGGCCACTTGAGCTAATACACAGTGACGTTTGTGGTTATATGAATCCGACCTCTTGGAACGGCAAACGTTATTTCGTCACATTTACGGATGATTTTACTCATTTCTGTGCGGTTTATTTCATGAGCACGAAAACCGAGGTTTTGGAATATTTCAAAACATATACTGCTATGGCAGAAGCTCATTTCGACAGCACTATTAGTCGTATACGTTGCGACAACGGAGGAGAGTACGTTAGCAAGAAATTTTTAGATTTCTGCCGTATGAAAGGAGTACAAATTGAATTCACAGTCCCATATACTCCCCAGCAAAATGGAACCAGTGAACGATTCAATCGTACTATCCTCGACAAAGCCAGAGCTATGATAGCAGATTCAAGCATGAATCGAAACATGTGGAACGAAGCCGTGTTAACGGCTGTTTATCTCATAAATCGAAGCCCCACAGAAGCATTGAAAGCGAATAAAACTCCGTATGAACTCTGGTACGGGCATAAGCCGGACGTATCACGATTGCGCATTTTTGGGAGTAAAGCGTACAGCCATATCCCGAAGGAAAAGCTAAACAAAATGGAGCCTCGCAGTAAAACTAGTTATTTTGTTGGCTATGGTGGTGGTGGCTACCGTTTATGGGATGGAAAGCAGATTTTTATTGCAAGAAATGTTGTTGTAGAGGAAACATCAACAAACCAGCGGCATACGAATAACCAGGCCGATAATGAATTGCATCAAAATCATGGTCAGTGGATTGGACCATATACTCCTGTAGTTGTTCCTGATCGTGCTGAAAACGGAATAGAACCCATTCAAGAATCACCGATTATACGTATGGAGGTTAATACTGATAGTGATGATGGTGATGTACAATCCATGCAACGATCGCCAATCGAAACTGATACTGATGAGGATACATTTGACGATGCGAGAAATAATGCTTTAGAAGAAAACCAAGTTCGGTTTCAGGAGGGGAATAACGATTTTCCTAGACGCAGCGATCGAGTTCGGAAGCCTCCTGCAAAATTGAACGATTACTTGTGTTTTGCCTATGCATTGAACGCTGAAAATTTTGTTGAAAACGTTCCTGATAGCATCGATGAATTGAAGAAGCTTGATGATTGGTCTGAATGGAAACAATGGAAAAAGAAGAGATCTACATGCGTCAACCAAAAGGATTTGAGGAGGAGAATAAAGTGTGTCGACTCAACAAATCCATTTATGGTTTGAAACAAGTATCGAAAGCTTGGAACGAATGCTTTTAATGTTCTGCGCTAGCCGACTGCATCTGTGAGATACTGTGGACCTGCAAACTATTTGAAGAGCTGCATCTTCGAGAAAATGTGCCTGCAGAGATCTTCGAAGATAATCAGTCTGCTATTGCTATTGCTAAATCGCTCAAGCATACTGAGGTGAAGTTGCATTTCATCAAGCAGTGCGTCCAAGAAGAAAAGGTGAAGCTGAACTACATCCCAACCGCTGATCAACCTGCGGATATGCTAACAAAGGGACTACCTCAGGCGTCATTTGTTAGACATCCCAAGCTGTCTTGGGAGTTGAACAGTTATGTGTTTGAGGAGGGGTGTTGAAGAGCAAACATAGCAAACATAAAACGGTATAACAAAGCAACCTTATATATCAGTTAGCAAATACAGATTGTATATTCCACACGTACTTTTCCAAAGCTCTGCTTTTAAAACATTCCCAAAACTGTATACTTTATACAAGCGTCGGATTTGCATCCCGGCTTCGTCGGTTCCTTGCCTAAGGATCTACTTTCCAAACCAGGGAACATAATCGTCGAAAAAAGAGAACAGACAAGTGCAAAAACGGCTACAGGAAATAAGGCTCATACAAGAAAACTTTTGGTTCGTAGAGCCAGGCTGGCTATTGATATTTATCTGAACCATGTGAACCATGTGAAAACAACCCATTGAAATATTTGAATGAATCTCTTCGAAAGATTCAAAGTACCCAACATTAATCGAATGATGTCGCAATCGCCCAACAATGGTAATAGCCAAAATAAAGATTGGTAGATGTATCGTAATCTTTATAATTCTAACGTATTCTAATTTCAAACTGCGTGCTAAAAGTGGCGCTTGGAATGAGAAGTAATCTCGAATCCTTACGGGGAGTCGTGAGAAACAAGTGTACAGCAAGTAATTATTGACGAGAAAATCAAGTCTACAGCCCACATTGATAATTTGATTTAAAAAATGGCTAAGCGTAGTGGTGTCTTTCGATTAAGGGGTGGGACCTATGCTTGGTTAGTAGGATTCTTTTATATAACTCTCTGATTATGCCATACCTTGGCTTTTGTTCGTCAATCCTGTTTCTAGCTTCCCAGACCCAAGTTGACAGGCTACAAGGTTGCAAAATAAAGCCATGAGATATGTATAAGGTTGTATTCGGTTCAATTCGTCTCTATCGACTATGATCAACATCTTGCAATGTGAAACTAAGAAACGTGTACCAAACTGTGATATTCGTTCATAAGCTTGATCAGGGTCATTTACATTAACCGAGAGTGCCGAGCCATACTACGATAAGTAGTATTCAGCGTAGGTTTACTAAATTAGCTCTTTATTATGCACCGTGGTTCATGCCTACTAATCAGATATGCTATCGTGATCGTTGCTCACTATTAGGTTTGCAACCCCTGTCCTATAGGCGAAATGGGCCCAAGCTACGTTTATAGCCAAACTATTAAATAACGAAATTGACGCACCATCCCTACTAGATAAACTAAATATTTCTGCGCCGGAAAAGGCCCTGAGATTCAAAGACGCTATCAGAGTCCCGCATACAAGTTTGGTATATCATATGCAAGTATCCGATTATCGCTATGTCTAAAATGTTTCATATATTCAGCGCCTACCATGATTTTAATGTTAGCACGGCCCGTTTCAAAAATAACATACTGTTAAGATGGACGTCTAGCACTAATTAAAAATGTTCAGTTTATGATTTTGTTTTAAATTGGATGAATTGGAAGATTGTAAACTTAGATTTAATACCAATTTTAATTTCAAACAGACCTAATTGTCCATTGAATAAAACTAATAGTAATAATAATTTATTATTATTATTTATAAACTACCAACCACAATTGTCAATGCGGACACACCACCTGAGTTTAAAAAATTGTGTGCGGCTTATGTTTTTATAGGGTATGTTAGTAATTAGGATAGAATGTATTGTATGTGTACACAGCATTCCACAATCAGATGATGATGATTAAGAATTAAACTTAATGTAATTTTTATTTTAAAACTAGCTGATTAACCCGATTTCATCCGGGTAGAAAGAAATTCCAAACGAAAGAGTGTTTTCATACAGTATCTTGAGTTTTGCAATCTTTAATTTAGCGTTTTGGGGATTGTGGTATTTTTTAGTATTACCTTTAGTCGATGAAACCATGTTAATATACATTTTACATTCGCTATCTAATTGTGCTTCCACCTTGGTTCAACCATTTAAAATTCATCAATTGAAGCAAGTATGAGAAATACCCCAGTTAAGCCCTCACCCCACGATATGTACCGTCGCCCGGCACTCACCGCCAGACTCAACGCCATGACGCCCGTGGACAGATCAAACTGGCTTCGGGAGTTGCGCAACATCCGTGAGCGAATCCGTCGCCTGAGGAACAGGACTGTCCAGCGAGCTACGCACCACGCGCTCGAGCGCAGGAACGACGCAATGCTGAGGCGACACGAGGCTACGAACCAGCAGGAACTGCAAGACGCACAGCGAGACCTCGTAGCAGCGGAAGCAGAGCTCGTAGAAATCCGAAGGGACCAACGGAGACTGTCACAGCAGGAAAATCGGCCCCGACAACGACGTCATCAGCGATGACACCGTGAGGACATCCCGATGACAGCAGAAAGAAGGCAGGGGTAAACTGAGCCAAACATGGGAGCAAGACGCGCACCAAAGCGCACGGAACAACCAGCTCGGAAAGGTTTTTAGGAGGTAGTGGTGGGAGTCAATCAGCGGGGGCAACCCGTCTGCTGTATCTCACAGAGTCCGTTCCCCAGGGCGTGGTACCCTTCCCTTGGTAAGGAGCCCGACAGTCCCTCAGGAACATCCCCTTACCCTCTTCAAGGGTCTGGGGGTGCCACAGCGTCCGTAAAGAGAGATTTTTCTCCTTTCCAAACCCCCCCCCGAATGATCGCTCTACCACGACGGTGCACATGCGCATAGGGAACAGGGTACGTGCGATCGCCAGGAGGCGATCGATCACTAAAAAAAAAATGTTAATAGTATTGGAGAAAAATGGTGGCGTATCGACAGATGGACGGAGTGCAATTGGGCGTCGCGGAATTGTATGCAAGGTAAGTTTCTACAAATAAAGTAAATTATAAATGTACCATTCTATACAATTCTTTTCAATTGCATTTCACTCATCAGCAAATAACGGTATAGTATTGCAAACCAATGATGGTGGTGCCATGAGCATGGTCGAAAAGTGGAATCCGAAAAATGTTCGTGATTTTAAATCATCGTTTGAAGAGGTGTCTTTAAGGAAAGTCCTTACATGCGTAGTGCTTAACAAATGAACCATACCACATAATACTTGTTTTACTTTCCAGTCTTCAGTCAAAGGCCGCATCAGGAATGTATTTTCAGCAGTAGCAACAGCACACAGCCTCGCGCCGATCCTGAGTGGGAAAGTGGGAAGTGGGAACCGACGAGACCAGCCGCAACCCTCTGACGGCGGTATGTCGTCGTGTAGGTGCCAACCGCCATTGATGTTGCCTATTAGGAGCTTTCTAGCGCAAGGGCTTCACGAGAGCCTAATCGGCTTTCGGCGTCAATGCTCTTCAATGAGCCATACCACAACCACTTGCTCAAACCCCGCACCAGTGGTGAAGCGTCAACATGGAATGGTAAAACAACCTTCCAAATAGTAACATGGCCCGTCCACCGCCATACTGACAGCCAGATTTTTTCAAAGTATTTAAATGATGTAACTTTACAATAAAAATTTACTTCATTAGATTAGCTTGGTTAACTATTTTCTTATCACCAACAAAAATTTGTTTATTTTTGTAGTGCAAACGATATTTATATTCCACGGCTTAGTTTAAGACGGCGTCCCATTCTTCGGATAGAAAAAAAAAAACTCTGTGGATGCTTATAATTCATTACTGACTCTTCAATACTATCCTTTTTGAACTACCGTTGCATACTATGAAGAATCAGCTTCGGTTTAGATTTGATCGACTCGACTTAAGACTGTTAAATGTGCACTGATACTATATCATACAAGGGCATGTTAACACGTTCCGTACCGCATCATCCAATTATGGGTGGTAGCAGTTCTGGTTCTAAAAAGTTTTTCACCCATAAATAATTGAAAATGGAACATACAAATTATTTGAATATTTTATATACATTTTTTGGGAAGCTAAGTTTTTGCTTGGCCTTCGAAAACAATCGGTTTAACAAATGTTATAAACAAATTTTCATTAAAACAATTGTACTAAAAATTATGCTAAAACGCTTGATAAGCAACGTGTTAAGTCAACTATGGCGAACATGTACTAATTTATTAATAAATAAAATAATCAAAATAGACGAGCATCAAAATGTACAGTACAGAGACATAGCTGTACTCGATAGTACATCTGTCCGCAAACAATATGTTTTCGTCATCACAACGAATTGCAAACATTGTAACATCCTTCTATTAAATTATTGAAAGTACTATAAACCTGGAAATTTTACTACAAACATGGCATACACTTTTCTTTTGTTCATATGGATCATCCGTTTTTCTTTTGTTGGAGAAATCGTTAAAATCAAACTAAGGTATAGTTACGTGAATAATGCGAGCATACAGATAAGGTACGGAAGTTTAACAGAATAGCATTCATAATTGATTTTCTAACCCGAATAAAAATATGCAATCAAACAAATAAATGAATAATTTGTAATTATTGAACGCGAGTGATACATACATCTCCATCTTAGTGATAAATTTTTGTTGGTAAATATGATGCGCTAATTATGGCACCCGAACAATAAAAATGTGATTGCATTGCGCATCAATTTGAAGTGTTACCAATGATACCTGGATGTAATGATGATTGACACTTACCTACCTTCTTCTACTTACCGGTGAACAAAATATCCTTAGCCCTTGTTATCACACTTTTTTACATCGTCGGCTCGAGCATGGAAACTGAAAACAGCCAAAAGAATAAAAAACAATTCACAAACTGTGTTACTAGATGTTATAAACAATCTACGTGTTGAACATAATTATTAAGAGTATATCTCATGAGGTTCGTGATAGTATAATATACTGGAAGAAAAATTACTTAAAAACTGACTGCTCCGTAGGCATGTCCTATCTGATATCTGCCTGATGCCTGAATTTTTAGTAAATTAAACTACAATAAATTCGAACTTTTTCGTCAAACTGAAAGAATTGTATAATGTTTTAATAACAGAAATCTAAAGATCAAAAGAACGTTAAAGTTCGTAACTTCGGCATAACTAAAATTTCTTAAGAAATGGGCGTAATGTGAAATGCAATCTGGTGACACCAGGTGTTATTTATATTCTAGAATCTATCTAATTTTTGAAGATAAACCCAACACAACAAAGAACAATGTTTGTACACTTACCTTTAATTGCAATGGTGAAATTATCCGTTGCACATTAGCTAACACTTTTTCCTTAGCGCAGTTCTACACGGCGCTGCGATAATCCTTCGACCGGGAGTTTCTGCCTTCTGAACACCTTTGACGTACGAGTTGGCCGACTTAGGCAATTTTGTTTATTACTTTGGCACTTCCGTGTTCCCGGAAACCCGGTCGCAGAAAAGTCACAACGCCGTGTAGACCTGCCGTTACCTATCACTCTTTCACTGCCCCACATCAATAACACGTCATGCATTTGATAAGACCAATAGTACGCCATAATATTCGGTTAAGCTGAAATGAACCAAAAAGCAGAGTCATTAAAGATTCAATCGTACCTTTCCACATATTTCATAGTAATTTTCAACTCACCACATTATTTGGAAGGAAATTTGCCGTCATTTAAAATTCAAATCGGTTTATGAACATCACATTGCACATATTTCTGACGAAACGAAACATTATAACATACCAGCCAGCCACTGTTTACACTTCTTCCTTCATTGTCAACATAGCGAAATAATCCTATTATCGCGCCTACGTGAGGAACACCAAAGCTATTACGTGCGACTTATTACTTGTCGCCTAAAATCTTCACGTAAACCCAAGCTAGTCGCCAAAATTAATCTTTTGGTATTTCTTCTAAAACGAATAACATTAAAATTTCAATGCCAATAGTTTCGGTGATCAACCTAATAAATAACCAGCTTACTCACCATTAAATTAGGTTTCCATCTTTTGTTCTGCCGCCAAACAATATGAAAATCCTGGAACAATGTGTATTCAGTACATTTTCTGCACCTGTAAAAGAAACAAAAACATGAGAATTATGTAAAGCTAGACTAAACCTGTACAGCTTCTCATGTAATTCTCAATTGAAGTTAAAATATAGTTTGATAAAAGCTTCGACAAATACAGTAACATCCGTACAGTACAGTAACTCATTCAATTGCTGAATTGATACGGATTGAAAACTTTTGTGACACGATTTCAAGATTTATTAACGCCCAACAACAATTGGCTACGATCATTGAAACGAAAGAATAAAGCGAACACTCAATTCTTTTTACACTTCGCTTTTCTACACCTTAGGAAAGATTCAAACTTGTAAAATGATGCACATTCGTATTTGTAGGTACCCAAACTGTGCCATTACACTTTCCACCGTCACTAGCGCAACTTAAAAAACTAAGCACAAATTTGCAATGAAATGTTCAAGTTGGCAAACGCCTTACCTAGCATACAAGCCTTCTTCTGAATCATATCTGATCGGAACAACAAATCCGCGGCTTTCTACACTTGATGTACAAACATCACTAGCATGAGCTAGCACCCTGACGTACACTATCATAAAATCTCTATTCACTTTACAAAACTACGGCCGGCAAACACAATAAAAAATTTACAAGTTAGCCACCGCCCCGCTTAACAATCAAAGCCTACTTCAGAGTAATTGTATCAAACCGGAACTAGAAAACCGCGTATTGCTACAGTTTTCTACACTTTGACATTTGGTAAACGATCCAAACATACGAAATAATTTTTCAAGCAAAATTATATCGACTCGTCATTGACAGTGAAACATTTCATATGAGGCAATGTTTTCCCAAATGTAAAACGGCCGTTTGCTTTACTACAAATTAATACGTTTGGAAATGCTATTCCCGGATGATAAAAATTCAATTTTTTGCAGCTGTCATGTAGTTAGATCAATTGCTTACAGCATGGAAACTTAAGTTTTTCCATGGCAGATTGCTGGGACTCTTACTGGAACTACATAGTAGCAGCAACAATTTAAATTTCTGTCAGGCGGTGTTTTGAATGTGCTCAATCTTTATCAAAAATTATTTTTATGTAACCCGAAACAAACCTCGACAAAAGAATATCATTCTACCACCAACGGTATGTGCAATTTATTCACACCCCAACCAGAACCTTTTTTCTAGATCTTCATTAGCAATTTTGAATAAATAAAAGCCGAAAAAACTCATTTCGACCATTTTTGCTTTACATCGAGCTAGCGGGATGATGAAGAAATGCATCAAAAAACCAAAACCGTCAACATATAGAAAACCTTTTTACTAAAAAGTAGCAGTTTGTGGATTTGAAAAATCTTCAAAACTAGTGCAGTTATAGCATTTTAAAAATAAGGGTCAAAATGACCCCTAATGGCCTTATCACACTGGTCACCACTGCACGATGGAGTGAAGCCGAGATAAAAATCAAAAATTCATTTTTGGATTTCAGAAAAATGAGAAATGTTTTCTTAAACTACAAGATGAAACTAAGGAATGACCCAAAAACTAGAGCCTCGGTTCTTCCAGGTTCTAAGAAACAGCCCGTCAAAGTCAAGATTTGTGAAAATATTGCATGAAAAACTGAAAAAAATCCATCAACTTTGAAGGTTTGTAACTCCTATAATAATGGTCGGAATCGAATTTTAAGCACAGTTTTGGAAAGGTTTATTGTCATGCATTAAAATTGTTGACAGTTTAAGTAAATTGAAATTGAATGTCACAAAATATTAAGCATTGTTTCGGAAAACTCTTGGAAAATTTATCAATTTTCTGTTTTTAACCTTACGCCATCGCTAAGGATTGTGAAAGATTGTAATATGATGCATACTCACTTATAGTCTAGAATGTTTTGTAACAATAAATGATAGTTTTTTTTTGCGCATACGCGCGCATCTTTACGTTATTCTGTACTTTATATGTGAAGCTTATAGTTTACTACTACTAGGCGTCTCCATCATGCCATACGCAGCATCATGTGTGGTAAGAAATGTATGAAATTCTCATTCCATGAAATATAGGTCGATGATCGTATCGTAAAAATGTGAAGCAGGGTAGGGTTTGAACATCACGTAAAAAGGGAAAGACAAGCCAAGTCAATGGCAAAGAATGAAATTTGGTTAGAATGAGAATGAAAATGTATAAGGTCGCTTTTACTTGTTTTACAGCTCACAAACCCATCTTTTTATACCCAAAATTCATATTAATAATGTACCCTACACTAACATTTTATTTGGTTTGTACCCTTACCTGTAAAAGTTGAAGTTAATCTTCAAGAGTTGGTGAACCACACTGGGTGTGGAATAATTGAAATGCAAAAAGCAAAAATCTTGCAGCACCGTTTCTTTGTGTGATTCACTAAGCGTCGTATTATTGCGCTTGTGGGGTATTGGCGGATCTAGTGGACACAGCATTTGCAATCAACTGTTTCATGGTTCCGGAGAAAATACTGCATCAGACACTGATTTACTAGTATCGGCAATAACTCCTATCCGTCATTCGTTCATCAGTGACAATTCAGATATCATCTGGATAAACTTGATGCCCCAAAGTGTTGGTTCTGCAGGCCAATTGTGATCAAGTTTGCGAATGAGTCAAAAGAAAAAGTTATACATACAGTAGATGAAATCAAAAGCCAAATAAGCAGGTTAGTTCCTTATACAATTCAGCTAAATGAAACAAGTTAAGTGACGGTAAATTATTCATTTTACATGATTTGAATTGATGGAAAAATTTTGGCATATTAACCGACACTATGTATACGCAAACATGTTGTATATATGGTGCAAAACCAATAGAAATGAACAGTGTAGAGCAGTTATAAAATGGATTTATTCCATATCCTGAGAATTAATCTTGTGATTTATATACGACTACACTGCACTGTTGTTACAGAATTGAATTTAAAAAACGGAAGGTTACTAAAAATTAAAAAAACATGTACAATGATCGAAAAACGAATTGTATTGTAAAAGATGTACAAGGAATTTGGTGTTAAAGTAGATGAACCAAGGTAAATGGGTGGAAATAGTACGACGGGAAATGTTTGTCGTAGGGCTTTTTCAAACATTGAAAAATATTTTAGATATTTTTCGATCGAGAGTCGACTGTATATTGTAACGAGAACAAACGAAGTCTTGGGATAGAAGTTGACTTCAGCGGTTGAGATTTAAAAAAAGAGAAAAGAAGCGAGAAAAAGATTGTCGAATTTAGAATTTAAAATAAAATTATAGAAATGTTTCGTAGAGATCACGACAGACTCCAAAGCAATGTATTCTAGAGTTAAATACATTTTACAAACTAATTCCTATCGTACCACAAGTATAGACAGCCTTCATTTAATGTTATTTAAAAGTGACAGCAGCAAAATTATGTTGAGCATAATTTGTGCGGACATAACCCTTTCGAAATCAAATTAAGCGTATCGTCCAACATGAAAAATTGTATGGGGAGGAGAACAAGTACAATTTCATTCTGAACATTGATCAGTTAACAAGAATTAAAAAAAAAGCAAAGAAATATCAACAACACTCACCATTTTAAAACGATCAATTAAGAAAGAACTCCCATCATGTTCGTCTCTGTTATTTAACATAATCACCAACAAAACCATGACTGAATCGACACTGAAATTGATTGAAGTATAAATTAAAGCAATTACCACTAGAAGTTATGATCTTCATAGCCATACATAACATGCATACTTACTTAGTATCAGAAGAAATTTCAACTTCAAAAGACTGAACAACACACGACACTGTAAAATGCTGATTATCTTTGTTTTCACAAACATCAATACACTGAAATGGATGAACGGATAAAAAATAAATTAGAAAATTATGTTCACATATTAACAAAAATTAATTATAATTAACAAATGCTTATGAGTAACTTCTGCTTTCTCTTCTACTTCATATAACATGCCTGGGAGATAAAAATTAATCAATAGAATAATACTTCTGCATAGTCCAAGACAAACCGATTATAATATCACTTCTCAAAAAATTTGCTATGAACTAAACCGGTAATTCAAGCGTATTACTCTGCTTATTAACACGTTAAGCGCTACGTCGGCCCCGTGGGGCCGACAGTGTTCTTCCCCGTAAGCCGGCGTCGGTCTGCTCGGGCCGACAGAGCCCGTTGGGTAGGCCGGCGTTTCTACGAATCGCTGGCAGAACGGGAAGTAGTACAATTTGCGCGTAGCGCTTAACGTGTTAACACGTTAGCGCCAAGTGCAAATTGCACTGCTTTGCATTCTGCAAACTCCGTTCGTAGCAAACTATTGACGGCGAGCGAGCAATGCTTACACATTCAATCATGTCTCGACGATAAGGTACAAAGCAAAACAGAGGAACGCCGGTCTGCCAAACCGTCTCTGTCGGTCCCAGCGGACCGACGCCGATACACGGGAAAGAACGCAGTCGTAGCGCTTCACGTGTTAATCAGAAGACTTATTAAGCATAGGTTCAAACCGAATAACTGTACACAACTTACCACACTATACATTCCTTCTTTTTATGTAAGCACTTCCTTCGTTGCTTCGAGGGAGTTAATTGAATTTTAAAGTATTCATTTCCGCAGGTATCTTCATTTCCACGTGTTTCTTCTTTAACTCTGTGCCCACAGCGCTAGAAAGAGAAGGAAAAGCAAATATTTGAGAATGATTTATTACAGTACAAACTTCTACAGTACGTCGGTGCATCACCTTATACATCCCATTAAATTAATAATAATCCTTATTAAATCCCATTCATTCGCTGTTTTTACAACAAGCCTTACATAATACATTGAACGGGAACCCCACAACTACATACCATTGTTTGTCTCATTTTTGAGGTGGCAAACTTTTTAACGGGTTAAATCAACAACATTCCATCACTTTGCTTTAAAGAACAACATTATACTATATAACCAAAAAATGTAACCGAAAAAGT
This sequence comes from Anopheles ziemanni, assembly GCF_943734765.1. Taxonomy (NCBI): domain Eukaryota; kingdom Metazoa; phylum Arthropoda; class Insecta; order Diptera; family Culicidae; genus Anopheles; species Anopheles ziemanni. The sequence continues at coordinate 49,437,812 of NC_080705.1, read as the reverse complement.
TCGCATTATTTTTTCCTAGCACGGTCATTTGACGTCTATTTCACGACCGGAAAGCAACCAAACTAACAACTTGCCAGCTCTCACGGATTCTATCACACATGTGACATTTATTTTCATGAAATCGCGTTGCCCAATGGAAAACTCTGACAAACGGTTGTAGAGTTCTGTACTAAAATCATATCTCATCAGCTTCAAGGTGGGTTCTAACCATGCGTTTACACTGGCTTGCGACACTTCTGCGACCGATTAACCCACGGTTAATGAATACGGTTATCTTCTTCTTCTTCTTCACTTCGTCGAGGATTTACTAGAGTAAGGCTATTGAATCCAGCTTCCTGGGCCTTCGCAAGTTAACCTGGAAACATAGACCTCTATCATATAAAAAAAACCTTGCGCGATGTCGCGCGAATCGCGCTATGTTTTTTTTTGCATGGAGTTCAGCGCCTGTCAGGCGACGTCGCGTTACGCGACGTTGCAGTCTGGAAAGCGTGTATCTCGGGGTCCACACTACAGCGCGACGTTCCGTCACGAAACGCGCCGTCGCCTGACAGGCGGCCGAACTCCATACAAAAAAAATGTCGCACAAATCGCGCTAGTGTAGAAACAGCGAAAAACGCGACGTCACGCTAGCTCTTGTCAAATGTCAATTCGAAACGAAAACAAACCGACAGCTGGACAAAACGTAAACAAACCGAATCACAAACGCGAACAAAACGAGCAATATTCTTCACGAAACATCGGATTTTTCGTTGTACTACTTATTTTTAGGCTTCACAAATGTAATTCAGTTATCAAACTCCGTTTTAATTTATATTTTTACCAAAGTTTTTTCGGGTGCCGAAACGTAAACAAACTGCTTTTCAACAAGTAGGAGATGATGTGGAAATATATACTTCCTACGGCGGGCCAAAATATCGTCGTTGTTTGTTTAAGTTTGTTTTCTCAATGAATTTCAAATGTGGAAGCGCCAAACTCACTCAGGGCGCATAAAATACGTAGCTTAACAAATATCATGCATTACTACCTCAAAATTCAATAAAAAATTTTAGCCGAGTTTGCGCCTCAATGTGATACATATTTCCACATACTCTCTTACCTCTGTCGCGCTTTGCTTGCGCGATTGTTCTGCCGAAACTGGGCTACTTTTGAAACGGGACGTCGCGCTGCAGTGTGGACCCCGAGTATGGTATTAAGGACCGGCTACTAAAGGCCATATGTCCTGGAATACGGTTATCGAATAGGGGATTTCATGTCCACAATATTGATCATACTCAAGTGTCAAATATTGTTTTTAAACAAAGGGAAAACCACGAGCACTGACGACAATTTTCCCTTTTCTGGAGGACCCAGCCTTACTCATCCGGTAAGATGAGTTCTCCTTGATGAGAACGCCTTTCTCGGGCAACTACGTATCGGCAGCAACTTTCTGCACTTTCCGGCGGCAACCAGATAGCACAAGCCTGCTTCAGATAGTTATGTGCTTCATTCACCTGCTTCACTAGCTTGACCAAGAAGCAAGACAGCGTTTCGTCGTCCACATTGCCTACTGTTCCGTCTACCGTGCAAATCTGTCTTCGTGTGCGCTCAAATTACGCAGGATTTTACTTAAAACCGACACAATTACCAGAACCCCAACAGTACTCCACGTAACACACGGCAGTTCAAGAAGTAAACAAAAGTAACTGGACTGTCAAAAATTTCTTTTATTTTTCTATCGACGGTTTGTCAAAATGCTCTAGACGATCAGACCAGAGTATTACATTAGACCATGGATTAACCTGTGGTCACAGCTTTGCGCAACCGCATGCGGTTGCGTTTTTGATCTGTCAAACGAGCACAGCTTTTTGCCAAAATTAATACCCGGTTGACAAAAATTCAAATTTTTTGCATCTGTCATGTAGTACCAGCAAGTTATTCCATGGCAGATTGCTGGGATTCTTGCTGGAACTACATAGTACCAGCAACAATGTCAGTTTCTGTCAACCGGGTACTTTAATGTTGAACATACCACTTATATGAGCATACATTATTTAAATTAAAAAACGCATTAACTACATGAATTAGTACGCCAGTATTTATTCACTATATCAAAACTCTTTCTCGTCGAACAAACCACGACAATGACCATTTTTACATACAAATAACGGTCTTTTTGTAATGTCACAGAAAGTTGCGACGAAAACGTTGGCCAGATCGTCCAACGCCGCGACCCGGTGCCGGCGGAAGTTTCTGCGACACTTTTGACATGCAAGATGACTGATTTGGACTACTTTTAATTAATTTGACACTTCTTGTGAGCACAAATCTGTCGCAGAAAATCCGGTCGTAATAGTGTCGCAAGCCCGTGTAAACGCACGGTGAAACGGGATGTCGCGCTGTAGTGTGGACCCCGTGTCAGTCTCGTAGAGAAGTGAACTATGCTGTGTATATGAGCGTTGACTGAACATCCATCCATTTTTATCGACTGTCATCGACATCGACTGTCAAATTGTTCTCAGCAAGTGTTATTTTCCTGCAGTTTCAGTTCGGTAGTGCATCAGAGCGGATGTTAGCAGTGCATAAGTTTCCTGAAAGGGTTAGCGGAAAAGTAAGGTTACGGCACGACCGCGTGGTGACGCCGAGCTGGAGCTCAGGTCAGACAAATCCTAGCTGCCGCACATCTCGTTCTGTTTGAGTCAATCAAGCGGACCACGAGTTCTTGTGTCCTGACAACGGAAGGAATTATCCCTCCCGTGGGCGGCGGGTGGACATATGGCTATTATTAGCCGGTCCTAAAGGACGAGCCCCTTCATAGGAGTTCGGACAGAGTTGGTACGCCTCTGATTACGTGTAAGGGAACAAATTGTTCGACTTAGCGTAGGAGGATATACCCCGACTCGCATATCGAAAGAAGAAGAAGAAGTTATTTTCCTGCTCGGCCTGCGACGTTACCAGAAGCTGAATGCAGGTTTAGTTTGTTCGAGTGTAGTATTGGGAAAGTTTTCAGCCAAAATGCAACATTTGGAGGATTGCCTTGAAAGTATGTTGAAAATCATGACGCCTAATTAAGTAACAAAGATAAATCCACGATGCGTAAGCAAAAGTATCTGAAGATGTCTGCAGTCATCAAGCTCGCAGCAAAGGCCATCTACCAACAATCAAATTCAACAAATTATTACCCAATATTGCAACTATACTCACTTCCAAAGTTTTCCTTAATACAAACTATAACTTTATTCTGACAGGATTCACTTTCCATGACAAGCTTCCGTCACAAAATGAAAGTTGTTGGTGCAATTTTAGAAAATGTAAAAATAAGTAGTAACTATCGTATCTTTTTTTATTCGATTCCAGTGATCGAGCATCTACCCCAGGAGCTTCGGGATGGGTTCACGGAAATGCGTGAGATGGATTTGACCGTCCAAAGTACGTAGGTGGTATCACAAAGTATTTGGAAGCAAATATTTATACATTTTCTCTCGCGCTTCTGCAGATAACACTGATTCCCTGGATAAACGGGCCCGTTCACTGTTTCAACAGTGTTACGAAAGGAAACTACCAACTGCAGTGGCGGATGCAGAGTTCAACGCAATTCGAGGCGGCTACAACCGCGTGCTGGACGATTCTGATGAAAAAATACAACTGGCAGGGCAGATGTACGATGTGGTTGAACGATATATGCGCCGTCTCGACACCGAGCTGTACAAATTCAAGTGTGAGCTGGAAGCGGATCACAATGGCATCACAGAAATACTAGAACAACGTTCGTTAGAGGTCGACAGCAACGCTTTGTCGAACGGTGGCACGAACCAGAAGGAAAACCCCTTCTATGACGTCCATCATTCGTACTCCGGAACATCTTCCGGGCGCTCGGATAGTCGCTACAAGTCGGAGCCGGTAAAGCGTCGTGAGAGCGTGGCCGTCACTGCTGCCGAAAAGCGTGCCGCTGCTGCATCCGGAGCTAGCGCATCGAATGTTGCTCCGATCATGAATGTGCACATTCGTCCGACGACCCCGGGCACGGCGGTACCTGCCAGTATTGTGTCGGGCACGATCGTCGTCCCTCCTGCTATGAATGTTGGTGCGCACGCTTCGTCTTCCAAATTCAAACATATCCTATAATTTGCCAAATTTTTCTCCGGCAGGATTTGCTATTGCTGCCGCTGCAAGCCAGGCGATTGCGCAAACGCAACAAATGCAGCAGGGTTGTCAAACGGGCAGTCTGAAGGCATCGTACGAAGTGATTGGCGCAAAGGGATCGCAAGAGCTGCTGGTCAATAGTGAGCTGGCGGGGGCCACACACAACGGCATGCAGGGAGTCGAGCGAGAGTCGAGCGTTTTCTCGAACCAGCGACGTACGAAGAAGAAAGATCTTACGAGCACGCCAAACACTGCAAACTCTGCGGCGGGTGGTGTGCAGGGCACAACTACCACGACCTTGCTTTCTAGCAATTCGATCGTAACACCGATACTCACCACTCTGTCGAATCAAACGCCGTTTGCAATTCTAGGCCAGCAAACAACCACGTTGCAGCAACAACAACAGCAACAGCAGCAGGTTGGAACGGTCCAAGTAACACAATCGCTTGTGCAGCCACAACAGCAGCAGAAGGGATCTACCCTGGAACCGTACATAATGGGCACCAATGGGCCAATCGCGGTGCAGCAGCAAATAAATCTGCACCATTCAAACACGCAAGTTCCTTTACAACACCTGCAGCCAGTATCGCAGCAACCGATGTTGCAACAGCTCGCGGTCCGACAGCAGCAGCCGGCGGCGATGAAACAGGAGCTGCTTCCTCAGCAAATTCAGCAGCTCGACAACATCGAGAATGTGCAGCAGAAGCACATTCTCTTACCGACGGCACCGCAGCAGGCGCAGCAACGACTAACGCACCCACAGCAGCTGCAGGAACTATTCCAGCAGTCGCTGCAATCACTGCAGTCATTGACACCGCAGTTGCTGCAGCAGCAACAACCGCAGCAACCGGTTCCGGCAACATCGCAGCAGTCGGGTCAGCAGCAGCAGCTGCCTATGCAGACACTCGCGCATCCGCAGCTCATGCAGGCGCAAGACGGGTCCCATTCGTTACCATTGGCGCCAGTGCCGGTGCAGCCCACGTTGAAAACGCGCTCAGGATGGAAAACTATCACGAAGCCTACATTGCGCCGCTATATCCCTGGGCAAACTCCGCACAACTTACAACGGCAGGTGATCCATGTGCAGTCACAGCAGCGAACACAATTCCAGCAAATACAGCAACAGCAGCAGCACCATCACTTGCAGATGGTACAGCAGCAGTTCCTTGCTGGTCCCGCTGGATCGTCGGCTTCTGGTGTTCTTGCGAATACGGCATCGGCGATGGCACTGCTGCACTCCTCCACTGCAACCGCAGTGTCAACATCGTCGGTCAGCTCGTTGGACGGCAATCGGGGTGAAGACACCAAAGGCGACAGCATCAGCGGCGCCGGTAGCACCACCCTGACTGCCTCCAGCGGCTCCAGCACCTCTGGCTCGGTCGTCCTGAAAGAGTCTGGGATGGTGGTCCAACAAACGCCCGAAGGTGAGTGGTCTTACGATCCAAACGAACCTCGTTACTGCATTTGCAATCAAGTTTCCTACGGCGACATGGTGGCCTGTGACAACGAAGACGTAAGTACTGCTAACCGATGTCAACGGAAAGCTATGACACTGTGCCAGCGCTGGTGTCGGTTCTATTTTGAAATTCACCTTTATTTTACAGTGCCCATTCGAGTGGTTCCACTATCCGTGCGTTAATATAACGTCCTCCCCCAAGGGCAAGTGGTACTGTCCGCAATGTAGCAGCTCGATGAAAAGACGGGCCATCCGCAAGAACTAACGGTAATCACTGGTCTCTCGTGTATCGTCGATATTCGGGCCAAGCATCATCTGCAGCTTTGTTTATGTTTTGCAATTTGGTGTCGTTATTCGCATAGCATCGTAGATGGCGATCGAACTGAGAGCAATCTCGATGTAATGCGAATAACGATAAAGACGAAAACTGATCCATTAATACGTAGGTTGCCTTTTAAGTTTCGGGATTTGAAAAAACTGGTGATGCAATCTACCAACTAACAATTTTATCGTAAAGTTTGACGTTTTTGAGGTTATACATACTCAGAACGTGTTGAAATACGAGCGCTATTTGTGTTGTTAAAAAAATTTTAAAAGTGTCAATGTCCGCCAAATTGTGGAATTGGGTTATGGAAATTTTCGTGCGATTAGTTTTTGCAACTTTCGACGTGAATTGACACAGCAGTATTGCATGAATGAACTTAATTCAACTTTTGGTGATGAAGCTCCATCAATGATCAGTATTTATTGATGGTTTGGAGAATTAAATCGTGATCGGAGTTCACTCCAAGATGAATTTCGTGAAGGTCGTCCAAAATCAGTTGTTGTTCTGAAAAACATTGATGCTGTGCTTGAACGGATATTGCAAGATCGTCATGTGACTTTTTGTGAGATAGAGACAACCTTAGGTATTACTGGGACCAGCATATACTTAATATAGCATGAACATTTAACTGTCAAAAAAATTTGTTCGTGTTGGATTCCACACAATTTGTCAATCACTCAAAAAAAGACTCGTGTCGATTGGCCGGAAGAAATGCTCGAAAAATACGATTGCGGTGCTTCAAAACTCGTCTTTAATATCGTGACAGGTGAGGAGTCGTGGATTTACGCGAATGAGCCCGAAACTAAACTGCAATCGACTGTATGGGTGTTTCAAGATGAGCCGAATTCAACCAAAGTTGTTCACGCACGAAGCACTTCCAAGCAAATGGTCGCATGTTTTTTCGGAAAAACTGGATATATCGCAACCAAACCTCTAGAACAACGCACAACAGTCTATTCTGAGTGGTACACAACAATTTGTTTGCCAGTTGTCTTCCAAGAAATCAGGAAATTCAACCGTTGTCGACGGATCACCCATCACCACGACAATGCGAGCTCTCACACATCGGCTCAAACAACTGCATTTTTGAGTACTCAAAACATCGATTTGATGAGTCATCCGCCATATAGTCCTGGATCTAGCACCAAATGACTTCTTTTAATTCCCGTACGTAAAAAATAAACTGAAAATTCAACGTTTTTCAACACCAGAAGAAGCGAAGATCTCTCAAAAAAGACTCGTGTCGATTGAAACTTTAAACATTTTTTTAACAACACAAATAGCGCTCGTATGTCAAAACGTTCTGAGTACGGATAACCTCAAAAACGTCAAACTTTACGATAAAATTGTTAATTGACAGATTGCATCACCAGTTTTTCCAAATCCCGAAATTTAAAAGGCAACCCTCGTACATATGTCCTTTAACATTAATTATTTTTTAAATTTTTTATTTCGCTTAGGGAAAAATCTTTTATTTTGAAAATATATTTTTTCATTTAATTTATTTTAGATCCACTTGTTGTGATTCACTCGAAAATCCGCAGGCCGTCCCCTTCTCTGGCAAGCGTTCTGTTCTACGCAAAAGGGACGGTGGTTGTTTTCCCTACGGTTTTCTGATTTCCACGCGTCGCCTAGCAGCAGCGTGAAAGCATGGCGGAGATCTCTGTTTTGCTCCTTTGTTGTTTCAGTTTACTTTCCTTGTTATTACTGTTGCCCACATAATGCACGGTTTTTTTGTTTTCCACAGCCAGCATGACAAGTGCGCAAGAGCAGCAGGTTGGAACGGTTCAAGCGACACTGCTGCTTGTGCTGCCACAATAGCAGCAGAAGAGACCTACCCTGGTACCGTACATAATGGGCACCTATGAGCCAATCACGGCGCAATAGCAAATACATCTGCATCATTCTAACACGCAAGTTCCTTTACAACACCTACAACAAGTATCGCATCAGCAACCGATGTTGCAACAGCTCGCGGTCCAACAGCAGCAGAAGCTCGCGGCAACACAGAAAACCGTACAGCAACCGACAGCGAAGAAACCGAAGACGCAACAGAAGCACTTTCGCGTAGGCTGTGGTCAGAGCTTTACGCAAACGCATGCATTTGCGTTTTGACGCTGCGGCATGCGTAAAATGATCACAGCTCAACGCAGGGTCGTGTGGTTGTCAAATATGCTGGGCGCTTGAAACGTTAACAAATTTCTTTTCAAAATAAACAAACATTAAAGATTATCGTAACAAATATTGTATGTCGTAATTAGTATCAATTTCTATTCGAAATGGGTGACGACGAACTTCGTGGTTTAATGCTTGCTGTCACAAGTCTGGCTTTACGATATTCGCTTTTAACCCAGTGTCGGGGTATAAATCCATTGTTGGTAATAAGAAGTAGTGAGAGAATTTCACATGCTGTTCTTCTTCTTCTCCTTCGACGAGGATTTACTCCAGTACGGCATTTGAATCCAGCTTCCTGGGCCTTCGCAGGCTAGCTTGCGACGTAAACCTCTATAAAATTAAGTACTGGCTGCTAAGGCCATATGTCATGCCCTGGAGGCAGAAAATGTCACGCGACGCGTAAAAATGTTGTAAACCCCGCGCATTTGGCGCGCATTTGGCGCGCATTGTGACAGTGAAATGAATTTCTAATTCCAAACGATCAAACAAATCACTGTGGGGGCATCAAAGCGGCAAAAGCAGTCGTCCCACGTCTCGGGTAGCGAATAACCAGTACGAAGGTGGTAGTTGCAATTACAAATTCATGAAAAGGGTTAGTAAAATTTGTTAGTCAGGCATAAAAGTATGTAGTAAAGGAACGAAAGCAAAGAATTCAGAAGGTGATAGAGTAGGGTTGACAGGATAGCGGGAAAGAGAGCGAGCAGGTAAGGGAATATAAACTAATTTACAAAGTATAGATGAAAGGGGTACTACCACCCGCCGAGACGGAGTGTTTTTATGAACTTGAAAAAGTTTCATACAGGAGGACGATAACTGGATAGGTCCAGCCTCGTCCTCCGTATTGATTTCATACATCTCCGTCTGAGCAGTGTACTGGTTTCCAAGCAAAAAGACGCGCGTATTATTTTTTTTCGCTTCCAAAAACTTAACTATGCCATTGGATCTGGTCAAAAACCATTGATCTTTCTCATTTGGCAAAAGGACGAAATCGGCTGTTACGTGCACCCCAGCACCCTTCGGCTTCAAGATAGGAAACTTTGGTTTCTGGCAAGCGGCAGTATGAATTGATGCATATAGATGCGTTCGTACTGCCACTTGCTCCAAACATCTCGCTCCCGATTTCACACAGCGTTTGAGGTGTTGTAAATGGTTCTCAAAGCAATACGCTGAAAAATTATCAAGCGGTCCATGTACCACAACGTCTCCATGCACGTGATGGAGATTGTGGACATTGCTTGTCAAATGGGATCGACTATAGTGGGTCTTAAACTCCTTAACAAATTTTGTAAGGAGTCTTCCCGCTAATGGCCAATAGCGTTTATGTGCCGATGATGAAAATATCGTCACAGCGCTAAAGTAGAGCAAGTAGTGATTATATGCATCCAAATACATAAAATCTCTGTAGACCACAACACTGATATAATGAAGAAAGGACCTATACTCGGTTCCTTTCCAAAGCGGGACATGATCGAGGGACCGAAATGGTCGGTTCACCTCAGAAGGAAGCAGTGTATTCGAAATGTACGAAGACACGCCGTCCTTCTGTTGGGAGGACCACCGACCAAAACGCTCAAAGGTGTTGTTAAGCAACCCTTTGAGAATTTTGCGGCTAACTCCCAGATCAATCAGATGGAGACGGTCGCTAACTGGAAAATTGACTATCATATCTACATTTTTCAAGTCTTCAAGAGGTGTCCGTATTCCCTTATGGTGGTCCTTGTCTTCTCTAGCCCGAAAGCCAGCGTCCGTACGCAATTCGGCATGCACGGAGTCAAAGATAACTTTATTTTCCGGTTTGATGTGTACTCCTAGGATGGTACACTTTGTGCAACCATGCTTGGCGGAAAATCCCATCACTGATTTTATGTATGACCGTGCTGGAGAATCGGCGATAAATGCACTTATGGACAAATGTACTTCTTTATCGCCGAATTTCAAGCCTCTTTCCATAAGAATGTTCATTTCCTGAACAAACGGCCGCAAAAACTGTTCGACACTCTCCGGTTTTGTTTGCCCGCAGAAAATAGCTACGGGCATAACCGGAGCGTCTGGCAATTCTTCCACTTTTATAAGAACTGGCCAAAATTGAGTAGCCGAGCTCTTAAAAAGTGGAAGCCCGTCGACTGACACTTGGATGGTAAAATGTGATACTTGCGGGATGATATCTCTAAAATAGTTTCTTAGAACCGTCTCCACCCCTTGATACCACAAGTTTCCACCAACAATCGGTGCTAACTGCTTTCCGACGTTGGTGGGAGTTTGGAGGAATGTTCGTGAGTCGCGTGGAAATTTCAATTTAAGAAATTTCCAGCACATCACCAGGAGCAGGCTAGCTAGTTCACGGGACAAGCAAGAAATAGTTAAAAAATGTCTTAACGCTTCCTCGAAACTAGCAAAGTTATTGAGGAAGTGATATTTTTTGTCCCAGTAAACATCGCTTGCATCTTCATGATTGCTATCTACTCTAACTTGGTTGTTATTTTCCCTATCACTATTTCCTTCGCTAGCTCCTACATTATCTTCCTGAACTATTCTATTACCACCACCGTTTAAACTACCACCATTACCACCATTACCAGTACTTACACTTTGTACAATATTTACAGCGTCCGTTACCATCTGGTGCGAGTTCGAATCATCCTCATCATCTAAAATAAAAATAAATAAAGGAAATTAGAAATCGTTTTTGTTGAATGATAGTAAAAAAGTTCAATTTTGGCAATAGGTATGGAAAAAAAATGGAACGATTTCTACAGCATGCACAGTTAACCTGAGGAAACCTGCTCGATAGAAACCTTCGAAACGGTTTTAAACTGGAAACGGGATTTGTCATTAGCAACGCCAAAGAGTTTGATGACCTAATGAGTCTCGAAACATTATATGTTAGCTTAGTTCGCTCTACGCTTGAATTCAATTGTGTAATTTGGCTCCCGCACTTTGACTATTCGCACGATGGAATTGAAATCATCCGGAAAAGGATCACGAGGATGGCAATACGATGGCGACCTTGGCGAAATTCATACCCTTCGTATAACTCGCGTTGCCTGCTTCTTGGACTGCAAATACTCAAAAAACGACTGATAGCACAGGCAATGTTTGTGGGTAATCTGATTCTGGGTGAGATTGATGCCTCAAACCTACTAGAAGTATTTAACTTTAACGCACCTTGTAGACGGCTTCGTAATACGGATTTTCTATGATTTACCTCTAACAGTACGCGTTATGGTCAGTTTGCTCAAATGACCGTTATGAGTAATACTTGTAATAGAGATTACTTCGCTTTCAATTTCTTTGATAACGCTAATACTTTTGAGCGTCGCCTAACAATGGACCCGAAATTTTATAAGTTTGATCACGTGCGTCTACACTAGTTTTAGTTTTAGTTGTAGTTTTAGATAATCATTGGGACTTTGTTCGGTCCGTTGAGTGTTACATTATAATAAACAAAAACCGAGGTTTCGATAATCCTCTCACAGTTCGATGCAAGTTCAATCTTCTAACTGTACTGAAGCTCTAATTTACTGAATCTACCACAACTTTACTGGATTAATCTAGCAGATTAAAAATTTTAAATTTCAAAGTTAAGTAAGTTAAATTTAAAATTTTAAAGCAAATGTTTACATCATCATGGGCCCCTGTAACCGCGCTTATTTACCTAGTTTCTTTTAAAATTTTTCACTAGTGTTTTCCTATGCTAGGTCACTTCACTGGCACTATAAAAAATTTACTTACCAAGTGGCCATCGGAACGTTGATACTCCCGGAGGTAGGCGAAGCTGCTCTGTAAATTTTCCGGATTCCCATTCGACGTCTATTTCCTCGTTAACCTCCTTCAGTAATTCGTCGGCTCGCTTCTCCACAGCACGTTTGCGGCTTCTGTCCATTATTATTTCCGTAAAATCTACAAAAAACAAGGCTCAGAAAAAACAGATTAGTATCCGATCGAAAACAAACTTGTTTTGAAAGCAAAGCCGTACTCACGTGCTTCCCGCCAAAACAGTCAGTCAACACAGGCACTTACACATTTGCGATGAAGAGACTCGTGTATATACACGAGTAGACACACCGCGGCCGGTGCAAATAAATTCTAAGTCCGAAAGTCTAGGGCAGAGACGGTCGGAGACGGTCGGAGACGGGTGAGACGTATACGTGACACAAAATTATGAGTTACTTGAGTACCCCTCTGCCACCTGGGTGGTTTGCTGTGTCTCTCTTTACTGTCTGGTGTCGTGATCTCACGGATTATTTCTCTATTTCATTATATTTCAACTTCCAAATTCAACTACTTGTTTCATTTTCACTATCCACTCTCGTCAAATTCAATCACAAGACTGATGGTTCAACCCTTTCCGTTTTTCAATGTCTACTTTGTTCCCTCTTTTTCCATCTGCAGTTCCATCTCGGTTCAGTAGTAGGCCATCGCTCTTCTAATTTTCGTTGCCAACTATCTAGCGATTAATTTCATTTTTAATTTTTCGTTGCCTCGCATTCATAATTCATTCGTTTATCAATTCGTTCATTATTACTATTTTTCTAATTATTCATCTAGCTCGGCTCAATCCCTACATCCTCCACTACCTCTACTCTCCATCGCAATCGTGATACATAACCGTATCCTGTTATCTCTTTGTTATTTAATTATTCTTTGCGGTTCTGTTAGTTGAGCACTGCTAGTACCATTCATGCAATTACTATCGGCCAATGATGCAATTTAATGGCTTGCTTCCTAATTTGTTTTCCGAACCGTTCAGATTTTTACGTTAATGTTCCTAGTAAGCGGGTCCGAAATCATTGATGATGATCACCTTTGTATCTTATTCGATAGTGTATAATATTCGCTGGAGATAGTGGAGTAGCTCTTAGTCCTTCGTGGTAATAACTTCACTACATAATCTCCTTCTCTTAAATCGGGTTCTTTCGTCTCGAAATCTTCGTACGCAAATATCCCGTACGAAGAAAATGCTCCAACCGTTTCTTCTTATCAATCCCGACTGCTCCAAAACTGAATAGTGCTCGTGTTTTCGGGATAATTTCGGCAAATACAGAAACTTTAGCTCGGTCACGATTGAAGCTACCGCTAAGATTTCGTCCATTACATCGTCTACTTTCGATTGTCGCTTTGTACCTTCGAGCCAAGCTGCAACTTATGCAACAATAATCCGCTCAACCATCGGTCCACAATTGGTAAGAATTTAGTAGATGGATTCGTTGGCTTCTTTCATTCACGAAAAATCATCTATTAGTTGACTCTCTAACCTTCAAGCGTGTAAGGTATTTTTCTGTCCTTGATCGTCCGTTGGCTCTTCGATCCAGTCGATAAAGTTGATCTGCTTTTTGCGTAGAACTTTCAGCTACAATTTCTCCAACAATCCGCTCATCCGTCCGTCCACGATTGATAATAATTTAGAAGACCATCTCGTTGACTTCTTCCGTGGAAATTCTCGAAGAATTAGCTATTCGGTGACTCTCTATCCTTCAACTCTTGTAGGGCCTTTTTCTGTCCTTGATCGGACGATCAAGGCTCTTCAATCCAGTCGTTAAAGTTGGTCTGCTTTATGTGCAGAACTTTCAGCCGCAATTTCTACAACATCATTCCAATCATCCGTCCATCCGCGATTGATAATAATTTAGAAGACGGTTTCGTTGACTTCTTCCATGGAAATTCTCGAAGAAATAACTATTCGTTGACTCTCTGTCACTTAAATCATGTGAGGTATAGAAAATATGACTATGTGCTCTCGAACATGCTGGAAAAATTATCAACAGTGCTGGAAATATTGAAAATGGGCAAACATAGTAACATGGACCGGCAAACCCGAGCAGCGTATTTGAACTCCTTGATCAGCCGTCTTCAATCCAAACGTTAAGGATGATCTACTTTTTGCGTGGTTCTTTTCAGCTTTGTTAGCACCGAGTTACGCCGATTCTCAGGTTTGACTGTGTTGGTGGTGATGATGAATAACGCCGTGTTCCCGATACCATCCTCAAAATTGAAGCTTCTTACGACATATTTGTCCACTAGAAAAATTCTCGAAGGATCCGTTTCGTTGCTCCACATCCGACATATCCGCGATGTACAAATACATAACGAAAAATAGTTATAATTTAAAAGAATGAATAACAATTGTTTCCCTGGGGTTGTATTCCATTTAGGAACACAGTTGGAATGTGTAACGTTCCCCATAGGGAATTTCTTCAAACACCTATTCCTTCACTTAAATAAAACTTTAGAATCCTATGTCTTCCTCTCAGGGAATCTCTTTCCGTATGAATACTTCCTCTCAGAAAATATATTTACAAATGTGTCTCCTACCCGAATATGACTATCTTATGAACTCGGGGAATCTTTAATTTAAATTTCCATATTGTTCTTTCTCTCAGACAATATCCTCTAATCTTTACTATTCCTTGCAAAGATTTCCTTCAACTCGGAAAAGATCCTAGTAACGTACGTGTTCCTTTCCAAATATCTTTTATGTATCAACTCTTCCTCTCCTCCTCACCATTGTTATTCTTCCTTTTCTATAAACTCAAAGAGGACTTAGTAATCAAACCATTCCTCTCGAAGGATCGTTTAATCAGATCGCAAACACACTTAGTAAAGTGCCGTTCCTCTCAGGAAACTTCATCGAGGATTCCACTCTGATAAGCACTTAGTAAAGGAGGTCTTCCACCTCATTGCATCTGTACCGTTCCTCTCAGGGAACTTCATAGAGGATTCCACTCAGATAAGCTCTTAGTAAAGGAGGTCTTCCACCGCATTCCAGCTGTGCTGGTCCTCTCAGGGAACTTCATCGAGGATTTAACTCAGATAAGCACTAAGTAAAGGAGGTCTTATACCTCATTGCATCTGTACTTTTCCTGTCAGGAAACTTCATCGAGGATTCCACTCTGATAAGCACTTAGTAAAGGAGGTCTTCCACCTCATTGCACCTGTGCCGTTCCTCTCAGGGAACTTCATCGAGGATTTAACTCAGATAAGCACTTAGTAAAGGAGGTCTTCCACCTCATTGCATCTGTGCCGTTCCTCTAAGGAAACTTCATCGAGGATTCCACTCTGATAAGCACTTAGTAAAGGAGGTCTTCCACCTCATTGCATCTGTACCGTTCCACTCAGGGAACTTCATTGAGGATTCCACTCAGAAAAGCACTTAGTAAAGGATAAGCTCAGATAAGCACTTAGTCTTCCACCGCATTCCAGCTGTGCTGGTCCTCTCAGGGAACTTCATCGAGGATTTAGCTCAGATAAGCACTAAGTCAAGGAGGCCTTATACCTCATTGCATCTGTACTTTTCCTGTCAGGAAACTTCATCGAGGATTCCACTCTGATAAGCACTTAGTAAAGGAGGTCTTCCACCTCATTGCACCTGTGCCGTTCCTCTCAGGGAACTTCATCGAGGATTTAACTCAGATAAGCACTTAGTAAAGGAGGTCTTCCACCTCATTGCATCTGTGCCGTTCCTCTAAGGAAACTTCATCGAGGATTCCACTCTGATATGCACTTAGTAAAGGAAGACCCTCATTGCATCTGTACCGTTCCTCTCAGAGAACTTCATTGAGGATTCCACTCAGAAAAGCACTTAGTAAAGGATAAGCTCAGATAAGCACTTAGTCTTCCATCTCATTCCAGCTGTGCCGTTTCTCTCAGGGAGCTTCATCGAGGATTCCACTCAGATAAACACTTAGTAAAGAAAGTCTTCCACCTAATTGCCTCTGTGCCCTTTCTCTCAGGGAGCTTCATCGAGGATTCCCCTCGGATAAGCACTTAGTAAAGGAGGTCTTCCACCTCATTGCATGTGTGCCGTTCCTCTCAGGGAACTTCATTGAGGATTCCACTCTGATAAGCACTTACTAAAGGAGGTTTTCCGCCTCATTGCATCTGTGCAGTTCCTCTCAGGGAACTTCATTGAGGATTCCACTCAGATAAGCACTTAGTAAAGGAGGTCTTCTATCTCATTGCATCTGTGCCGTTCCTCTCAAGGAACTTCATCGAGGATTCCACTCGGATAAGTACTTATTAAAGGAGGTCTTCCACCTCATTGTATCTGTGCCGTTCCTCTCAGGGAACTTCATCGAGGATTCCACTCGGATAAGCACTTAGTAAAGGATTACTTCCACCTCATTGCATCTGTGCCGTTCCTCTCAGGGAACTTCATCGAGGATTCCACTCAGATAAGCACTTAATAAAGGAGGACTACCATAGTGACGATATTTCTACTACTTAACCTCACAGAACCAATCGGCAACCTTTCCAAAATTATCTGAATACCACAATGTAGAAGGTGTAGAAAAAGAACTTTAAAAATTCATCGATACAAAGACCAAGTATAGCGAACTTATACCAACGCCATTTCCCTAGCATTGTTTGGCGAGAAATATAACTAATCACTATTTTTAATCAATTTTCAATATTGACTATTCTCTCGACATGGGACGCCATCTCTGGGAACCTCTATGAATAACAATATTTCTTCTCAACGAATATTTCATCTGTGTCTTCCGCTCTGAGAAGTACTTAGTAATTGAGGCCTTTCACTCGGGAAATCTTGTATTCTCATCTCTATACTGAAATCTTTTATTCTTCTCTATCTCTATACTGAAATTTCTTATTGAATCTGATCCGTTTGCAAGAAATTTCCTCAATGACTCAGTCCTCCATGCTGAGAAAATCTTAAGAAATCGTATCTACTCTTAAGAAATCGTATCCATTGTCGTGATCGCCAGACATTATTTCTTCTATTTTTTATCTTTTTTTATTACTTTCTTTTCTTTTTTTATTTTCGCACCACTGTACTCTTCAAAGTCAACCGCAAGTCTGTCCTCTTCAAAGTCAACCACAAGACTGCCGCCCGCAATCGAGCTCGCGCTTTACCAGCTCGCCGACGCCGGTCCCCCTGTATTCCTCTTATTCGGTCCTTCTCTCTCAATTTCGCCCGTTTTTTGGCTAACACCCGCGTTTCTCTTCCTATCTCTTTCTCTGACTCGGTGCATCTCTTCCTATTTCGCCCCAACCACTACATCCATGTCTCTCAAAGACAAGATATGAAACTATTTTATTTTGCATACTTTACTACTGCACACAACGATTCCAAGAATATACTCCAATCCTCAATAATCTCGATACCTACGACACGGTGTAACTATTTTGCACCATAGGTTACGATGTAATGCTCTTTTTATAGCAACTAACCTCAAAGAACTAATCAACAACTTTTCTAATATGTCTCAAAAAAAAAAAAAAATGTGTTTCACAAGACAAAATTGTAATGAACCATGAAAAACTCATAACTTTTGGTTTAGTAGCCATGATATCCAACGAAATGAAACGATAACTTTATCTGAAGTAAAACTCCAATTAGAAAATAATTATTGCTTATCAATCTGGTCAATTTTCAGTCTCTATTCGTGTAAAACATTGACAAATAAACACTATCTTTCACAGAAAGTTTAACAAAATAAATTATTCCAATGACGTGGAAGCAATCCATCTTTGATATGAAACCACCATCTGGTTTCTTTCACAAACCTCGATATTTACGAAAAACTTTTTGTTATTGATGTTAACCTCATAGATTTAATTCTCCTTATCCTCAATAAATCTCACTCTCCGAAATCGCTATTATTTTAGCATTATTCGAAAGGCAATCGCTATTATGTTAACAACCTGATCAATATTAATTCAACGCTATTTTGCATCATTGTTTGGCAAAAGAAAAACCGCGACACATAATCGCTATTCTGTAATAAACTTTCCAATATGGGCTATTCTATTAATATGGTACGCTATCCTTACTCTGAGTAAAGAACTACAACAAGATATCACTTTCTGTCTTAAAATAAAGAAAAAAGTTTAATTATCACCACTCCCTTCAAATATTTCGCCATTATATTTTACCGACTTGCGCCATTGTCGTGATCTCACGGATTATTTCTCTATTTCATTATATTTCAACTTCCAAATTCAACTACTTGTTTCATTTTCACTATCCACTCTCGTCAAATTCAATCACAAGACTGATGGTTCAACCCTTTCCGTTTTTCAATGTCTACTTTGTTCCCTCTTTTTCCATCTGCAGTTCCATCTCGGTTCAGTAGTAGGGCATCGCTCTTCTAATTTTCGTTGCCAACTATCTAGCGATTAATTTCATTTTTAATTTTTCATTGCCTCGCATTCATAATTCATTCGTTTATCAATTCGTTCATTATTACTATTTTTCTAATTATTAGCTTATTTGCCCGGTTACACGGGCACTATGATTTTTTTTTTATGTGAAAGCTATCTTCTAGGAGGTGGAATATGAAATATTAGTTAAATATAACATTCAACGTTTTATTCCAAGTCCAGTTATCACTTGTACACTTGTCGTCCGAGTCACTTGTCGAACCATTGAAATCGGTATTGTACGACTTCATATCAATCTTAGGAAGCTTTGAAATACGTATTGCTAAGAAATGTGGATCAATTAAATCCTTCAGTTTCCTCGTGTTTGTCCATCGAAGTGAGCTCTGGATTTCGTTCTGGTTGATTTGTAAATCATGGTGATATTTTTGTTTTGTGTGTGACTGTATTTTATAAGAATTTGTATTTTGTATGTGTTTCGAAGCACTTGAAGACTCGTGTATGGGAGAAAACAGTTTTAATGAAATCCGCCATCACTTCTGTTGGTGGTGCTTTTTGTTTTTCTTTTTTTTTGTTAAATTATACGATGACCATTGCTAGTTACCCGGTGTCGAGTATTTTTTTACTTGACTCTATTGAACGTATTTCATAAGGCCCGGGCCCGGTGCCGCGCGAAAATTTTAAATTGCTTCAAAACACAATTTCAACATGAAAAGTTTTTTGTTTATTCAAGTATCTTTACTCTTTCCCAAATCAAGCTGGTTGCTATAGCAATCAATGCAATGTAACTGTCGGTACTTTTTGTCAAAAGAAAATACGCTTCGATATTTTTGTTCATGCTTCATATTTGTGGACAAACTGAAAATACTAAACATACGTGGCAAGTTAGTGACTTCAAACTGAGAACCAAGCGCATCAGGACCGATCATGAAGCCGCTAATTCAGTTATTCTGTTGCGGGACTGTTGGTTTGGATAGTTTTCCCTATTCCAGCAGCAGGTTACTGGTTGCATAGCAAACATGCATGCAACTTGAGATTGCGTGAGTTAACGTTCCTGGCTTTCGGGGGTGAAATCAATCACAACCAGGTTCTTTGAGTTCTGCGTCTTTACGACGTTTATTATTCGACTGATGTACTGAGAGTGATGTATACATTGCTTGACTAGCTTTTATATTATTCTATAAGGTACAGCTCATGAATGTGTGTAAGCAGATATGTCTTATGCTTGATTACCAAAAAGGTATATACTGCCAAAATATGTGCTTAATGTAGCCACGGGTAGTATGCTCTGTATGTGTGGTACAGGTAGCATCCTGTAACTTGCCCCCCTCTAAAATTTGAGGCTCCGTACGAAAATATTCCATCACTGCAGGTGGATGGTAAGGCGTTTCTGAGGTTCCGATGTAGGTTAATAATTTTTTTGCTGCTATTACCTAATTCCGAGGTAAACATTGTGTATCCATCACTTTAAGTTTATAATTATTTGTTCATAAACGCTTCGTTAGGTTTGAAAATGTTTCTTGTATATCTCTGATTTCTTTTATAAAATTTTTAATAAATTCTCTGTTTTTCCTCTTCTTACCGTTAACGTTAAATATCTTTGCTTGATATTGAAGTTACTATAGGAACTTTTCGTTTATTAGTATTGTCGATTCCGATCATCTTACATTTGTTCATTGTTTCTTATTTCGGTATTTTTGTAATAGACTGATTTTTAGATACATTCTCTTCTATTAGTATACTCTTTTTCTTTTTCGTCTTTTGATTATCTTTGAGAGTAATTTCTTTTTCTACGCTTTCAAAATATTTGTTTATCAAAACATCTTTACTTTTGGACAACGCTGTTATTCCGATAGCTCAAGTCGATGGTTCAGCTTAGACTAAAATACATTTATTGATGTAATCTTACAAGTTATCTTAACGCTAGATCTTATCTCACAAACACTTATTACTTATCTATCACTAACATATCTACTACTGGTAACATAATTATCTTATGCAAAGGACTGTGCTACTGGGGCATCCTTTGCCTACTTTACGGCGCTAACATCCCGACCACCATAAAAATTCAAATTTTTATAAGCTATTAACTATTAACACTGGTGAACCTTTCCTTCTTCCTTTCTGTTGCCCTCAAATGGAAGTACGCATAACTTGGCAACTGGCCTTTTCACCTTATCGGACTGAGCTGTGCGCAAAGTAACTACCCTGACTATCCCGTCCTTCCCTGGGTGCACTTCTATCACTCGTGCCAATGGCCATTTGTTTGGTGGTATGTTGTCATCACGAATGATAACCATTATTCCAGGTTCTATAGCCGTCGCAGGCATCCTCCACTTATTCCTAACGTGCAGCTGATGCAGATACTCGGATCGCCATCGAGCCCAAAAGTGCTGAAATCGCTGTTGAATCACGCGCCAATGATTCAACCTGCCTTCTGGAATATCCCGCAGATCAATATCCGGGACCTGCTGCATATTTGAACCCGTGATAAAGTGTCCCGGTGTAAGTGCTTCCAAGTCTGTAGGGTCATCCGACATCGGAGTGATAGGTCGCGAATTCAGGCAACCTTCTACCTGCGCCAACAGCGTGACCATATCTTCATACGTGGCTGCTGCGTCTCCCAATACACGATGTAGGTGACGCTTCATTGACTTAACCGCTGCCTCCCAAAGTCCTCCGAAGTGGGGAGCTCCCGGCGGAATGAAACTCCATTTCAAACCTCGTTCGCTGCTCCAAGTTGTTACCTCTGCCTGAAATTGAGAGGAACTAAGCAGATCATAGAGTTTACGCAGTTCGTTGGCGGCTCCCTTGAAGTTGGTGCCATTGTCGGAGTGCAGTTCAGCCACTAATCCTCGCTTCGACACGAATCTTCGGAGTGCCGCTATGAAGGCTGCCGTGGACAGAGAGGAAACCAACTCCAGATGCACTGCCCGCGTAACGAAGCACACAAACACTGCGATGTATGCCTTTGTGGGTGCTGCCTTCCTATGACCGCCCTTGATGTACACTGGGCCGCAGTAATCCACACCCGATATGGCAAACGGTCTCGCTTCCGCTACTCTTGCTGCAGGTAACTCTCCCATTGGTTGCACCACCAGCTTCGGCTTATTCTTGAAGCAGCTGACACACTGCCGCTGCACTTGCCGAACCACTGACCTCACTCCCATGATCCAAAATCGTTGTCGTAATGAGGTCAACATCAACTGTGGCCCAGCATGAAGCAAGTTAACATGGTAATGTAACGCCAACAACCTCGCCAACGGATGTCCTTTGGGAATTATTATGGGATGCTTTGCTGCCTCACTCATATGCGCGTTCTGAAGCCGTCCCTTGACACGAATCAATCCATCTTTGCCCAGAAATGGATCGCAGAACCTCAAGCCCGAAGCACTCGGCAAACTCCTTCCTTTCTTCAACGTGTCCAGCTCTGCCGCCAACTGCTCCCTCTGTGCCAAGCGGCAAAGCGTTGACTCCGCCTTCCTTAAATCCTCCGTGGTCAACGGTGCCATTTCCTCTAACGTTGGTTTTGCATGCGACCTTAGAGCGTGGAGATATCGCTGACAATATCCCACAACTCTGCGCAGCTTCGTGTATGTGGAGCACAGGGAGTAGAGTCGGTCACTAAAGTTCTCTTCGTCAAGCGAAGAGGCTAGTACCGCTGTTGCTCGTTCTTCTCCTGTAGGTTCCAATGCCTTTGCATTGTTTGGCAATGCTGGCCACGATTCTTCCTCCAAGGAGAGCCATGTTGGCCCCGACCACCATTGCTTGGTGTCGATAAGTGCCTCCGGATCCACACCTCTAGACACCAGATCCGCCGGGTTCTCGACTCCCGGCACGTGTCTCCATTGAGCTCCTTCCGCGTTCCGCTGGATCTTTGATGTGCGATTCGCTACGAATGTCTTCCAATTTCCATGAGGAGAATTCACCCAATGCCACACAGTCATGGAATCCGTCCATAAAAAGGCAGGTACTTCTTCCGGCAGGACCTTCTTCACTAACCGATATAAGTTGCTGCCCAAGAGCGCTGCACATAACTCCAATCTAGCGATCGTTATCTTTTGCTTCAACGATACCAACTTCGATTTCGATATAAAAAAGTTCACTGTCGCCTTTTCGCCAACTTTCTGACAACGGATGTAACAACAAGCTCCATACCCCCTTTCCGATGCGTCGCAGAATATATGCACTTGTTTTTCCATACTGCTATCCGTTACCACTGGTCTTGGAACTTCTATCTTTGATAGTGCCGTAAGTTGGGGAAAGAAGGCCATCCATTCTGCAAACAAGCCTTCTGGTAACACATCGTCCCAGTCCCAGCGTTTTCCCTTGGCATCCTTCAAAGTTACTATACGTTGCAAAAGCAGCTTTGCCTTCATCTTAACAGGATCGAGGAATCCTAATGGATCATATACTTTCGCGAGGCATCCCGATACCTGCCGTTTCGTGCGTAGGGTTTCAATCTGTGGCGGTAGCCTAACTTGAACACTCAAGACGTCCGACGATGTGTTCCACGACAAGCCCAATGTGGACACCGTACCTGTAGGCTCCGTCCCAAACTCATAATTTCCTGCCTTCGCGATGTGCTCTGGTGTGATTGCTGCAAGTGCTTCTGGCTCATTGGAAGCCCACTTGCGGAGGCCAAACCCTCCCATGCTGAGCAACTCACTGAGCTCCTTTACCATGTTTCCCGCTTCCTCTATGGTCGCTGCGCCGGACAAGATGTCGTCAACATAGAAATCATTCGCGCAGCGTGACGCCATGGGAAACTGATGCCCTTCATCTTCGAAAATCTTAAATAATGTCCTGATTGCTAGGAAGGGTGCACACGCGGTCCCATACGTTACCGTATTCAGAACGTAGACCCCAACTGGATCATTGGCGGTTTCTCTCCATAATATTCGTTGTAGATTTTTATCTTCTTCCGCCACCAAGACCTGCCGATACATTTTTTCTACATCAGCCACAAAGGCCACAGGCCTCATCCTGAATCTGAGAAGAATGACTTCTATGTCGTCTTGTAATCGCGGTCCAGTCAACAAAATGTCGTTTAAGCTTAGCCCGGTACCACAACGGCATGATGCATCGAACACCACTCGACACTTTTTCGTCAATCCATCAGTCTTCCAAACTGCATGGTGCGGTAGGTAAAACCGTGGCGTGCCCTCTGCCATCTTATCTTCTACATAAGTTGACACCTTTGTCATATGCCCTAGTCTGATGTATTCGGACATAAATTCCTTGTACGCGGCACCCAGGTTCGGCTCCTTGATCATACGCCTTTCAATGGCCGCTAACCTTTTCAATGCTGGTTGAAGTGAGTCTCCCAGCCTTTGTTCGAAGTTGGCTACCTTGGGCAAGTTAACGACATACCTTCCCGACTCGGTGCGCCTCGTTGTGTTTAGATAAAGGTTTTCACATTCCTCATCTTGCTCGGACCGTACACGTTCTTCCGGTATCGCTTCCAGACTAGCCAGCTTCTCAAATATTGCCCCAAGATCGTTGTCAGCCAAACAGGAACAGACGACCTCAGCTGCATCTTCAGAGACTCGTTCTTCCCTGCCGCATACAATCCAACCAAGGCTGGACTCCAGGAGCTTTGGCAAGTGAGGTGCTAACTTTAATTGACCTTGTTGGAGCAACTCGCCAAATAACTCTGCACCAATCAGAAGGTCTATCCGCTCACTCCGGAAGAATGCTGGATCTGCCAATATCAGTGCTTGGGGAATGTTCCAGGACTCCGTGTTCCGAGTTTGCGCTGGAAAGTTGGCTGTTATGTTTCGCAGCACCAACCAATTCACTCGAGACACAAAGGTTGACGCTCGTGATTTCATGGTAGCTACCACCATCGTCTCTGCCTTTAGCGAAACTGCTCCGATGCCGGACAAAGGTTTATTTAGTCGCCTTTTCTTCAGCTTCAACTGCTGTACCAACCGTTCGCTCATGAAGTTGGATTGCGACCCCTGGTCCAGCAACGCTCTAGCTGGAAATTCTCTACCTTCATCATTGCAAATCAACACCTGAGCCGTTGACAACCAAATCATTTTCTCTTGTGAAGGCTGCGAATCAACTGGAGCTGGTATGTACGTGGTGGCGCTTATGCTGCTCTCTGTTCTCGGGGTAATCGGATTGGTTTTGTTGCATACTAAGGTGTGATGTCGTTTCTGACAGTTTCCGCATCTTGACTGGGCCTTACAGAATCTTGCTTGATGCTCCTTTCCCAAGCAGTTGAAGCACAAAGACTCAACCTTCGCAATCTGTTGGCGCTCTGACAACGACATCTTTGCAAATCTCTCGCATCTTGCGATATGATGATCGGCCTTACACAACACACACCCTCTGAGCATGTTGCCTGTCTGAGCTGCACAGGACATTGAAGCTGGATACGGTCTTTGTGTAGGCTTTCGAGTATTTTGATGATCATGATTTGTTCCCCTGGTTGCCGGCCTCGTATCGATCCTGTTTTGCGTGTGGACGACCGAGTTTGTCAAAATCTTGATGCGCCGCTCACAAAACTCCATCAATGCCTTAAAGGTATCCGTCTTCTGCTCGGCTGCAATAAGTTCGAAAGCCATTAGTGTTTGCTCGTCGAACTTGTATCTTACCAGACTTGATAATGGGGTATCCCAGGAAGATACAGGCTCCTGCAATCTGTCCATCCCAAGCACTAAGCGCTTCGATTCGTTGACGATACGAGTCAATTCCTCCGCCGTTGCGGCAGCCATCGGTTGCAGATCCACCAACGCCTTGAAGTAGTCCCGTTTCAGCATCTTCGCATCATCAAACCGCTCCAACAAAGCTTGCCACGTACTGTTGTAGTTTCCTTCTACAAGCTTTACGTGGTCGAATAACCTGGCAGCATCTCCTTTTAGCGAAGCCAACAAATATTGCAGCTTCATTATGTCCGACAACTCTGCATCGTGAACCATTGCAGTGAAGCGATCCTTGAAGCTCATCCATTTTGTTTTGTCACCATCGAACGCCGGTAAATCGATTTTGGGAAGCCTCACTTGCGAATTTGTAAAACTTGCATTCGCCATTGTACTATTTGCAGCCGGCCTATGGCCGTCCGCCCCATCTTGCTTCTCCAACAGAAAGCCCTTCACCCGATGGAACTTCCCGTAGAAGGCTTGTTTTTCGGTCAAAAGTTCCACCGTATCACATTCTTCGTGTTCCGTTAGTAACTTTTCTCTCGCACTTTCGAAGTTACTCTTAGCCTCTTCCAACGAAATGAGGAGGCTGCTTATCTGGCATTGCTGGTTTTCGGTATAATTTTCGATGAACTCATAAAAAAAATCAACTCCCGCTAACTTGTCGTTGTATACGCGTTTCATCTGACGCACCATTTTGTCCGTAACTGGCATTTTCCTTATTGTTTCTGTTCCGAGAAATGTAAACCTTTATACACCAACCGCGAACTTTTTATGCCACACTGTAGCGTCGACTCAAATTCGCGCGCGCTTTGCTGGATTTGGTTGCCGCTTGACACGGTCGTTCACGTACAGGTCCAAAGTTCACAATTTCACCACGGCAACCACCACGAACTAGTGAATCTAACTACCATCAACTGAACTCAAACTCTTTCCGCGAATCAACTCTCTAACGCGGTTTACTCCGGATGAATGTTACAAGAATCCAAATTCGATCCGGTTCGAAGGACCAATATTCCGATAGCTCAAGTCGATGGTTCAGCTTAGACTGAAATACATTTATTGATGTAATCTTACAAGTTATCTTAACGCTAGATCTTATCTCACAAACACTTATTACTTATCTATCACTAACATATCTACTACTGGTAACATAATTATCTTATGCAAAGGACTGTGCTACTGGGGCATCCTTTGCCTACTTTACGGCGCTAACAGCTGTTTTATGTGATTTCATATGAGTTAGGGTTTGTTTATTATCTCCGCATTCTATTTGCGTAATTTTATCCGGAGCTTCACGAATCGGTTGGAATTTCGCTCGATCGAAATAATACGATTCGCCATTGTATAGTTCACATGGATTCTGCTCGTCAATATGCATTTGTCTTAATGACGGAGGATCCGTATTATAATTATGAGACTCCTTCGCTCTTTCTTCATGTAGGTTAGTTTGACTATTAAGTGGCATCACATGCTGTGTATGACTGCTCTGCAAACTTGATTGGAAACCGTGAGTAAACTCCGTTGTTAAGAGATTATTATTCACTTTTTGGCTAGTAGGAAAGTTGATATTTTTGTTATAGTGACTGTCTTGAACCAAAAGCAAACAGTTAGATTCATAATCAAGGCACATTTTATACGCAGCTGACAAAAGTGTTGGTTTATCTTTTCGAAAGAACATATTTGTGAAGAATGTACTACCCATTCCTTTAAACAAAATATTTATAACCTCACTTTGATAAAAATTCAATAGATGCTCTGAGTGCTGAGTATATTCAGGTTCTGTTCGCACTAAAATTTCAATTGCTTCGTGTACACTATGTATTATTTTGTAAAACGATCTTAACGACTCATGCGATGCTCTGTATAATGATTTTAATTCATCGTACAGGGTATTCAAACTCCTATAATCTTTAAAGTGAAGAATCAGATTTGATTTTATAGTCTCCCAATCATTCGAAATTAAACTTGTGCTTAAAATTGCCGCAGCTTTTCCTACAATTTTTCTCTTTATCGTTAAAAGCACAATAAGGTATAATGTAGACCAGTGATGTCAAACTCGTTTCACCTTGCGGGCCGCATTTTCTCCCAAAATAGGCTAGCGGGCCAAACCATATAATTGATTGGAGTGATGAAAATATGTTCTTATCAATGTGGTTTTATCTTAACAGTCAATCATGTTTTACATTTTCACATTTTTTCTTATTATATTACTTCTTATAAAATTTACAAATTTTGAGTAAAAGAGAGGGTTTGTTGCTCAATCGTTTTCCAAATTTTAACGAATTCAAATCAAGTTTATTGAAATATATGTTGCAGTACAACACTATTGTGTATTTTGTTAATGATTTTAGAAAAGTAAAGGTATATAATTACAATAGCTAACTTATTGCTCCGCATTTGTTAGTTTGTTTGGAATGGTCTTGTAGTTCATCACGTTTGTTTTCTATAAACACTATTTATCCACTTGTCTAGAAAAATCTGTGTAAAACCTTTGCTGCAAAGTTGCATATCACTTTCTTATTGAAATTGTTTAAATTGACATTCGTTCAGTTCTCTTGCAATTCGCAGTTCGTGAAAAAATTTACATTAAATATTTTGGTATTTGCTATGAGCCAATACTCAAGGATCCAAACTTTCGATGTAATGTTTCAAAGGCGTCGCGGGCCGCACCCAATGTTCTTGCGGGCCGCATGTGGCCCGCGGGCCGCATGTTTGACATCCCTGATGTAGACTGTCTGTCTAGCTTTGAATATATCTGCCATACGTCTTCAACATGGCCAATACAGGTCCATATGTTGCTATGTCCATTATATGTTGGGATGCTCTGAACAATATCAGGTACTCTACCCATTTCGATGAACTCACTGTGAGTTAGAGGTTTGTCATTTGATTGATCCATTCTCTAAGGATATCGTGTTTTGTTACTTTCAATAATTGTTTCGCTTGCTTCCGAATTTCTTCAACGGTGTAACATTAGGTTTTCGTTTCTGTATTAAAATTATGTGACTCACAGCAACCAGAGGAGATAGACCAGCATTTATAGTCTGGCCTCGTGGACTCGGTGTGAAACTGCCGACACGTTGGAGTGGTCCCGTTTGATGTTTCTACTAAGGGTCCTCGGCGTCCTTCTCGATGTAATCGCTGAAGTGCAGGTGGCGGTGACAAAGCGCAGGATAGATTTAACCAAACTTTCACTGTTTTTTTTTTACTGTACTGCCACTTCACTGTCCGAGTGTCCAACCTATTCGGGCGCCAGTTAATGTTCCTGGCTTTCGGGGGTGAAATCAATCACAACCAGGTTCTTTGAGTTCTGCATCTTTACGTCGTTTATTTCGACTGATGTACTGAGAGTGATGTATACATTGCTTGACTAGCTTTTATATTACTCTATAAGGTATAGCTCATGAATGTGGGTAAGCAGATATGTCTTATGCTTAATTACCAATCAGGTATATACTGCCAAAATATGGAGTGTGCTTAATGTAGCCACGGGTAGTATGCTCTGTATGTGTGGTACAGGTAGCATCCTGTAACTCGTGCAACATGAGGCTGTAACTTGTAAGCGCACTTTACTAAATTTTATAATTTATAGATAGATAGAAGATATAGATAGAAGATAGAAGATAGATAGATTCATCTAACTCGGCTCAATCCCTACATCTGGTAGGGGTCATTTTTCTGCTCACTCCTGGTCAGAGGCGATATACATTTGTTTTGATGCTCGTACACTTGTGCATAACGTCTTGTTGCTGCCATTTCGCTGTTATGCTTACAGTCCCTACATGGGGATTCCAAAGAACGACCTTTCCCGTTGATTGTTGCTTTCCAGCTATTTCCAACTGGAAAAAGCGAGGCGTTGCCCTGTCCTTATACCGGGCTCACTCGGTGGTTGATTGTGATGGGTAGGGAAAGGTCGCCTTAAACGTATTTCGTTATTGCTGCTTTTTCTAAAAACAAATCCTATTCTCTACAATGAATTTGTAGATGGCTTTCATGTATCTTACGTCTTTTTTCTTAAAACTTGTTTCGAATTTGTCTAAGTTAATCCTACTTCTTTGTCTTTCTACTCTATATTTATCACAGTCGAATACTTTATGTCTGCCAGTCTCAGGTACGCCGCATACATCACAGTTCCCCGACTCAACAATTTTCATCTTGTTGAGCCAAAAATTGCTGCAGTCGTGTCCCGCTAACGGTCTGTAGAGCAACTTTATTTCTTTGGCCGTTAGATTTAGCTTGTGATGCCACATCTTTTCCTCCATCACCTTCTGCAGTTTGTAGAACGTTTTTCCCTTGGTAGAGCTGGCCCTTGTATACCACTCATTTGTTTCCTGCAGCATTTGTTTTTTTAGTTTGCCTATTGCATCCTTTAATCTTCTTTGATTGAAGATGTAGGTACTGCATTTCGCACCTCTTTTTGCCAGCTTATCCGCCTTTTCATTCCCTTCTATTCCCACGTAACTAGGTATCCATTGGATGCTCGCCCTTGTATACACGCAGTTGTGCAATATATTCCCCGCAATTTCCTCCACAAAGTTGGCCCTTGTGGCATTGCTCAAAATATAACATGCTACCATGTTATTTGTGTACACCACTGGATTGTTAATTTGTTATACTGCAGCGATTTCCAGGGCTCTGTCAATCGCAATGAGCTCCGCTGTTCCTATCGATACCTCGTTCTTTAGTTTATAAGCGATTTCTTTGACCTCTGGCACATCTGGGAGTTGGATGTAGATTCCAATCCCACATCCTGTGTCTGTGATACTGGCATCTATGAATATTCTGGGGGGATTTTGGTCCTTTTTCCTCATGTGCTCAATGCAGATTTGTTTTATCACCTAAGGGTTTGCTTCCTTTTTGCTAGTTATTAGTCCCGAGATTCGTTTTCTTATCTCTCTATCACAGTTTTTCATTTCATTGTATCTTACTTTGCTAACCGTTTTGACGAGTTCCACATTGTCTAGAAGAGCCTGCTCCTGTACCGAGTGCCGTTTCCGGAATGATCATTTCAAAAGCTTTTCAAGCTGTTGTTCATTTGGCTTTGAGTGTTTTTAAAAAGATTTTATCATCTCTTTTGCCTCCAGGAATTTTCTCCTTATTGGTGATGGTACCTCTGCCGCCATCGCCATCAAGGTGTATATTGGGGTCGTTTTCGTACATCCTGTGACTTTGCGTAGAGACTG
Organism: Anopheles ziemanni; assembly: GCF_943734765.1. Classification (NCBI taxonomy): domain Eukaryota; kingdom Metazoa; phylum Arthropoda; class Insecta; order Diptera; family Culicidae; genus Anopheles; species Anopheles ziemanni. The sequence continues at coordinate 49,407,782 of NC_080705.1, read as the reverse complement.
GTGTAGCAATTTATCCACCTTGGAAAGGCTTGCTTTTTTGGCGTTGCTCATTACTGTTATCCCGAACTCCATTGATCCCCTTATCATTGCCCTGCGTATTTGTATTGCCTTCTCTGGGCTTATATTGTTCCGCTTGTAACATATTATTTTTTATAATATTTAGTTTACTTTGGGCTCTTTGTATTTCTTTTTCCACCTGTTCATCGAATTTAAGTCTTTGGTTTCAGGTGATGCCCAGAAACACATGTTTATTTGTCGTAGAGATTATTTGTCCATTGAGTCTCACCTCTATGGCTGCCTCATTTCTTGGGAATGACATTAGTTTGGTTTTTTCCATATTAACCTCCAGTTCCAGCCATTTTATATTTTCTACAAATTCGTCCAGTACCTCTTGGAGCTCTTTTTTAACTGTCAAGGGGTTTCCTGACGCAATTATTGCGAAATCATCCGCGTATTGTATCTCGGGGTCCACACTGCAGCGCGACGTCCCGTTTCAAAAGTAGCCCAGTTTCGGCAGAACAATCGCGCAAGCCAAGCGCGACAGAGGTAGGAGAGTATGTGGAAATATGTATCACATTGGGGCGCAAACTCGGCTAAAATTTTTTATTGAATTTTGAGGTAGTAATGCATGATATTTGTTAAGCTACGTATGTTATGCACCCTGAGTGAGTTTGGTGCTTCCACATTTGAAATTCACTGAGAAAACAAACTTAAACAGACAACGACGATATTTTGGCCCGCCGTAGGAGGTATATATTTCCACATCATCTCCTACTCGTTGAAGAGCAGTTTGTTTACGTTTCGGCACCCGAAAAAACTTTGGTAAAAATATCAATTAAAACGGAGTTTGATAACTGAATTTCATTTGTGAATGCTAAAAATAAGTAGTACAACGAAAAATCCGATGTTTCGTGAAGAATATTGCTAGTTTTGTTCGCGTTTGTGTTTCGGTTTGTTTACGTTTTGTCCAGCGTCGGTTTGTTTTCGTTTCGAATTGACATTTGACAAGAACTAGCGTGACGTCGCGTTTTTCGCTGTTTCTACACTAGCGCGATTTGTGCGACATTTTTTTTGTATGGAGTTCGGCCGCCTGTCAGGCGACGTCGCGTTTCGTGACGGGACGTCGCGCTGTAGTGTGGACCCCGAGTATGATCTTAATCTTATTCCCACCATTATTGCAGGAATGGCATTGGCTGGTGTACACATTAAATAGGGTGAGTGACAGGACTTCCCACTGAGGGAGGCCATGCGACACCAACCTTATGACAGTTTGTTCGTTGACTGCTATTTGTAATCTTCTATTTGTCAATATTTTTTTTTTTTTATTTATTTATTTATTATGCTCTTACTGTCATTCGTTCTTGCCCGAGCGTTCTTGTGCCGCACGCAAATCTCCTCCAACCCCAGGAGCAGACACCGATTCGAATAGGACGGAATAGAAGAGGAGTTGTTAATCCGCGTAAACCTCCGCTGAATGCCCTCGAGCATGTTCATGGAGGTAACCCCTGGAGGAGACCAGACAACACAAGCGTAATCGAGGGCAGAACGGACCCAACAACAGTAAAGCGACTTAAGGCAGAGAGGGTCGCGAATCTCAGTCGCTGGGAAGCTTCACGTGTGGCTCCTCGGTAAACCCCTGGTCACAGCTATGCGCAACCGCATGCGGTGGCGTTTTTTCCCATTTTTTTTTTTTTCGCTCACAGCTGTTCGACGTCAATGAAACGAATGGTGTATGTTGGTGGTGTTTCACACTACTTCCACCATTATTTCAACCCCTTGTTCTACCGGCCTGCTACACGAGCCGCAAACTCAAAAACCGTATAAGTTTACGTCAAAATCTTTGCGGTTCGTGTAGCCGCGTTTTGCGGTACCAATTCAGTGAGCCACGCTACACGAGCCGCAAACTCAAAAAAGAGGTTTTTGTTTTTGATTTTTCAGTTAACTCAAAAATCTTCCTTCAAAGCAAACAAGATCTTATTTCAATGCACACAAAAAGTAAAAGATGGATAATCTGTTGATGAATGAAGTGTGGCTAACTACTCTATCGCGGGTCATCGAGTTGAGTACCCAAAACTTGCAACAACGCAACAGGCGTATTGTGCGTAGGCAAGAAGATGGCAACCGTTTGCTGGACAATACTGTAGCAGAGCAAGCAAATGAAACTATAATTAACTTTCTTCGCATGAAGAAGGAAGATTTTGATGTTTTCAAGTTACATAAAAAGTGGTAGTATAAAATATTTTAATCTTTATCATTAAACTTTTTGAAACTTTTGGATAAAATCAGTTGGTGGGCCGGACTTTGCCGACCCCTGATCTATAGTGAATTTATAATTGATATTCTAGCTATAAAATGACAAAATATTACTGTAGCTGCAAAATAAACACGTAAATTTATCACCATATGTTCGATTATTTTGTTTTTGAGATTTGTTATGTTTACATTTATTTCTTCTTCATCTTCTTCTTCTGGCGCATTTGAGTTTGCGGTTAGCTGCCAAAAACTACGCGGGTGCAGTTTTCAGCTCACGGAGCTGAAAAGTTTCTGACGCAAACTTTTCGGTTGTTCCCCTCTTTGCGCCGCAAAGTTTTTGAGTTTGCGGGTCGTGTAGCGGGGCTCCTACAAACTGCTAGAGCATTGCTCAGCACCCAAGAAGAAAAATATCTCTAGTTCGAGTTGTCAAATGCATTTACATTGTATGGTTCGAGTTCAACTTACATGCAATCTAATGGAAGACGTCAGTTTGAAATATTTTCGTCAATCCGGTTTCAAATCGAAACACCAAAGCATAGTCTATCATCTCTTTCTATTTCTCATTCTCGACTGTTCTATCTTGAGCTAGGTCTAACAAATGGCGGAAACTTTGAATAGTGGACTGTTGTGAACAAGTGCTTTGCTTCTTTCGACGACTCGAAATTTTCTATTTGTTTACTGCATCAAATTAAGAAATCATGATGCCTTAATATTTTCGTCGTTTGAAACAAACCGGAGCATTGTACCGGTTAGTAAATCGACGTGAAGGCAAATAAGATGTGTTGAAAACGAAGCAGCTTCCGAAAACGAAGGGCCACAAATGATAGGTAAGCCAAAGATTTAGCAGAATCTCAAATATATGATAATATGAAAGCGCAATTTGTTCATGAACTTTTTTGTTACATGTTTCAGTCCCTGAAGAAATATGTGAAGCTACAAAGAGTAAACTGATTTGTATAGCTATTGGTCATGACGAAAACAAATGTACATTTATCCCATTACTCCATACACTTGTAAATTGAATGCAACAGATTAAGAAAAATAAAGTCAACCAGATACTTATAATATAATGGTTTAATTATTAGCGAAAGTGAATTATTGGAGACTTCTTATAACATATCTTAATTTCAAAGCAAACCTTTACGATTACGACACGATGATTTTCTTATGTCCTTCATATGAACCCTCTTACTAGCATAACGTAATTTTTTAGGAAGAATTTTGTTACATATTCTTTTTGAATCGCTACTAGTTCAGATGCCTAGATCCTTCTAAATAATTCTATTATGTTTTTAAAAACTCTTAGTTCTATTTTGTTGGGTCCTGTTTTTGTTAATACAGTCCAACTTACTAAAGGGAGAAACTCTCTATCAAAAATTAAATCTATAGTCTCGTGTATTCTGTTGACTCTATCCGTTGTAGTTAAATTAGCTTCTAACCATTCGATCACTTTGTTGAGGTAATTTTCATTTTCTAGTAATTTTTCTCTTTCATGCAGATCTTCGGAAGACTTAATTATTTTAAAATCGAAGTTTGGTCGCCGTTGTATCCCTGCACCCGGTTTCACCATATCTACTAGAAGCTTTATTTGTGTTTCCTGGCGTTTTTGAGTCCGCTGAATGTCACGGATTACTATTGCAAAACCGTCAAATGCTGTTAAAATTTTATCTATTTTAGCTTCCAGTCGATCCAATAGGCCATTTTCTTCTTTGTGCTCATAAGTTTCTGAAATAGTTAACCAACAGTTCAATCTACAATATCATACAAATATTCTCAATGTTTTACCATTTTTTCGATGAGCGGTGTTGGAAGTCGATACAAGAGTGGTTCTTATGGTATTGTGGCTCGGTTTCCAATTGTGCTAAAAAATTATTATATCCTTATCAAATCAACCCTGTAGAATACTTGTGTTTCAATAAAATTTAAAGATGAATTTCCACTTACCTTTCGCTATTGTACCATCCGTATAAACTACTGGACCGCTTTTGTTGACCACGGTTGTAGGTTTAGGAGCAACCGGTGGTTACAGCGTAGCTGGCAAAGACGAGCCTTGAATGAAAAATTAATATAATTACTTGCACACATTCTAGTTCAATAATACTTTTAATGCTTCCAGTTACCATTTGCTGCTGGATGACCCGTGAAATTCAGTAGACGCAATTGGCTTGGCTTGATCACGAATGTAGGTTTTGGTGCAACTGGTGGTTTCATCGCCGATGATGTTGAGGAACCTTAAATAAAAATTAATATAATCACTTGCACACATTCTTCTTGTATGTTGTATTTAACGCTTCGAATTACTACTTGGTTTTGAAGAATCCGAAACTGTAATTCCTTGCGATCGGCATTGCTAAACGTTTACTTCAGATAAAACTCGTTTCCCGCTAGGCAATTTCGAGCAAATCGTCCTCAAAAACGTCCTCCATGACACAAACATCGAGCAGTTTTGTATGGTGAGGAGGACAAGGAGGACGATTGCTCGAAAAACGTCCTCCTTTTGTTTCATCCCCATACAAAAATGGAGGACGTTTGTTCGCGCGGAGGACGTTTTGAGAACGATATTTCGAGCTGCCTAGCGGGTTGTGGGGCAATTGATCCATGGCACAGTTTGAAACAAAAAACACAGTTTTAATGTAGCCCGTCAGCGAAGTCAGCCTAGCTACTTACGAAAACACGACGGTTCAACTGATCACAATGCAGCCTGCAGTAATGGGTTCTAATCCTGCTCCGGTAAGTACGAAACACTTTCATGTAAATAAACATTTGAGTAATAACTAACATATACCACTTACCAGTAGTAACACACACATTTGTAAATCACAGCACATCTGATAATAACCGACGGTAACATACGATGGAAAAAAGTGCGTAGTTGGAGCTGGCAATTCTTTTTTTTTTCATACAGTGCTGCCAGAGACGATCAAAAATTTTGACAGCGGGCAGTTCGAATAAGCGCTGCTGCTCGAGTGGGTTGTGACCATTAGTTCGAATTCAACTTAGAGGTCACAAACACCTCAAATAGCAGGGTTTTTTCTTCTTGGGCAATCAGCTGTGCCAATTACATAGAAAACTCAGAGCACATGACAAACAAACATAGGTCCAATAAGAATGAAGGTGATAGCACATTTGAGGCATGCTCTTTTTGCACACAGCAGAAAGCATTGAAAGAGAATCCTAAACACGCGTTCAATGCATATGCCTTCCGCTTCACGCACACCATCAACCGGTTTTTATTCCGCGTTAACCACAAATGCATGACCCAATGAAGAAGAAAGAGCCAGGGCATAGCATAAATAGCAGCTATCTTGTTCTTGTCCACCGTAGAGGGTTGCGGAGGGGATATTCTCCCTACCCCTCGCCTGTAAAATGAACTGATTCGAGCAAAACCGTTCGCAGGGCCTAGACGCAAGACCTTGCGGTTTCTGTACTAAAAAATAAAACGAGTTTAATTCTTGCCGCAGACTCTTGCGTTTTTATATGTCGATAGTAAATATTGTTCCTAGTAGACTTTAATGAGATTGTATGCTCATATAAGTGGTATATTCAAACATTAAAGTATTAGTTTTGGCAAAAAGCTGTGTTCGTTTGACAGATCAAAAACGCAACCGCATGCGGTTGCGCAAAGCTGTGACCACAGGATAAGAACCCACAGCAGATAGTTCTTACCGAGGAGCCACACGTAAGCGAACGAACGCGTATACCTAATTTTTTTGGCCCGAGCTTTTTGCGGCAGTCGGTGGATACCATATTTATAAAGGGGTGTGCACACGTCGTCTGCGCGTTCTTCGGGCGCGGCTAACGCGCAGACGAAGTGTGCGGATTAGCTTCGGCAAAATCCGAAAAAAAACTCTTGCAGCGAGAACGAGCAGCAATATACTGCTTTCCTTTGCAACCGTACAGGAAGCAAGGTAAATTTGGTATGTTTACGCATACTACTTTACAAGTAACGTACATCCCTAGATGCGCATCTTTGGTTTTTCTTTAATTGTTTTACCATGAAGGAAATTTAATCATTTTGGTTGCTGTTTTCTCATGAAGAACTACAATGTCGGACACAAGTTGTACACGACATCCATTGCTCATTTTTGAGCATCTGAATATCCCTTTGCACGGCTGCATCGTGCATATCTCATCAAATTTCGTCAAAACCGCTTAGCTAAAGGTAAAGGTCCTACACCCTAACCCGTGAAGCAGTCCCAGATCAGGATATACAAACTGTGCCGAAGGATGGGTAGCTCGAATCTTGGGTCATATAGCTTATTCCGGAGCTTCCTCACATATGTCATACCTTCAGTTCATCACTGAACAGCACATTTCGCCAATGGGCTACACATAAGTGAGCAAATTCAAGCCGAGCCTGGCAATGCTGCACGCTGAGCTTCGACTGTTGTTAGAAGGAAGCTGCTTGATCCGGTAACCTCTGACCGATGTTCTCAGTGACGGACAACTGCAGTTCCATTATGACTCGCGCAGCCGAGGTTCTATGATCAATGCTCCCTTCTGAGTATTATAAGCAACACTGCGTAGGGGTTCAAGAAATGTAAATTTTTTGTCATTTTATTATGTTTGTCCAAAACTGTTTCAGACCTTAGAACAGACGTTTTGTAGATAGGACATTTTAAAGAGCTAACGAGAACAGGCGCTCGTATATACTCATAGCAGCAAAATATAGAAAAAATAGCCGCGGTGCTATAACACAGCGATTCCAACACACCGCGTACCAACTGCCAAGTCGGACTTCGAATTAAGACCCCTTGGTGTACGAAAGGCCGACTACAGTATCTTTCTAAGGAACTTTCTAAGGAAGGGATACACTAGGAGACCCATAATTTAGCGACACATCATAAGAAACAATTGTAATACTCTTTCCTTTCCGGCTCCCCCAACAGTAACAGAAAAAACTGCCTGCAGCAGGAATGGGAGCTCCGAAAACCCGAACATTTTCTTATCCTGTCGCTCTTCTGGTAGGCAATGGATAACACGAAGGTTGCCGAAACCGGCCCGAAAGGTTCCGAGCAATTTTTTTCACTACCACTGCTTTGATTTGTGTACGTACACGAAATGCCGAAATCGTTACTTCTCTCTTTATCCTATGATAATTTTTGTTCTTCCATCTTCCTCCGATGTATGTTCGGCACATGCAAAAAACACGAAGTACTGAGAAAAATGCCGATGAAACAGTTTCGAGAGAGAAGGAAGAACAAAAAATGATTATATGAAAAAGGGAGACGCAACGAGTTCGGCGTTTCGTGTACGTACACAAATCAAAGCAGTGGTAGTGAAAAGAATTGCTCGGAACCTTTCGGGCCGGTTTCGGCAACCTTCGTGTTATCCATTGCCTAGCAGAAGAGCGACAGGATAAGAAAATGTTCGGGTTTTCTGAACTCTCACTTCCGCTGCAGGCAGAATTTTCTGTTACTGTTGGAGAACCCGGAAAGGAATGAGTATTACAATTGTTTCTTTTAATTTGTCACCAAATACTAGAGCCCCTAGTTGGGCGCTAAGCTTTCTGATTGCTGTTCTAATCTGACGGTGTATGCAAACTATTGAATGGCCTCTCGTACTCCTGTGGGTCTCAAGTTGCAAGTCTGCCCTACTTTGATATGACCTTCAGAGGACTTTTCGTATGAGTACGAAATGGGTCACACCAAACTAGACCAACGCTAGAGTAAAATGCCTGAACTTTGTATCAGCCGCAAGGTCATACAGAACCATATAACTGGTAAAAATAGCGCTATCTTGCAATTTAGGATAACCAAAACAAACATTCCTTATAAACGTTTAAATTCCGTTCTTTAACGAAAAAACAATAGAAACAGGGAAACACATTTATATTGATCAACAGTTACCTATCATACGATTCCTGTATCAGAAAACCTGTTTGATTGGAATTTTAAGGAAAACTTTTATCTGTGTATCTATATCAACTTCAAAATTTATTCATTTTGGTACTCCCTACCACCTACGTAATATACATGAAAAGCTGTGGCGATCCATCCTGTAGTTCCAGTAATGTAGGTCAGCCGTTCCGGGCTCATAAAAAGTCCTCTGAAAGTGATATGAAAACAGGGCATTTGAGAAGATTGGTTACACGATTGTCTGAAGGGCTCAACCTCTCGGTTACCACATGATCTATTGTCCTGCAACCATAATGTCATAAGCCCAATGATTTTTATTTTATTGCAATGAACTCATGACAGCGCTTATGTTTTTCGATAACGCTTTCAAATGCCCTTTTCATAAAATGTTTTTCATTGGTCTATTGGCTCTACAAGAGATAATAGCTACCAAAATAATTAAAATTCCTTCATGGCCAACCCACTAAAGAAAACCCAAAGCTGCGCATCTAGGGATGTAAGGCGTTTTTAAGATTGTGTGCGTAAGCATCCTGAAATCCGGAGTGCAGCTTAGATTTTACGTAGCTTCCTGTACGATTGCAAAGGAAAGTAGTATAGTGCCGCTCACTCTCGCTGTAGGAGTTTCTTTCGGGGAGGAGTTTTGCTAACACGCGCACGTCGTCTGCGCGTTCTTCGGCCCCGAAGAACGCGCACACGTCGTCTGCACCCCCGGTAACAGTTGATCTGTTTTTTTACCCGTGCATGGAAGGGGAAGAATGCCCAAAAAATTCGCTCGACTTTTTCTGTGCGCTAGCGAACTATCATTAGAGCGAGAGGCAGTGGTGACACACGGAAAGCTCAAGCCACGCGAAAAAACGTTCGTTCGGTGTAAAAAGCTTCACTTGTGGCTCCTCGGTTACTGATGATGATTTGTCCGCGCTTTTCACACATTTCAGTGTCTCAACAAGGAGGAAGAAGCGGTTTAAAATGAACATCAACGCGTTCTACGTGTTTTCACTGGCCATGACGGAGTGGTGCTGCACATCGTACATCGACGGAACCTGTGGTCACTGTTGACATATGTATGTTGGCATGAATGTACTCCCAAGAAGAAAAAACCCTGCTATCCCGCTAGGCGAGGTCGCATGCAAGTTGTCCTCCACTTGTGTCATCAGGCCTCGGGCCTGGGTAAAGGGAGGACGTTTTTATATGGGAGCTTGCACGCGGTAGAACGATGGAGGACGTTCGAGCAGTCGAATAAAAAAGCAAATGGGGATGTGTGCGTGCATCAATTTGTGCTATTTGAGAGTGTGTGAGTGAAAACGAGCAGCCCAGGTTTATGTATGTAGTTGTGATACGTGGTTTCTTTCGGGATAGTGGCGCAAAATAAACATGTCAGACTCCAATTCGAAAAACTATGAAAAATTTATTTAATATTCAAATTTTTGATTGAGGTTTCATACACTTTACACAAAAATGTCCGCCGCATACTCAAGGTAAGACAGCACTCCACACTTTTAATTATTAAAGTCTAATAATACTTACGGTACAAAAATTACAGTTGCTTTTATCACTAAAGGAACCCAGCACTCCAGGGCCACCGGAGATCGCGAAGGAGTTCCATGCCATCCGCAAAATGATCAGCCATCTCGAAGTGCGAGCCGATCTTCCAAACAGCGAGCTGGATATTAAAACTCTCCATCATGATGGAACAACTCCCAGCACTTTGCGTCAATCACTTTAGTCTTTTAATGATTCTTTTCTCCTTAAACTTTCGGTCCGCGCCGTTGGTGCACAACCGTGTTAGTCCGACTTGCTCTTGACTACAAATGGCGCTTTGGACTTGTCAAATTTCCGCCGAATCGTCGAGCAATTCTAGTACCAACACAAGGAAACACACGAGTGTACAGACACGAGCTACCATGTTTCACACACCATGTTGGATCGAAGCGGTACGTTCATAACACAGAAGAGGAAGATAGCAAAAAATAGCCTGGGCGTGTAAGGGAGAAAGCATGCGCCGAGTCTTGTACACAACATCCAAAGTATAGGTCAGGGGTGGTTGCTGATGGAGGAAAGTACTCGAAATCGCCTAGCGGGTATTTGAGGTGTTTGTGACCTCTAAGTTGAATTCGAACTAATGGTCACAACCCACTCGAGCAGCAGCGCTTATTCGAACTGCCCGCTGTCAAAATTTTTGATCGTCTCTGGCAGCACTGCATGAAAAAAAAAAGAATTGCCAGCTCCAACTACGCACTTTTTTCCATCGTATGTTACCGTCGGTTATTATCAGATGTGCTGTGATTTACAAATGTGTGTGTTACTACTGGTAAGTGGTATATGTTAGTTATTACTCAAATGTTTATTTACATGAAAGTGTTTCGTACTTACCGGAGCAGGATTAGAACCCATTACTGCAGGCTGCATTGTGATCAGTTGAACCGTCGTGTTTTCGTAAGTAGCTAGGCTGACTTCGCTGACGGGCTACATTAAAACTGTGTTTTTTGTTTCAAACTGTGCCATGGATCAATTGCCCCACAAACGAGTTTTATCTGAAGTAAACGTTTAGCAATGCCGATCGCAAGGAATTACAGTTTCGGATTCTTCAAAACCAAGTAGTAAATCGAAGCGTTAAATACAACATACAAGAAGAATGTGTGCAAGTGATTATATTAATTTTTATTTAAGGTTCCTCAACATCATCGGCGATGAAACCACCAGTTGCATCAAAACCTACATTCGTGATCAAGCCAAGCCAATTGCGTCTACTGAATTTCACGGGTCATCCAGCAGCAAATGGTAACTGGAAGCATTAAAAGTATTATTGAACTAGAATGTGTGCAAGTAATTATATTAATTTTTCATTCAAGGCTCGTCTTTGCCAGCTACGCTGTAACCACCGGTTGCTCCTAAACCTACAACCGTGGTCAACAAAAGTGGTCCAGTAGTTTATACGGATGGTACAATAGCGAAAGGTTAGTGGAAATTCATCTTTAAATTTTATTGAAACACAAGTATTCTACAGGGTTGATTTGATAAGGATATAATACTTTTTTAGCACAATTGGAAACCGAGCCACAATACCATAAGAACCACTGTTGTATCGACTTCCAACACCGCTCATCGAAAAAATGGTAAAACATTGAGAATATTTGTATGATATTGTAGACTGAACTGTTGGTTAACTATTTCAGAAACTTATGAGCACAAAGAAGAAAATGGCCCATTGGATCGACTGGAAGCTAAAATAGATAAAATTTTAACAGCATTTGACGGTTTTGCAATAGTAATCCGTGACATTCAGCGGACTCAAAAACGCCAGGAAACACAAATAAAGCTTCTAGTAGATATGGTGAAACCGGGTGCAGGGATACAACGGCGACCAAACTTCGATTTTAAAATAATTAAGTCTTCCGAAGATCTGCATGAAAGAGAAAAATTACTAGAAAATGAAAATTACCTCAACAAAGTGATCGAATGGTTAGAAGCTAATTTAACTACAACGGATAGAGTCAACAGAATACACGAGACTATAGATTTAATTTTTGATAGAGAGTTTCTCCCTTTAGTAAGTTGGACTGGATTAACAAAAACAGGACCCAACAAAATAGAACTAAGAGTTTTTAAAAACATAATAGAATTAGAACTAGTAGCGATTCAAAAAGAATATGTAACAAATTCTTCCTAAAAAATTACGTTATGCTAGTAAGAGGGTTCATATGAAGGACATAAGAAAATCATCGTGTCGTAATCGTAAAAGTTTGCTTTGAAATTAAGATATGTTATAAGAAGTCTCCAATAATTCACTTTCGCTAATAATTAAACCATTATATTATAAGTATCTGGTTGACTTTATTTTTCTTAATCTGTTGCATTCAATTTACAAGTGTATGGAGTAATGGGATAAATGTACATTTGTTTTCGTCATGACCAGTAGCTATACAAATCAGTTTACTCTCTGTAGCTTCGCATATTTCTTCAGGGACTGAAACATGTAACAAAAAAGTTCATGAACAAATTGCGCTTTCATATTATCATATATTTGAGATTCAGCTAAATCTTTGGCTTACCTATCATTTGTGGCCCTTCGTATACGGAAGCTGCTTCGTTTTCAACACATCTTATTTGCCTTCACGTCGATTTACTAACCGGTACAATGCTCCGGTTTGTTTCAAACGACGAAAATATTAAGGCATCATGATTTCTTAATTTGATGCAGTAAACAAATATAAAATTTCGAGTCGTCGAAAGAAGCAAAGCACTTGTTCACAACAGTCCACTATTCAAAGTTTCCGCCATTTGTTAGACCTAGCTCAAGATAGAACAGTCGAGAATGAGAAATAGAAAGAGATGATAGACTATGCTTTGGTGTTTCGATTTGAAACCGGATTGACGAAAATATTTCAAACTGACGTCTTCCATTAGATTGCATGTAAGTTGAACTCGAACCATACAATGTAAATGCATTTGACAACTCGAACTAGAGATATTTTTCTTCTTGGGCTGTTCATAGAAGCGTCAAATGACAGGAGAAATGTCAAACCGCGATGGTGACAAGGGTGCACCTCTATATGTATGAACTTTGACCATCTGAATAAAAGCACGGCGAACGCTCGGCTCAGTGTCAGTCGTTTGTGTCCCTCCCCACCCATTCCTTTCCTTAAACTATCCCATGATTCCAAACATTTCCCTAATATGTAACTTTAATTTAAGATAGAGATGAATGTCGCCGTTAAGGCGCAAAATCTCTTAAATAAAAAAAAAAAAAAAAAAAAAAAAAAAAAAGTCGTTTGTGTATCAGCCATAATAACACGCTGGTGTATTTCGTTCAAAGTTCAACAGTCACAGCTTTCCGCAACCGCATGCGGTTGCGTTTTTGATCTGTCAAACAAGCACAGATTTTTGCCAAAACTAATACTTTAATGTTTGAATATACCACTTATATGAGCATACAATCTCATTAAAGTCTACTAGGAACAATATTTACTGTTGACATATCAAAGCGCAAGAGTCTGAGGCAAGAATCAAACTCGTTTGATTTTTTAGTACAGAAACCGCAAGGTTTTGCGTCTGCGGTGACAGCCCATGACTGCTCCTATCTCTCCCATGGGAAAAAACGCAACCGCATGCGGTTGCGCATAGCTGTGACCAGGGGTGGAGCCTGCTACGATCAGTGGTCGCTGTTTGATCGGACGATTTCTGGATGTTTCGCCTGATCGTCTTCCGAACCGGACGATATGTATCTATTATTAATATCGATAAACGATAATAATAAAACAAACAAAAATATTTTCCTACATGAAAATAATTATTATGGGAAAGAAACGATATCTTGAACTCAGCTCATATAATCTACTACGAATGGGTATACGTTTTTTGCACGTATAATCAGAAATAGGTGTTATAAACGCACAGTCAAGTTGTCAAAAGCGTTCTCTTTTGAGGTGTCCCGCAAGTGTAAACAGAATTGTTTTACACATCTTTTCGGAATTCGGGTTGCACCTAGATTGCATAGGAAATCTGCCGCCTGGTTAAACCTGGTTAAACCTGTGGTCACAGCTTTGCGCAACCACATGCGGTTGCGTTTTTGATCTGTCAAATATAATGTTTCTTCTTCTTCTTCTTCTTTCGATATGCGAGTCGGGGTATATCCTCCTACGCTAAGTCGAACAATTTGTTCCCTTACACGTAATCAGAGGCGTACCAACTCTGTCCGAACTCCTATGAAGGGGCTCGTCCTTTAGGACCGGCTAATAATAGCCATATGTCCACCCGCCGGCCACGGGAGGGATAATTCCTTCCGTTGTCAGGACACAAGAACTCGTGGTCCGCTTGATTGACTCAAACAGAACGAGATGTGCGGCAGCTAGGATTTGTCTGACCTGAGCTCCAGCTCGGCGTCACCACGCGGTCGTGCCGTAACCTTACTTTTCCGCTAACCCTTTCAGGAAACTTATGCACTGCTAACATCCGCTCTGATGCACTACCGAACTGAAACTGAAATATAATTGAGGGTATTATGATCCAGTTCCGCGTTATTGCTCGAAAGTTTCCGCATATTTGCTCGAATAGCAACCTGGGTATTTATACAAGTATTTCAAGGTATATAAATATATAGTTTTTAACAAGTTTCGAGCACTTTGATTTTTAATCAATTTTCAAAACGATCGAGTTATTGGTGTGTTTTATACTATGGCTAAATGGCTAAATAAATCAAAGTGACTTGTCAAAACACAACGTTGATATGAAAAGTGCATCCTGAATTATCATGTTCTTGGTAAATACCAAGATCTATAAAACCCACTTATGCTTCGGACACATACGGTCTATAGAGATCCATCGACCAGGAGGTGCTTGAAACTGCTCGACGATAACGACGCGCGTCGTTTCGTATCCGCGCATCGTCTCGACACGCAGGTGGCGTCGTTTTGGATCGTCGAGACGCCCAGCCATTTTTTCGCTTTTTTCAATGTGTTGTTTACCTTTTGTATGGGCCAGCGTCGAGAAGTTTATCGTTTCCGCGCTCCCAATCATAATACCCTCAAATGTTTCAATATACCACTTAGGCCGCGTCCACACGGCATCGTAGCGTAGCGATTTTGACACTCCGTCGTAGTGTCAACTATTTTTTATGGCCGTGGCTAAGGCCTCTCGACCAACATTTACACTACGACGGAGTGTCAAAATCGCTACGCTACTATGCCGTGTGGACGCGGGGTTATATGAACATACAATCTCATTAAAGTCTACTAGGAACAATATTTACTGTTGACATATAAAAACGCAAAAGTCTGCGGAAAGAATCAAACTCGTTTGAGTTTTTAGTACAGAAACCGCAAGGTCTTGCGTCTGCGGTGACAGCCCCCATTTCTCCCATGGGAAAAAACGCAACCGCATGCGCTTGCGCAAAGCTGTGACCACAGGTTAATGGATGAAAAACGCAAACGTATGACCTTGTATAAAGCTATCACCAGTGGTTTACCAGGCTAGGTGGTCATATGTTAACGTAGGTATTTTTGCTCGTAGACCTGAAGGTTAACTTTTTTTTTCTGTCAATTGTAAAAACTGCTAACGGTTTAATTTTGTTTTGTTTAGTACAGAGCTGTACAACTGCATATCAATAATTTCATTTGTCAGATATGTGTCAGAAAACAAGCCAAAATAGCCTTGCGAGCTGTCATGTGTTACGTTTCCGGTTCAGACCATGGGGTCTACTTTCGTGCTGATGAAAGATGCAGTTCTTCGATTACAGTTTCCTTTCCCAGCAATCCTTGATGTTTGATCTCTATTTGTTTTCCGTTGACGAACTGATTGTTATTTTATGATGTGAAATAAGTGATGTGACTAAAAAGTCGGTTAAAGAAAGTAGTGAATTCCGGCACGTCGATAGAAGGGCAGGCAATGGTAAGAGCAAGTTTATGTGTGTGTGTGCATTGGGTAAAGATCACTTGTTCAGTTTGAAGTAACAATAAAAACGAAAGAACGTGGCGAAATAGCTTTTTCCAATAAAAGTTTTTGCTATATTGTGATTATTATTCTCAACTTTGTTTTTCTTTCCCTTCGTATCGCAGTGAGGTTTGGAGCGCACATTTTAAGAAGAAGCGACATTTTCAGTGCAAAAAACAACGGAATCAACGGTCGGTAATACAACGATTAGTACGAGAACCTGTATTCTGGCATGGCGTTGAAATTTAATTACATAATGGAAAGTGAGGAGCAACGTTAACGAAATCATTCGTGCGGTGGTACGTATTGTTACTAATCCTGCTGTAACGTGATGATTAATAAGTTTTGTAGAGTTGTATTAATGTGGATGGTTTGATCGATATTTCAATCACTTCAATTACCGTTGTTAATAGCGAATGGTGTTGACAAAAGAAATTGCTACATGATGTTGAAGATCGTTTGCTAAACAGTATGTAATTATTCATGTTTTAGGTCAATCAAGATTCTTGAAATCGAATTTTCGATCTATGCAGAAATGATACAACATTACGTAATTGAAAAATTTATTATTAACCATTTCACATGTATGCGTGAATCCTGTATTGGGTTTTTTCTGATTTGTTTTTGTATCCATTTTGCCATTTTAGTATATACTCGTGAAGTTTGTGATTGTGATCAATAGCGTCCACGAAGACGAGTGAGAACTTTCTAAATTGTGGTGAGTGTTCATTGTTTCGCTTGTTAGATTTTAAAAGTTGTACTTAAAGATAATTCGCTAACGTTTCTAACATTTATATCAACTTCATAATTTATTCAGACACGAGCGTTTCTGTGATTGTTAAAGATCAGCTGGTGAGACATAGATACAGAGTTTGCCACCTTTGTTCAGCTCTAACCCACCGATGATTGAAATAGCTCATCAACTGTTGTCTCTAAAGCATGTGGTATTGAAATAGCTCATCGACTGTTGCCTTTAACTCATCTTATTTTGTCTCTAACTCATCTGATTTTGCCTCTATCGCATTTCAGTTTGTCCCTAGCCGAAAACTTGGGAATAAACAAAGTGAATGTGGTTGTGATACTTTGTAGAACTTCAAGAACATTAAACTTTATTATTTTTGTATGCTTTAAAGATATTCTTATGTATTTTTGAACTTATGTAACTTTTGAACTGTAGAAATGGCATTTGGAATGCTTAGTGGAAGGTTCCGCGTACTTAGTAAACCGATAGAGGAAAAGGAGGAAAATGCAAAAACATTGTCATGGCTACGATTTATTTGCACAATTTTATAAGGAGAGAGGAACGTATTAGAACCAGTGATTCCCGAATCTTGCTCTCGTCACAAACCTTTACAAATTTGTCAAATTTTCCGGCAAGTAGTGCACGCGCCAGTCAAGTAACCATAGGAATAAGCACCAACCAAATGCATATAGCAAATTATTTGTTAAACAATTAAAACAAATATACTACTGAATGTAGATGCCGCTTCGGATGTCTAGATACTTCGGATACTCAGGGAAGAAAATCCTTACATACACTCATTAGTTTTTTTATTCATATTTGTTAGTATCGTTTACTGATAAAAGTTATGCACTTACTGTGTCTATTGTTTTGCCACATTCCGGGGCGGAGTTTAAAAAACCCATGGCATGGATTTCAGATTAAATTTATATAACTTTCTACGTTTTCGTGTTGCCTTAATAAATTTCACATAATCTATCGAATAAAATCACGGTGGTGGAATGATATTCATTTGCCGAGGTTTGTTTCGGGATATATAAAAATGATTTTTGATAAAGATTGGGTACATTTTAAAATATGATTTTCTAGTAAAGCAAACGGCCGTTTTGCATTTGGGAAAACATCGCAGGAAATGTTTCACTGGCAATGGCGAGTCGACATAATTTTGCTTGAAAAATCATTTGGTATGTTTGGCTCGTTTACCAAATGTCAAAGTATAGAAAACGGTAGCAATACATTTCTAGTTCCGGTCTGATACAATGACTGAAGTGGGTTTTGCACGTTTTTAGAGATGAATGATGTGGTTTTGCACGTTAGGCAGGCGAGGCGTTAGTTAAATTGTACATTTGATTGTTTTTAAAGTTCGGCCGTAGTTTTGTAAAGTGAAGAGATTTTGTGATAGTGTATTACGCCAGGGTGCTTGCTCCTACTAGTGATGTAAAAAAGTGTAGAAAGACGAAGTGTAGTTATGTAAAAAAGTGTAGAAAGGTGATTTTGTTGTCCCGATCTGATTTGACTCAAAAGTAGGTTTTGTATGCTAGGTGTGCGTTTGCCAACTTGTACATCTCAATTTGGGCGAGAGTTTTATAAAGTGGCGCCAGTGACGGTGTATTACGCCAGGGTGCTGGCCCAAAATACAAATGCGCAGCGTTCTACAATTTTGAAACTTTCCTAAGGTGTAGCAAAAGCAAAGTGTGTATAGAATTGAGTTTTTGCTTTATTATTATGTTTCAATGATCGTAGTCAATTGTTATTGGCCGTTAATAAATCTTGAGTCCTGTTTTTAATCCGTATCAATTAAGCAATTGAGAATGTCGAAGCTTTTGTCTAACTATATTTTAACTTCAATTGAACGACCTAGGTGGTCGTTAATGAGAATCTGCACAAGTTTAGTCTAGCTTTACATAATTCTCATCATTTTTTCTTTACAGGTGCAGAAAATGTACTGAATACACAATGTTCTAGAATATTCATATTGTTTGGCGGCAGAACAAAAGATGAATACATAATTTAATGGTGAGTAAGCTGATTAATTATTAGGTTGATTACCGAAATTATTCGCATTGAAACTTGAATGTTATTCGTTTTAGGAGAAATGCCAAAAGATTGATGTGAAGATTTTAGGGGACAAGTAATAATTCGCACGGAATAGCTTTGGTGTTCCGTAGGCGCGATAAAATTCTTACCGTATTATTCTGTGTATAACGACCCGCTTTTAGTTCACAAATTATCAAAGTCCGATTAAGTGGGTCGTTATACACAGGTAGTAACTTTTCCATTCGATTCTAGAGTGGAGGTTAAAACACGTACCACATTGTTACAACTGATGAAATGTAGAAAACAAATTTTTTCAATTTTTTTCATAAACATAAAAAAATGGTTTTTGGGGGTCGTTATACACTGAAAAATACGGTACTTTGCTATATTGACAATGAAGGAAAAATTGTAAACAGCGGTTGGCTGGTATGTTGCAATGTTTCGTTTTGTTAGAAATATGTGCAATGTCCGCGTGTGGGGGTCCGCGACAGCCGAGCGGTAGCGCTGGTTAGAAATTCGGCCCATGAGCGCCGGGGCTAACCACCTCGACGGCGTGGGTTCGAATCCCAACCGAGACCGGACCCTCCCCTGTACGAGAGGACTGACTATCCACGTACAACAGGGAAACAAGTCTCGTAAGCCCTTAACGGGGGCAGGCATGACCAAGAGTTCGTTACGCCAAGAAGAAGAAGAAGAAGATGTGCAATGTGATGTTCATAATTTGATTTGAATTTTCAATGACGGCAAATTTCCTTCCAAATAATGTGGTGAGTTGATAATTTCTATGAAACCTGTGAAAAGGTACGATTGAATCTTTAATTACTCTGCTTTTTGGCTCATTTCAGTTTAACCGAATATTATGGCGTACTATTGGTACTTATCAAATGCTGCATTATAACTAGGCATCGTGATGAGGTTGGGTTTGTGATGTGACGTGTTGTTGATGTTGGATAGTGAATGTGTACTAACGGCAAGGGATAATTGCTACGGTATGTGCAACGGTAAGAACATGACTACTGCAGTCCAAGGTAAATGTTTGAATTTTTTCCTAGGTGGTTTTGGTTTGAACTTGATTGTTTCATAGATTTTAGATTGAAAATTTTCTTATAAAAAATATAATACATTCAGTTAAACGAAAAAGTGCGAATTTATTGGAGCCTAAATTACAGAAAATTAATAGCAGATATCTGGCTGGAAATGTGCACGGAGCTATCAGTTTTTAAGGAAAGCTTTATACTGTATTTTTTCTTAAAACTCTTGCACACCTGAGCAATGCCTGCCAAGATAATACCAAAGCAATACTTGACAACCTCTGTTTTTCTGCCAAAATAGCTTGCCTTGGCATTGCTCATGTGTGAAGTACCACCGCAAGTTGTCGACAAGTTGTCGACGACAACATTGTTGTAAATTTCATTCTATACTCGTTTTTACATTAAAAATAAACAACAACAGTTGTGTTTGAATGCGAATGATTGTTTGCGCTTGGTATACTGGTTTGGTTACCATTTCTGTACTAGGTAATATTGAATTGTCAAACATTGGCGAGGTTGCAAATAAAATTTTTTGGTTGAGCAAGATTTGGTTGCAATTTTTTCCGACAGCTGGCGATACCATAGAATCTGTATATTG
This sequence comes from Anopheles ziemanni, assembly GCF_943734765.1. NCBI lineage: Eukaryota > Metazoa > Arthropoda > Insecta > Diptera > Culicidae > Anopheles > Anopheles ziemanni. Next base: position 49,387,838 of record NC_080705.1, on the reverse strand, counting down.
GCAGTGAAAGTTGGCGCCAACATTGGCAACGTATGCAAGAACTTTTACAGTACATTATACCACCCCGAATATCATAGAATACCCCCATGCTTTCATTACATTTGTGTGCATTACGTAGATTGCTTGAATTTTGGTAACACAGTTTTTAAATTGGTTTTTTTTTGTTATCTCTTGACTATTTTTCAGTTTCCACGTTCGAGCCCACGATGTGCACTGGCGTGTTCTTTTTAAAAAGTTTGATAAAAAGATCTAAGGATATTTTATTCACTGGTAAGTAGAGGAAGAAGGTAGGTAAGTGCTAATGATCATTGCATAATTACAAACACTTCAAATTGATACATAATACAATTGTAACGAATGGACGATGTGTTTCATTCGTTCGTCCCGACCGAACGAAGGAAGATAGGAAAAAGGAAAACCATACGGTTTTTGAAGGTCAGGACGAAACGGAACATTCGTACCGGATGCATATTTTTTATAGTTTATGATGCCAGAAAGGAGCAAAGATTAGCTTAAACTTACACGCTAAAAGAATTTGGGTCAAGTACGAACGAGATCGTACTTGCGACGCTTGTTAGTTTAGGATGAAGCGAAACACGCGAGAATAGAAGAAAACGGCGATTACCGCTGTTGCGCGCCCATGAGCCCACCCAAGAAAGGCAAAGAACGGATTTACATGTAAACTTTCGGTAACGACCGCGATCGTGGTCCTAAATAAACATGAAAAGGAAAAGGACACGACGCGTCGGTACCGAGAGTCTAAGGCAATGCGTGGGATGAATAAACATTACGCAACGACCGACGCATGTGCGCATGCGTTGCGTAATCGCGACGCAAGGAACGTACCCCTTTAGGACCCACGCAACGACGCGAACGCAACGAAAGCGAGGATAGGATAAGACCGTAAAATTCAGGACTCGCGAGATAACGAACTAGGCTCAAAATTCTCGCATGTTGGAACGAGATCCTCCATCTCGCTTACGATCATTAGAGGATAAGAAGCGTTTTAGTATATAAGCGCTTGAAACTTTTAATAAAGCAGTTATTTTTCAACAGACACTTGAGGACGAAGGAATTTTATTTCGACGTCCCAATAATCCGAAACTAGGCTCCTTACTCCCAACCTCCTTACGCTAGATCACTTCTCCGTTAGCGGCATGTCGCGCTGCGGACCGGTATCTTCGTAAGTTTCCCAAAGACTTAGAAAATTTTCGAAGGCTTCTCTCCGACGTCGGCCAGTCACGGCTCGGACGGAACTTCAAAATTTGACAAGTCCCCTTTCCCAATCGAACTTAGAAAAATTTCGAAGGTTTCTCTCCGACGTCGGCCAGTCACGGCTCGGACGGAACTTTGAAAATTAGACAAGTTCTATTCCTTTCCCGAACTTAGAGAAAACTCGAAGGCTTCTCTCCGACGTCGGCCAGTCACGGCTCGGACGGAACTTCGAAACTTCGACAAGTTCGATCCCTTCCATCGTCCAGAAGGTTAAGGAAAATCCGTTGGAATTCCTCTCCGTCAGCGGCGTGTCGCGCTGCGGACCGGGTTCCCGATTTGCCTTAACTTGAAGGTTTCGTCATCAAGCGTGGTTTTCTCCGGCGTCGGCCAGTCACGGCCCGGACGGAACCCGTTGATTCCGAAACCATCGGACAACCAAGTGTCTCGTTGGGGAATACTCGCGTGACAGACGACGACGCACTCGGTCGGGTTCACCTTCGCGCCCGGTCGGATAACCGCCTCGTTACATGGTGGCTCCAGAGAGGATACAACACGGTTGTATTCTAAATCGAATTCACGAAAAAGGTGTGCTGTCGCCTGAAGAACAGTAAGTGTACGGTGTGCTATCGCCGGAAGAATAGCAAAGTGTAAGGCGTGCTATCGCCTAGAGAATAGCAATCGTGAGGCGTTCAAACGCCTATGAATACGTGCCGTTTCAATAAGAAACATTTAATTAGCCAAAACGACGTAGCCAGAAGGCCGTCGTAGGTTAGAAGGGCCGTATAGTGAAAGTTCACTGAATTCCAAATGGAACTAACCTTATGAAAGTGTAGTGAAAGGTTTAACTTACGGTGAACGGTGAAAAGTTTACTGGTTTCCAATTGGAAGAACTTTCAAATAGTGTAGTGAAAACACGTGTGAAGTGTCACTCACTAAATAAGGAGGACAAAAGGTATCCTCATAAGTGAATTCGTGAAGTGAAGTTAAGTGAGTAAGAGTAAAATTCTCAGAAGAGAACTCTTACAGGTGTTTGCGTCATCGAACGGACGCAAAGAGAAGAAAAATCTCCGGTTATCGAACCGCACCATTGCCAAATTGGCAACAAAGGCGGCTGAAGTGTCTGAAATTAAACAGACAAAAGTGTGAAAGTTCGACTCCTACGAATTAGGAAATAACTCCTAATTCATATCGAGAGTGAGTGCGAACTAGTAACCTCTTCAGAGTGATTATAATCACCGATGCCAAATAATTATTTTATTATTATAAAATAATAATTTGGAAGACGCCAGTTGATACTCGATAGTATCAACAAATAGGGTTACGGATATCGTACCCTAAGAACGATCAAAGGACTTTTGATCGTAGAAATCTTTCAATCGAAAGATTTGTGACGCTAATAAGCGCCACTTCGCGCGGACTTCCTGCCAAAAGAGGCTTGTGTGATCAGTGTGTTACAAGGCCGATTCGCTCGGTACGAATCAAAAGTGTGGTACCAGCGGTCATAAAGTGCGTTCACCGAACGTGCTAACGAACTTAAGGTGCAGTCGATCCGGAAATAATAAGCTGATAACTGGATCAACAACAAGGGCCGATCTGCAAAGGAGGTCAACGAGAACGCACCGAAAGAGAGTAAGATAACTTCAAATTCATCGGAATTTGAGTGGCAGGTAAGTGAAGGTATTTCTGTCAACACTGTCAAAGGGAACGAACAAGGGATCCTAAACAAATAATCGTAGGGTAGATTCATTGTAGCTGGAACGTAAAGGTAAAAGAACGATCATGCCTTTTACAGCTTTCGGGATCAACCCGAATGGCCATTGTCGCCTCTGCCAACATGCAGATAGCGAAATGAATACAATGATAGTTTGTTCCGAGTGTGACAGAATGTTCCATTTGACTTGTGTCAAAAGGACTCGGCAACTAGCGGAGGGAGAGAAATGGGAATGCGCGAAATGCTCTACGAATAGATACGAAAAGACAAGGCTTTCGGATCAAAACGTAGAATTGCTAGCGGCCGTTAAAGCCCTTACGAAACAAAGGGAAAAAGATGGAGGCTCTTCCAAAGGGGAATTGCCCCAGGGAGAGTCATCCAAGGGAGAATCCTCTAAGGGAGGTTCGCCCAAGGAAGGTTCACCCAAAGAAGATTCGTTCAATGAAGAGTCGTCCAAGGGAGACTCATCAGGAGAATCATCCAAGGGAAATATTAAGATTGAAGGGCCTGCCGTGGTCAGGGATAGGGTTGTGGCTCAACCGATAATAGCCCAACCAATAATAGCCCAACCAATAGAACCGATGGAGGCCATGCTACGAAGACAATCATTGGCACAATTACCTAAATTCGGTGGTAACCCGAAGGAATGGCCAGTCTTCAAGCGTACCTTTGATGACACAACTAGGGAAGGAGCCTTCTCCGATTTGGAAAACTTGAATAGATTGAATCAAGCTTTATACGGAGCAGCTCAAAGATGTGTCTACCAATTAATGCTCGATTTCCACAATGTACCGGAAATTATCAGCGTACTGGAAACGAACTTCGGAGATCCGGAAACAATTTACATGGAATTCCTTGCTGACGTTCAAAAACTAAAAAAGGATTCCCGTAATATTGTAGCGGAAATGAATGTAGCAGTGGGAAATTTAATTAGAAACATTCACTTGATGGGCAAACCAGAGTATCTAAGCGATCATCGCCTAGTAAGGGAACTGATTACAAAGTTACCTAACGACCTTCAGATGAAGAGAGCGGAATATATTAGGGTTACCTTAGCAGCTAACGCTGGGGCGAATATTTTCTCACTTGAAGGCTTTATGAACTGGCTAAAGCCAATTGCTGAAACTCAACGTATTTACAAGAAGTTTCACACCGTGCAAAAGGGAGACGTGAACGTTCACGATAACCCGGTAATTAAACCAGAAGAACGTTTACAAGTAGCGAAACCGCAGGTAAAAAACACACCGCAACGTAAGCCCGTTGATAAATCCTGTTTGTTGTGTAAGCAGTCGCATCATATTACGAAATGCGCCGTCTTCCAAAAACAAACACCCGCTGAAAGGAACGCGGCTGTTGCGGGAAAGGGACTTTGCTACAAGTGCCTCACAAGGGGGCATCTTATTAAATTTTGCAAGGACAAAAATAAATGCAACATCAATGGATGTTACGGAAAACATCACCCAATGCTACACGTGCCAAACAATGGACGCCCGGAGATGCAAATTGCACCCGTTAATAATCACTCGGTGATATCGTCCAAAAGGACATATTATCAAATTTTACCGGTGACGCTCATTAACGGCAAGCATAAAGTTAAAACATATGCATTCCTGGATACAGGCTCATGTTTGACCTTATTAGAAGAATCAATTGCAAAACAGTTGAATTTAAAAGGAAAGAACGTTCCGCTAAGCTTAAAGTGGACGCAAGACTTCACAGCAGAAAATGAAGAGAGCTGTGAAGTTTCTTTGAAGATACAAGGTTCTTACAAGAAATCTTACAAATTGAAAGACGTAAGAACCGTGAAAAATTTAAGTTTGCCTCGCCAAGCCCTAGATTATGAAACCTTATCCGAAGAATACAAACATCTCCAAGGGCTGCCAATCAAAGACTTCGGAGAAATTCGTCCCACATTATTGATCGGAGTTGATCATAATCAACTATTAATGGGACACGAACATAGGATCGGTAGAAATGGTGAACCGATTGCTATGAAAACCAAGTTAGGATGGGTAATATATGGCAAACTCGACGTTAACAAAAAGAATGATGAATATACAATGGTAATCCAGGAAGATGAACAACTCAACAAACTAATGACTAATTACTTCACGGTAGAAGATTTCGGGGTAAAACATGTGGCCAAACTACCGGAATCAGAGAACGATAAACGAGCAAACGAGATTTTAAAAGAAACGTTAAAATTCGTTGATGGACATTACGAAGTCGGCTTATTATGGAAGCACGACAATCATCAATTTCCGGAAAGCCTTTTTTATAACATAAAAAGGCTTGAAAATTTGGAGGATAAACTCCGCAGAGATCCGGAATTAATGAAATGGGCCAACGATACTGTGAAGAGTTATGTTGAGAAAGGGTACGCAAGAAAATTGTCTCCCGTGGAGGTCATAAGAGATTGTAAACAACTATTTTACCTTCCAACCTTCATAGTCATCAATAAAAATAAAGACCCGCCAAAACCGAGATTAGTTTTTGACGCCGCGGCGAAAATTAAGGGACAATCCCTTAATGATGCGCTGCTGTCCGGTCCGGATAGCACCACATCTTTGGTTATGATTCTTCTCAAGTTCAGAGAAGGGCAGTACGCCGTTTGCGGGGATATCAAAGAGATGTTTCATCAAGTAAGAATCAGGAAAGAAGATCAAAACGCCCAAAGATTTATTTGGAAAAATTGCGAGAAACGCTTTCCGGATATGTACGTCATGCAGGTGATGACGTTTGGCTCTACCTGCTCTCCGTCGTGTGCCCAAGCTGCGAAAAATGCAAATGCAGAACGCCTTAAAGATAAATACCCGTTAGCGCTTTCACCTATAATCGATCAACACTATGTTGACGACTATAACGATAGTTTTCATGATTTAAACCATGCGAAACAAGTCGTTGATCAAGTAATAAAGGCACACGACGAAGGTGGATTCTTTATTACGAAATTTTGCTCAAATAATAAAGAATTGCTAGCCTCAATTCCATCTGACAGAATAGATCCCGACAAAATTAAAATGATAGAGGATAAAGTCGAACAATCGTCGAAAATACTGGGTGTATACTGGAATACCAAAAAAGATACAATCGGGTTCCAAGTTAAACTCGACAGATTGCCGGTGGAGGTGTACAATAAAATAAGACCACCAACTAAACGTGAAGGAGCATCCTTTGTCATGAGTATCTTCGATCCGCTGGGATTAATATCCCATAAGACAATTTACGGTAAAATTCTTTTGCAAGAAATGCATAAAGAAACGAACGAATGGGACCACCCCGTGTCAAACGAACTATTTAAACCATGGAATAGTTGGCTAGAAATGCTAAAACTGGTCAAATATATTAAAATACCCCGCTGGGTATTGAAGAACAACGACCCTAGGGTCGAATTACACGTTTTCGTAGACGCTTCGGATAGGGCATTCGCAGCAGTCATTTACGCCAGAAGCAATTTTGATGACCCGCACGTTCAAGTGCTTATTGCGAAGGCCAGGGTAGCGCCAACGAAAATGTTGTCTATTCCACGCTTGGAACTACAAGCCGCCTTGTTAGGGGTTCGTTTGTTAAACACGGTTCTAGAAGGGACCAGATTAAAAGTCGTTCGATCTATACTTTGGAGCGACTCGAAAACCGTATTAGCGTGGATAAATTCCGCGGAAAGAAAATACAAACAGTTCGTCGCTCACCGTATAGGTGAAATCTTAGAAACAACATCAATGAATCAATGGAGGTGGGTACCATCCGAACAAAACCCAGCGGACGAAGCGACGAAGGTTACTACGAAACCTTCGAAATGGGTACCAGGACCAGAATTTCTAAAAACTCAAGAAAAAGAATGGCCATTATTAGAACCAAAAGAAGTACATCTGAAGATGTATTTCTTGTTTCAGAAGAACAACAAGAAAACTTCATTATGGAAGATCAATTTTCCAACTGGTGGAAATTGATAAAAAGAATGTGCCTCATAATGAAAATTATCGAATTCGGTTTAAAGAAAGAATTCGATAACGGTTACTCGATACATGACCGGGTAAGAGCCGAGAATATTTTATTTAGAAAGGCTCAAAGGGATGTCTACCCTGATGAAATAATTGACCTACGTGAAAATAATCAATTGACAACGATTGGTCCGTTGTCAAAACTTACCCCGTTTCTTGATAAGCACGGAGTCATGCGTTTCAGAAGCAGATTAGAATTTGCAACGAATCTACCAATGGCCGCCAGAACCCCAATAATATTACCGCAAAATCATCAAATCACGCGTTTGATGATTCAGTGGTATCACGAAGTATACAATCACCAATCCGATAAGGTTGTATTGGCCGCAATCAAACAAAGATTCCATGTAATCAAACTAAACGTAGCCTTCAGATACGTGAAAACAAGATGCCAATACTGCAAAAATATGAAGGCGAAACCAATTCCGCCAATTATGGCTCCGTTGCCAGAATGTAGAACCGACACTTTCGTTTTTCCGTTCACGCACACCGGAATAGATTATTTCGGTCCGTTTGATGTAGCGGTTAAACGCTCAACGGAAAAACGCTGGGGGGTAATATTTACATGTATGTCTTCTCGAGCGGTTCATCTCGAACTCGCCGAAAAGCTAGATACCGACTCGTTCTTGCTATGTTTCATGAACTTTCAGGCCAAACGAGGGGCGGTATCGCATGTCTACAGTGACAACGGAACCAACTTTGTCGGAGCTAATAACGAGTTAAAGGAATTAGTGAAACAGATTAACTCAAAAATGAATTCGGGAATAGCAATGAAAATGAACATAGCATGGCACTTCAACCCACCGAAGGCACCGCACTTCTGAGGTGCCTGGGAAAGATTGATTCGAATAATCAAATCAAACTTAAAAGCTATGATTGATTCCCGGGAACATAATCCGTCAGTAGAAGTCCTGAGAGGTGCGTTATCCCAAGCAGAATTCATATTAAATTCAAGACCACTTACGGATATTCCATTAGACCAAGAGGACGACGAACCATTGACGCCTTTCCACCTTCTAATTGGTAGAGCAGGTAGTTATTCACTGCCACTTGAATTCGAAGCGCACAAGTTAGAACGCAAGCACTGGCGACTAGCGGTGTGCTATGGCCAATATTTTTGGCGACGATGGGAAAAAGAGTACCTACCCCTGATCGCTCAACGCCAAAAATGGAATAAACAAACTAGACCAATACAAATTGATGATATTGTCGTCATCAGCGATTCAAATAATAATCGCAACGAATGGTTGAAGGGTCGCGTTATCGAAACTGTAAAAGGGAAAGACGACCAGATCAGGGCAGTAAAAATTAAAACCATTCAAGGAATATACCATCGTCCAGTAACATCAGTAGCGGTACTCGATGTTTATAGCAAGGGTGTTTTGGAGGAAGACCAGACGGAGGGAAACAAGAAAGATTTGAATAATAAGGAAAACATGAATGAAAAAGGAGGCGCAAACGCACAAAATAATGACCCGAAAACTATCAAAAAGAAAACAAAGGTAGACCTTAACGCTGAAAGTCAAAACTTTGTTGCCCTTCACTTGGAGACTGGTAAAGAATCCAACCCTAAATCCCAAAAAAGGAAGCGACCTAAGAAAAAACTAGCCATCAATCCTTGCACTTGGGGTACGGATGAAATGCAGGCTAAAACAAAACACGCTACGGCTACGAAACGTAAAGCGGATCCTTTGAATATCCGTTACGAATCAAGTAGCGGTGTTAACAAACCAAATGAAATGTTTTGTAAACATGGCGGGGTCAAAAGAAACCGTCATAAAGCCATGCACCTAGGATAATAAAGAAAATCACAGAACAAATTGTTGATTCGGGTGTTCGGCACGAGGGAATGGATAAAGTTTATGAAAATTCACACACAGCCCATACTGGGTAAACTAATGAAATCTGCTTTCAAGAAATTTAATTGCAGGAACACACCTCCAGTACAACTACAAGAAACTACGATTGACCATGATGTAACAATTCCAAGCCGGTAAAGGTAAAGTAAAAGCTGAGACGCAGCATGGTCAAAGCAACCGGCATAAGGGACGAGTGGTTAAAGATCATGCAAGTATAAACAAGCTCGATCGGACAAGATTGAGAACACGGCACCGGATTAACCGGTAAAATACCTGCCTCCCAAAGGTTCTTGATAAGAAGTTTAGAGAAGATTTCAAACAAACAAAATAAAGAGGTAATTCTTGCAAATGTATTCAGTAAAAGAACATTAAGGTAATACGAGATATGTTCACAGGGAAAGTTAATCCAAATACTTCATACAAATTGATCTTCAAAAATGATTAAAGCCAAGACAAATAAGAAAGAAAAAGTTAGGAAGATCATATGATACGAGTATGTCTAAAAATGAAAAGCATTAGAAACGATTCTTGAAAGTAGTTTGAAGGGATTGATTGCTCACGATTGTACGAATCCAAAGGAGTTCATCATATCATCGAGTTACTCATTGGACGACGAGGGCCGCATCAACAGCATGTACTACCATCAAACATCCTGGACACCGGCAACGCTGAAGTCAACTGGCGACTTGCAGCAACACTCAACGATCAACTTTTGCGTCAGGTCTTTAATAACAAAGTGATTCGGAAGGAGCAAGAAGAAGGAGCAAGAAGCTGTATGCTGGGAAACATCATCTCAGCAGGAATTTGGTACCAGAAGGTTGCTCACTAGATGACGCAACACGATACTTCAGCCGGAGTCTTCGAAGAAATTACACCCGTAGATGCGTTAGATCCACACCGACGTTCGCAACTTCTAGAAACAATAAATCAAGGAAGAAGAAATTGCCATCAATAATCGTGCATAACAGACAGCGCGTCAAATCTGCAAGGCAATAACGACATTGGTATTACATACAATCGACAAGAGATGAACCGACCGTTATTAATGTTCATCTCGCTGATCCTGATGACTATGAGCAAGCACATCCGCATCCTTCATTATGAATGCAGCTCACCTACGAATCGATCGCCGACTTCACTTCGCTATCCGCCTCATAATCATCCGGTACATCGTTTAATATGGCCGGTCTCGGCGGTAACATCCTCTGGAAGTCGCAAAAGCATCTGCATACATACTGGTATCAGCTAGCACAACAAAGATTTGCGTCGACGGCGACAAGGCAAGATATACTCAATCGACGACCAAAATTGATTGAGGCAATCTAGGACATTCACTCTCAATCCTAGAACAATTAACCAATGTAAACATAGTCACTAGCGTCAGACTAAGAAACTCATCAAGCATCTGTATCGACACGCGGAAGAGACAAACGTCACGTCTCTGTCCGGCATCTTCGAACACAAAAGTAAAATAGACGATTAGACCTGTCAACGGCAACATGGAAGTGCAATATTCAACTGCAACGAACTACGCATCGACCGCATCATCCGGCAACAAATGACAAGTAGCAGAGAATCACGATCCACCAACTACATACAGTTAAGTCATCGATTAAATGACCTGACGCAGCAGCTCAAAATTGCAACGTAGCGACGTCTTTAGCAGAACGAAGACATCCAACTACACAGAATCGAAGCAGCAAATGTGCGAATCGAAACGAGAATCAATCCCAAGATAAGTTACAATTAATACTAACATTGAGCGATTTAAACATCATAAATAGAGGTATATTTAGAACACCACGTGTGAGGTTAATTGACAAGGTAATTTTAAAGGGTGACATCGTCCTTACAGTTGCGTAAAACTTAATATACGCGTTTTACGAGGGGCGGTGTAACGAATGGACGATGTGTTTCATTCGTTCGTCCCGACCGAACGAAGGAAGATAGGAAAAAGGAAAACCATACGGTTTTTGAAGGTCAGGACGAAACGGAACATTCGTACCGGATGCATATTTTTTATAGTTTATGATGCCAGAAAGGAGCAAAGATTAGCTTAAACTTACACGCTAAAAGAATTTGGGTCAAGTACGAACGAGATCGTACTTGCGACGCTTGTTAGTTTAGGATGAAGCGAAACACGCGAGAATAGAAGAAAACGGCGATTACCGCTGTTGCGCGCCCATGAGCCCACCCAAGAAAGGCAAAGAACGGATTTACATGTAAACTTTCGGTAACGACCGCGATCGTGGTCCTAAATAAACATGAAAAGGAAAAGGACACGACGCGTCGGTACCGAGAGTCTAAGGCAATGCGTGGGATGAATAAACATTACGCAACGACCGACGCATGTGCGCATGCGTTGCGTAATCGCGACGCAAGGAACGTACCCCTTTAGGACCCACGCAACGACGCGAACGCAACGAAAGCGAGGATAGGATAAGACCGTAAAATTCAGGACTCGCGAGATAACGAACTAGGCTCAAAATTCTCGCATGTTGGAACGAGATCCTCCATCTCGCTTACGATCATTAGAGGATAAGAAGCGTTTTAGTATATAAGCGCTTGAAACTTTTAATAAAGCAGTTATTTTTCAACAGACACTTGAGGACGAAAAAATTTTATTTCGACGTCCCAATAATCCGAAACTAGGCTCCTTACTCCCAACCTCCTTACGCTAGATCACTTCTCCGTTAGCGGCATGTCGCGCTGCGGACCGGTATCTTCGTAAGTTTCCCAAAGACTTAGAAAATTTTCGAAGGCTTCTCTCCGACGTCGGCCAGTCACGGCTCGGACGGAACTTCAAAATTTGACAAGTCCCCTTTCCCAATCGAACTTAGAAAAATTTCGAAGGTTTCTCTCCGACGTCGGCCAGTCACGGCTCGGACGGAACTTTGAAAATTAGACAAGTTCTATTCCTTTCCCGAACTTAGAGAAAACTCGAAGGCTTCTCTCCGACGTCGGCCAGTCACGGCTCGGACGGAACTTCGAAACTTCGACAAGTTCGATCCCTTCCATCGTCCAGAAGGTTAAGGAAAATCCGTTGGAATTCCTCTCCGTCAGCGGCGTGTCGCGCTGCGGACCGGGTTCCCGATTTGCCTTAACTTGAAGGTTTCGTCATCAAGCGTGGTTTTCTCCGGCGTCGGCCAGTCACGGCCCGGACGGAACCCGTTGATTCCGAAACCATCGGACAACCAAGTGTCTCGTTGGGGAATACTCGCGTGACAGACGACGACGCACTCGGTCGGGTTCACCTTCGCGCCCGGTCGGATAACCGCCTCGTTACAACAATCATTTTTTAAATACAATATAAACTATTTATTTCATAAATAGTGAAGGTTTTACAAACCAAATCTTTTATACTTTAGCATAACATATACAGTGGACAATTAAGGACGATGTGGATGACGTAATTTGTATACAGACGAAGAACAATGATGTGGATGACGTAATTTGCAAATAGACGAAGAGCAACCTTTCGTTGCGCAGTGCCTTTGTCTCAAACATTGGAAATCGGATACACTGGAATGACAACTGACACCCTGGAGCTTCATTCCTGATGCACTGCTGCAGCAGGTCTCAGGCGGCAATAACGCGAGTGCAGGCGGTGAACATGTGTTCCAGGGTGTCACACTTAATACAGAACATGCAGGAAGCCGATGGCGTGCGTCCCATACGCAATAGCAAATCTCCGTCCGGGATCTTGCCATTCACAACAAGGTATAGTACGGACCGCTGCTCCGATGAAAGTTTTGTGTAGTGGATGTGCTTCCACGCCCTGTTTCAGTTCAGGTTCGGTAATTGTTCCTGTATATTCACGGTGGGTAACCGTTCCTTTAGCGTCTTGCGGAACGCCTTGGTGAACGAGTGTTGCTCGAGCGTGGCGGGAACGTAGGCGAGTTGCTGAAAAGCGCTCCGAAGGCACGTATACGCCGTTTGGATCGCCGTGATGTCAGGCGAGTTATCGGTATATGATGAGCACCAAACGGCATGCACTCCTGCTCTACTACGTACCGGTTGGTCATCAAGGCTATAGCTGCTACGGCTGGGATGTGTAGGTTGAGTCCCCCACGATTTCGAGGCAACGCCAGTTGGAGCGCGTCCATTGTGCCTGAGCCGACGACCGACGCAACAAAACACAGCTTCGGAAACAACACACCAGCCGACGAAACTGGTTGGTCACCAGATCCCAGTTGTGGCCCGGTGCTTCCCAGATGTTATTGGAAAACAGAATTCCTAGCAACCGCAGCCGCTCCACTGTGTGTAGCCATGGTAAGCAGAGCCGGTTCTCCTCCGATACCGCTCCTATGTCCAGAGCCAGAGATTTACGGACATTCGTAGTTTGGCACCAGAGCAGACGCCAAAAGCATCGATCGCTGCCTTCACTCGCTCAATTTTGGAAGGAGAGGTACTCATCCACCACTGAGACATCCTCAGCATAATCTTTGACCAGGTCATCCGGATCACAGCAAATACCTTCGGGTCTAGTGATGAGGGGATGAAGGTAAAGGATAAACAAGTGCATTGATAAGGGATCCCCTTGTCGCACGGAACTTTGGATGGGAAAGGAAGAAAATAGGGAGCCGCTATTCATCAACACGGTCAAACGCCTGCGGAAGATTAAAGAAAACGAGCTTTCCACGCTTTCTCCCTCGCTTTAGATGTATGATTATCACCTTAACAGTACTCTCTGGCTCTCTAAGAAATATAAATGCGGGCTTGTTGCGTTGACGAACTGATTGTTATTTTATGATGGTGAAATAAGTGATGTGACAAAAAAGTCGGTTATGGAAAGTAGTGAATCGGACACGTCGACAGAAGGGCAGGCAATGGTAAGAGCAAATTTATGTGTGTGCATTGGGTTAAAATCACTTGTTCAGTTTGGAGTAATAATAAAAACGAAAGAACATGGTGAAATAGCTTTTTCCAATGAAAGTTTATGCTATATTGTGATGATTATTCTAAACTTTGTTTTTCTTTCCCTTCGTATCGCAGTGAGGTTTGGAGCGCACATTTTAAGAAGAAGCGACATTTTCAGTTCAAAAAACAACGAAATCAACGGTCGGCAATACAACGATTAGTACGAGAACCTGTATTCTGGCATGGCGTTGAAATTTAATTACATAATGGAAAGTGAGGAGCAACGTTAACGAAATCATTCGTGCGGTGGTACGTATTGTTACTAATCCTGCTGTAATGTGATGATTAATAAGTTTTGTAGAGTTATATTAATGTGGATGGTTTGATCGATATTTCAATCACTTCAATTACCGTTGTTAATAGCGAATGGTGTTGACAAAAGAAATTGCTACATGATGTTGAAGATCGTTTGCTAAATAGTATGTAATTATTCATGTTTTAGGTCAATCAAGATTCTTGAAATCGAATTTTCGATCTATGCAGAAATGATACAACATTACGTAATTGAAAAATTTATTATTAACCATTTCACATGTATGCGTGAATCCTGTATTGGGTTTTTTCTGATTTGTTTTTGTATCCATTTTGCCATTTTAGTATATACTCGTGAAGTTTGTGATTGTGATCAATAGCGTCCACGAAGACGAGTGAGAACTTTCTAAATTGTGGTGAGTGTTCATTGTTTCGCTTGTTAGATTTTAAAAGTTGTACTTAAAGATAATTCGCTAACGTTTCTAACATTTATATCAACTTCATAATTTATTCAGACACGAGCGTTTCTGTGATTGTTAAAGATCAGCTGGTGAGACATAGATACAGAGTTTGCCACCTTTGTTCAGCTCTAACCCACCGATGATTGAAATAGCTCATCAACTGTTGTCTCTAAAGCATGTGGTATTGAAATAGCTCATCGACTGTTGCCTTTAACTCATCTTATTTTGTCTCTAACTCATCTGATTTTGCCTCTATCGCATTTCAGTTTGTCCCTAGCCGAAAACTTGGGAATAAACAAAGTGAATGTGGTTCTGATACTTTGTAGAACTTCAAGAACATTAAACTTTATTATTTTTGTATGCTTTAAAGATATTCTTATGTATTTTTGAACTTATGTAACTTTTGAACTGTAGAAATGGCATTTGGAATGCTTAGTGGAAGGTTCCGCGTACTTAGTAAACCGATAGAGGAAAAGGAGGAAAATGCAAAAACATTGTCATGGCTACGATTTATTTGCACAATTTTATAAGGAGAGAGGAACGTATTAGAACCAGTGATTCCCGAAACTTGCTCTCGTCACAAACCTTTACAAATTTGTCAAATTTTCCGGCAAGTAGTGCACGCGCCAGTCAAGTAACCATAGGCATAAGCACCAACCAAATGCATATAGCAAATTATTTGTTAAACAATTAAAACAAATATACTACTGAATGTAGATGCCGCTTCGGATGTCTAGATACTTCGGATACTCAGGGAAGAAAATCCTTACATACACTCATTAGTTTTTTTATTCATATTTGTTAGTATCGTTTACTGATAAAAGTTATGCACTTACTGTGTCTATTGTTTTGCCACATTCCGGGGCGGAGTTTAAAAAACCCATGGCATGGATTTCAGATTAAATTTATATAACTTTCTACGATTTCGTGTTGGCGTGAATAAATTTCACATAATCTATCGAATAAAATCACGGTGGTGGAATGATATTCATTTGCCGAGGTTTGTTTCGGGATATATAAAAATGATTTTTGATAAAGATTGGGTACATTTTAAAATATGATTTTCTAGTAAAGCAAACGGCCGTTTTGCATTTGGGAAAACATCGCAGGAAATGTTTCATTGGCAATGGCGAGTCGACATAATTTTGCTTGAAAAATCATTTGGTATGTTTGGCTCGTTTACCAAATGTCAAAGTGTAGAAAACGGTAGCAATACATTTCTAGTTCCGGTCTGATACAATGACTGAAGTGGGTTTTGCACGTTTTAAGAGATGAATGATGTGGTTTTGCACGTTAGGCAGGCGAGGCGTTAGTTAAATTGTACATTTGATTGTTTTTAAAGTTCGGCCGTAGTTTTGTAAAGTGAAGAGATTTTGTGATAGTGTATTACGCCAGGGTGCTTGCTCCTACTAGTGATGTAAAAAAGTGTAGAAAGACGAAGTGTAGTTATGTAAAAAAGTGTAGAAAGGTGATTTTGTTGTCCCGATCTGATTTGACTCAAAAGTAGGTTTTGTATGCTAGGTGTGCGTTTGCCAACTTGTACATCTCAATTTGGGCGAGAGTTTTATAAAGTGGCGCCAGTGACGGTGTATTACGCCAGGGTGCTGGCCCAAAATACAAATGCGCAGCGTTCTACAGTTTTGAAACTTTCCTAAGGTGTAGCAAAAGCAAAGTGTGTATAGAATTGAGTTTTTGCTTTATTATTATGTTTCAATGATCGTAGTCAATTGTTATTGGCCGTTAATAAATCTTGAGTCCTGTTTTTAATCCGTATCAATTAAGCAATTGAGAATGTCGAAGCTTTTGTCTAACTATATTTTAACTTCAATTGAACGACCTAGGTGGTCGTTAATGAGAATCTGCACAAGTTTAGTCTAGCTTTACATAATTCTCATCTTTTTTTCTTTACAGGTGCAGAAAATGTACTGAATACACAATGTTCTAGAATATTCATATTGTTTGGCGGCAGAACAAAAGATGAATACATAATTTAATGGTGAGTAAGCTGATTAATTATTAGGTTGATCACCGAAATTATTCGCATTGAAACTTGAATGTTATTCGTTTTAGGAGAAATGCCAAAAGATTGATGTGAAGATTTTAGGGGACAAGTAATAATTCGCACGGAATAGCTTTGGTGTTCCGTAGGCGCGATAAAATTCTTACCGTATTATTCTGTGTATAACGACCCGCTTTTAGTTCACAAATTATCAAAGTCCGATTAAGTGGGTCGTTATACACAGGTAGTAACTTTTCCATTCGATTCTAGAGTGGAGGTTAAAACACGTACCACATTGTTACAACTGATGAAATGTAGAAAACAAATTTTTTCAATTTTTTTCATAAACATAAAAAAATGGTTTTTGGGGGTCGTTATACACTGAAAAATACGGTACTTTGCTATATTGACAATGAAGGAAAAATTGTAAACAGCGGTTGGCTGGTATGTTGCAATGTTTCGTTTTGTTAGAAATATGTGCAATGTCCGCGTGTGGGGGTCCGCGACAGCCGAGCGGTAGCGCTGGTTAGAAATTCGGCCCATGAGCGCCGGGGCTAACCACCTCGACGGCGTGGGTTCGAATCCCAACCGAGACCGGACCCTCCCCTGTACGAGAGGACTGACTATCCACGTACAACAGGGAAACAAGTCTCGTAAGCCCTTAACGGGGGCAGGCATGACCAAGAGTTCGTTACGCCAAGAAGAAGAAGAAGAAGATGTGCAATGTGATGTTCATAATTTGATTTGAATTTTCAATGACGGCAAATTTCCTTCCAAATAATGTGGTGAGTTGATAATTTCTATGAAACCTGTGAAAAGGTACGATTGAATCTTTAATTACTCTGCTTTTTGGCTCATTTCAGTTTAACCGAATATTATGGCGTACTATTGGTACTTATCAAATGCTGCATTATAACTAGGCATCGTGATGAGGTTGGGTTTGTGATGTGACGTGTTGTTGATGTTGGATAGTGAATGTGTACTAACGGCAAGGGATAATTGCTACGGTATGTGCAACGGTAAGAACATCACTACTGCAGTCCAAGGTAAATGCTTGAATTTTTTCCTAGGTGGTTTTGGTTTGAACTTGATTGTTTCATAGATTTTAGATTGAAAATTTTCTTATAAAAAATATAATACATTCAGTTAAACGAAAAAGTGCGAATTTATTGGAGCCTAAATTACAGAAAATTAATAGCAGATATCTGGCTGGAAATGTGCACGGAGCTATCAGTTTTTAAGGAAAGCTTTATACTGTATTTTTTCTTAAAACTCTTGCACACCTGAGCAATGCCTGCCAAGATAATACCAAAGCAATACTTGACAACCTCTGTTTTTCTGCCAAAATAGCTTGCCTTGGCATTGCTCATGTGTGAAGTACCACCGCAAGTTGTCGACAAGTTGTCGACGACAACATTGTTGTAAATTTCATTCTATACTCGTTTTTACATTAAAAATAAACAACAACAGTTGTGTTTGAATGCGAATGATTGTTTGCGCTTGGTATACTGGTTTGTTTACCATTTCTGTACTAGGTAATATTGAATTGTCAAACATTGGCGAGGTTGCAAATAAAATTTTTTGGTTGAGCAAGATTTGGTTGCAATTTTTTCCGACAGCTGGCGATACCATAGAATCTGCATATTGGCAGTGAAAGTTGGCGCCAACATTGGCAACGTATGCAAGAACTTTTACAGTACATTATACCACCCCGAATATCATAGAATACCCCCATGCTTTCATTACATTTGTGTGCATTACGTAGATTGCTTGAATTTTGGTAACACAGTTTTTAAATTGGTTTTTTTTTTGTTATCTCTTGACTATTTTTCAGTTTCCACGTTCGAGCCCACGATGTGCACTGGCGTGTTCTTTTTAAAAAGTTTGATAAAAAGATCTAAGGATATTTTATTCACTGGTAAGTAGAGGAAGAAGGTAGGTAAGTGCTAATGATCATTGCATAATTACAAACACTTCAAATTGATACATAATACAATCATTTTTTAAATACAATATAAACTATTTATTTCATAAATAGTGAAGGTTTTACAAACCAAATCTTTTATACTTTAGCATAACATATACAGTGGACAATTAAGGACGATGTGGATGACGTAATTTGTATACAGACGAAGAACAATGATGTGGATGACGTAATTTGCAAATAGACGAAGAGCAACCTTTCGTTGCGCAGTGCCTTTGTCTCAAACATTGGAAATCGGATACACTGGAATGACAACTGACACCCTGGAGCTTCATTCCTGATGCACTGCTGCAGCAGGTCTCAGGCGGCAATAACGCGAGTGCAGGCGGTGAACATGTGTTCCAGGGTGTCACACTTAATACAGAACATGCAGGAAGCCGATGGCGTGCGTCCCATACGCAATAGCAAATCTCCGTCCGGGATCTTGCCATTCACAACAAGGTATAGTACGGACCGCTGCTCCGATGAAAGTTTTGTGTAGTGGATGTGCTTCCACGCCCTGTTTCAGTTCAGGTTCGGTAATTGTTCCTGTATATTCACGGTGGGTAACCGTTCCTTTAGCGTCTTGCGGAACGCCTTGGTGAACGAGTGTTGCTCGAGCGTGGCGGGAACGTAGGCGAGTTGCTGAAAAGCGCTCCGAAGGCACGTATACGCCGTTTGGATCGCCGTGATGTCAGGCGAGTTATCGGTATATGATGAGCACCAAACGGCATGCACTCCTGCTCTACTACGTACCGGTTGGTCATCAAGGCTATAGCTGCTACGGCTGGGATGTGTAGGTTGAGTCCCCCACGATTTCGAGGCAACGCCAGTTGGAGCGTGTCCATTGTGCCTGAGCCGACGACCGACGCAACAAAACACAGCTTCGGAAACAACACACCAGCCGACGAAACTGGTTGGTCACCAGATCCCAGTTGTGGCCCGGTGCTTCCCAGATGTTATTGGAAAACAGAATTCCTAGCAACCGCAGCCGCTCCACTGTGTGTAGCCATGGTAAGCAGAGCCGGTTCTCCTCCGATACCGCTCCTATGTCCAGAGCCAGAGATTTACGGACATTCGTAGTTTGGCACCAGAGCAGACGCCAAAAGCATCGATCGCTGCCTTCACTCGCTCAATTTTGGAAGGAGAGGTACTCATCCACCACTGAGACATCCTCAGCATAATCTTTGACCAGGTCATCCGGATCACAGCAAATACCTTCGGGTCTAGTGATGAGGGGATGAAGGTAAAGGATAAACAAGTGCATTGATAAGGGATCCCCTTGTCGCACGGAACTTTGGATGGGAAAGGAAGAAAACAGGGAGCCGCTATTCATCAACACGGTCAAACGCCTGCGGAAGATTAAAGAAAACGAGCTTTCCACGCTTTCTCCCTCGCTTTAGATGTATGATTATCACCTTAACAGTACTCTCTGGCTCTCTAAGAAATATAAATGCGGGCTTGTTGCGTTGACGAACTGATTGTTATTTTATGATGGTGAAATAAGTGATGTGACAAAAAAGTCGGTTATGGAAAGTAGTGAATCGGACACGTCGACAGAAGGGCAGGCAATGGTAAGAGCAAATTTATGTGCGTGCATTGGGTTAAAATCACTTGTTCAGTTTGGAGTAATAATAAAAACGAAAGAACATGGTGAAATAGCTTTTTCCAATGAAAGTTTATGCTATATTGTGATGATTATTCTAAACTTTGTTTTTCTTTCCCTTCGTATCGCAGTGAGGTTTGGAGCGCACATTTTAAGAAGAAGCGACATTTTCAGTTCAAAAAACAACGAAATCAACGGTCGGCAATACAACGATTAGTACGAGAACCTGTATTCTGGCATGGCGTTGAAATTTAATTACATAATGGAAAGTGAGGAGCAACGTTAACGAAATCATTCGTGCGGTGGTACGTATTGTTACTAATCCTGCTGTAATGTGATGATTAATAAGTTTTGTAGAGTTATATTAATGTGGATGGTTTGATCGATATTTCAATCACTTCAATTACCGTTGTTAATAGCGAATGGTGTTGACAAAAGAAATTGCTACATGATGTTGAAGATCGTTTGCTAAACAGTATGTAATTATTCATGTTTTAGGTCAATCAAGATTCTTGAAATCGAATTTTCGATCTGATATGATACAACATTACGTAAATGATACAACATTACGTAATTGAAAAATTTATTATTAACCATTTCACATGTATGCGTGAATCCTGTATTGGGTTTTTTCTGATTTGTTTTTGTATCCATTTTGCCATTTTAGTATATACTCGTGAAGTTTGTGATTGTGATCAATAGCGTCCACGAAGACGAGTGAGAACTTTCTAAATTGTGGTGAGTGTTCATTGTTTCGCTTGTTAGATTTTAAAAGTTGTACTTAAAGATAATTCGCTAACGTTTCTAACATTTATATCAACTTCATAATTTATTCAGACACGAGCGTTTCTGTGATTGTTAAAGATCAGCTGGTGAGACATAGATACAGAGTTTGCCACCTTTGTTCAGCTCTAACCCACCGATGATTGAAATAGCTCATCAACTGTTGTCTCTAAAGCATGTGGTATTGAAATAGCTCATCGACTGTTGCCTTTAACTCATCTTATTTTGTCTCTAACTCATCTGATTTTGCCTCTATCGCATTTCAGTTTGTCCCTAGCCGAAAACTTGGGAATAAACAAAGTGAATGTGGTTGTGATACTTTGTAGAACTTCAAGAACATTAAACTTTATTATTTTTGTATGCTTTAAAGATATTCTTATGTATTTTTGAACTTATGTAACTTTTGAACTGTAGAAATGGCATTTGGAATGCTTAGTGGAAGGTTCCGCGTACTTAGTAAACCGATAGAGGAAAAGGAGGAAAATGCAAAAACATTGTCATGGCTACGATTTATTTGCACAATTTTATAAGGAGAGAGGAACGTATTAGAACCAGTGATTCCCGAAACTTGCTCTCGTCACAAACCTTTACAAATTTGTCAAATTTTCCGGCAAGTAGTGCACGCGCCAGTCAAGTAACCATAGGCATAAGCACCAACCAAATGCATATAGCAAATTATTTGTTAAACAATTAAAACAAATATACTACTGAATGTAGATGCCGCTTCGGATGTCTAGATACTTCGGATACTCAGGGAAGAAAATCCTTACATACACTCATTAGTTTTTTTATTCATATTTGTTAGTATCGTTTACTGATAAAAGTTATGCACTTACTGTGTCTATTGTTTTGCCACATTCCGGGGCGGAGTTTAAAAAACCCATGGCATGGATTTCAGATTAAATTTATATAACTTTCTACGATTTCGTGTTGGCGTGAATAAATTTCACATAATCTATCGAATAAAATCACGGTGGTGGAATGATATTCATTTGCCGAGGTTTGTTTCGGGATATATAAAAATGATTTTTGATAAAGATTGGGTACATTTTAAAATATGATTTTCTAGTAAAGCAAACGGCCGTTTTGCATTTGGGAAAACATCGCAGGAAATGTTTCATTGGCAATGGCGAGTCGACATAATTTTGCTTGAAAAATCATTTGGTATGTTTGGCTCGTTTACCAAATGTCAAAGTGTAGAAAACGGTAGCAATACATTTCTAGTTCCGGTCTGATACAATGACTGAAGTGGGTTTTGCACGTTTTAAGAGATGAATGATGTGGTTTTGCACGTTAGGCAGGCGAGGCGTTAGTTAAATTGTACATTTGATTGTTTTTAAAGTTCGGCCGTAGTTTTGTAAAGTGAAGAGATTTTGTGATAGTGTATTACGCCAGGGTGCTTGCTCCTACTAGTGATGTAAAAAAGTGTAGAAAGACGAAGTGTAGTTATGTAAAAAAGTGTAGAAAGGTGATTTTGTTGTCCCGATCTGATTTGACTCAAAAGTAGGTTTTGTATGCTAGGTGTGCGTTTGCCAACTTGTACATCTCAATTTGGGCGAGAGTTTTATAAAGTGGCGCCAGTGACGGTGTATTACGCCAGGGTGCTGGCCCAAAATACAAATGCGCAGCGTTCTACAGTTTTGAAACTTTCCTAAGGTGTAGCAAAAGCAAAGTGTGTATAGAATTGAGTTTTTGCTTTATTATTATGTTTCAATGATCGTAGTCAATTGTTATTGGCCGTTAATAAATCTTGAGTCCTGTTTTTAATCCGTATCAATTAAGCAATTGAGAATGTCGAAGCTTTTGTCTAACTATATTTTAACTTCAATTGAACGACCTAGGTGGTCGTTAATGAGAATCTGCACAAGTTTAGTCAAGCTTTACATAATTCTCATCTTTTTTTCTTTCAGGTGCAGAAAATGTACTGAATACACAATGTTCTAGAATATTCATATTGTTTGGCGGCAGAACAAAAGATGAATACATAATTTAATGGTGAGTAAGCTGATTAATTATTAGGTTGATCACCGAAATTATTCGCATTGAAACTTGAATGTTATTCGTTTTAGGAGAAATGCCAAAAGATTGATGTGAAGATTTTAGGGGACAAGTAATAATTCGCACGGAATAGCTTTGGTGTTCCGTAGGCGCGATAAAATTCTTACCGTATTATTCTGTGTATAACGACCCGCTTTTAGTTCACAAATTATCAAAGTCCGATTAAGTGGGTCGTTATACACAGGTAGTAACTTTTCCATTCGATTCTAGAGTGGAGGTTAAAACACGTACCACATTGTTACAACTGATGAAATGTAGAAAACAAATTTTTTCAATTTTTTTCATAAACATAAAAAAATGGTTTTTGGGGGTCGTTATACACTGAAAAATACGGTACTTTGCTATATTGACAATGAAGGAAAAATTGTAAACAGCGGTTGGCTGGTATGTTGCAATGTTTCGTTTTGTTAGAAATATGTGCAATGTCCGCGTGTGGGGGTCCGCGACAGCCGAGCGGTAGCGCTGGTTAGAAATTCGGCCCATGAGCGCCGGGGCTAACCACCTCGACGGCGTGGGTTCGAATCCCAACCGAGACCGGACCCTCCCCTGTACGAGAGGACTGACTATCCACGTACAACAGGGAAACAAGTCTCGTAAGCCCTTAACGGGGGCAGGCATGACCAAGAGTTCGTTACGCCAAGAAGAAGAAGAAGAAGATGTGCAATGTGATGTTCATAATTTGATTTGAATTTTCAATGACGGCAAATTTCCTTCCAAATAATGTGGTGAGTTGATAATTTCTATGAAACCTGTGAAAAGGTACGATTGAATCTTTAATTACTCTGCTTTTTGGCTCATTTCAGTTTAACCGAATATTATGGCGTACTATTGGTACTTATCAAATGCTGCATTATAACTAGGCATCGTGATGAGGTTGGGTTTGTGATGTGACGTGTTGTTGATGTTGGATAGTGAATGTGTACTAACGGCAAGGGATAATTGCTACGGTATGTGCAACGGTAAGAACATCACTACTGCAGTCCAAGGTAAATGCTTGAATTTTTTCCTAGGTGGTTTTGGTTTGAACTTGATTGTTTCATAGATTTTAGATTGAAAATTTTCTTATAAAAAATATAATACATTCAGTTAAACGAAAAAGTGCGAATTTATTGGAGCCTAAATTACAGAAAATTAATAGCAGATATCTGGCTGGAAATGTGCACGGAGCTATCAGTTTTTAAGGAAAGCTTTATACTGTATTTTTTCTTAAAACTCTTGCACACCTGAGCAATGCCTGCCAAGATAATACCAAAGCAATACTTGACAACCTCTGTTTTTCTGCCAAAATAGCTTGCCTTGGCATTGCTCATGTGTGAAGTACCACCGCAAGTTGTCGACGACAACATTGTTGTAAATTTCATTCTATACTCGTTTTTACATTAAAAATAAACAACAACAGTTGTGTTTGAATGCGAATGATTGTTTGCGCTTGGTATACTGGTTTGGTTACCATTTCTGTACTAGGTAATATTGAATTGTCAAACATTGGCGAGGTTGCAAATAAAATTTTTTGGTTGAGCAAGATTTGGTTGCAATTTTTTCCGACAGCTGGCGATACCATAGAATCTGTATATTGGCAGTGAAAGTTGGCGCCAACATTGGCAACGTATGCAAGAACTTTTACAGTACATTATACCACCCCGAATATCATAGAATACCCCCATGCTTTCATTACATTTGTGTGCATTACGTAGATTGCTTGAATTTTGGTAACACAGTTTTTAAATTGGTTTTTTTTTTGTTATCTCTTGACTATTTTTCAGTTTCCACGTTCGAGCCCACGATGTGCACTGGCGTGTTCTTTTTAAAAAGTTTGATAAAAAGATCTAAGGATATTTTATTCACTGGTAAGTAGAGGAAGAAGGTAGGTAAGTGCTAATGATCATTGCATAATTACAAACACTTCAAATTGATACATAATACAATCATTTTTTAAATACAATATAAACTATTTATTTCATAAATAGTGAAGGTTTTACAAACCAAATCTTTTATACTTTAGCATAACATATACAGTGGACAATTAAGGACGATGTGGATGACGTAATTTGTATACAGACGAAGAACAATGATGTGGATGACGTAATTTGCAAATAGACGAAGAGCAACCTTTCGTTGCGCAGTGCCTTTGTCTCAAACATTGGAAATCGGATACACTGGAATGACAACTGACACCCTGGAGCTTCATTCCTGATGCACTGCTGCAGCAGGTCTCAGGCGGCAATAACGCGAGTGCAGGCGGTGAACATGTGTTCCAGGGTGTCACACTTAATACAGAACATGCAGGAAGCCGATGGCGTGCGTCCCATACGCAATAGCAAATCTCCGTCCGGGATCTTGCCATTCACAACAAGGTATAGTACGGACCGCTGCTCCGATGAAAGTTTTGTGTAGTGGATGTGCTTCCACGCCCTGTTTCAGTTCAGGTTCGGTAATTGTTCCTGTATATTCACGGTGGGTAACCGTTCCTTTAGCGTCTTGCGGAACGCCTTGGTGAACGAGTGTTGCTCGAGCGTGGCGGGAACGTAGGCGAGTTGCTGAAAAGCGCTCCGAAGGCACGTATACGCCGTTTGGATCGCCGTGATGTCAGGCGAGTTATCGGTATATGATGAGCACCAAACGGCATGCACTCCTGCTCTACTACGTACCGGTTGGTCATCAAGGCTATAGCTGCTACGGCTGGGATGTGTAGGTTGAGTCCCCCACGATTTCGAGGCAACGCCAGTTGGAGCGCGTCCATTGTGCCTGAGCCGACGACCGACGCAACAAAACACAGCTTCGGAAACAACACACCAGCCGACGAAACTGGTTGGTCACCAGATCCCAGTTGTGGCCCGGTGCTTCCCAGATGTTATTGGAAAACAGAATTCCTAGCAACCGCAGCCGCTCCACTGTGTGTAGCCATGGTAAGCAGAGCCGGTTCTCCTCCGATACCGCTCCTATGTCCAGAGCCAGAGATTTACGGACATTCGTAGTTTGGCACCAGAGCAGACGCCAAAAGCATCGATCGCTGCCTTCACTCGCTCAATTTTGGAAGGAGAGGTACTCATCCACCACTGAGACATCCTCAGCATAATCTTTGACCAGGTCATCCGGATCACAGCAAATACCTTCGGGTCTAGTGATGAGGGGATGAAGGTAAAGGATAAACAAGTGCATTGATAAGGGATCCCCTTGTCGCACGGAACTTTGGATGGGAAAGGAAGAAAATAGGGAGCCGCTATTCATCAACACGGTCAAACGCCTGCGGAAGATTAAAGAAAACGAGCTTTCCACGCTTTCTCCCTCGCTTTAGATGTATGATTATCACCTTAACAGTACTCTCTGGCTCTCTAAGAAATATAAATGCGGGCTTGTTGCGTTGACGAACTGATTGTTATTTTATGATGGTGAAATAAGTGATGTGACAAAAAAGTCGGTTATGGAAAGTAGTGAATCGGACACGTCGACAGAAGGGCAGGCAATGGTAAGAGCAAATTTATGTGTGTGCATTGGGTTAAAATCACTTGTTCAGTTTGGAGTAATAATAAAAACGAAAGAACATGGTGAAATAGCTTTTTCCAATGAAAGTTTATGCTATATTGTGATGATTATTCTAAACTTTGTTTTTCTTTCCCTTCGTATCGCAGTGAGGTTTGGAGCGCACATTTTAAGAAGAAGCGACATTTTCAGTTCAAAAAACAACGAAATCAACGGTCGGCAATACAACGATTAGTACGAGAACCTGTATTCTGGCATGGCGTTGAAATTTAATTACATAATGGAAAGTGAGGAGCAACGTTAACGAAATCATTCGTGCGGTGGTACGTATTGTTACTAATCCTGCTGTAATGTGATGATTAATAAGTTTTGTAGAGTTATATTAATGTGGATGGTTTGATCGATATTTCAATCACTTCAATTACCGTTGTTAATAGCGAATGGTGTTGACAAAAGAAATTGCTACATGATGTTGAAGATCGTTTGCTAAACAGTATGTAATTATTCATGTTTTAGGTCAATCAAGATTCTTGAAATCGAATTTTCGATCTATGCAGAAATGATACAACATTACGTAATTGAAAAATTTATTATTAACCATTTCACATGTATGCGTGAATCCTGTATTGGGTTTTTTCTGATTTGTTTTTGTATCCATTTTGCCATTTTAGTATATACTCGTGAAGTTTGTGATTGTGATCAATAGCGTCCACGAAGACGAGTGAGAACTTTCTAAATTGTGGTGAGTGTTCATTGTTTCGCTTGTTAGATTTTAAAAGTTGTACTTAAAGATAATTCGCTAACGTTTCTAACATTTATATCAACTTCATAATTTATTCAGACACGAGCGTTTCTGTGATTGTTAAAGATCAGCTGGTGAGACATAGATACAGAGTTTGCCACCTTTGTTCAGCTCTAACCCACCGATGATTGAAATAGCTCATCAACTGTTGTCTCTAAAGCATGTGGTATTGAAATAGCTCATCGACTGTTGCCTTTAACTCATCTTATTTTGTCTCTAACTCATCTGATTTTGCCTCTATCGCATTTCAGTTTGTCCCTAGCCGAAAACTTGGGAATAAACAAAGTGAATGTGGTTCTGATACTTTGTAGAACTTCAAGAACATTAAACTTTATTATTTTTGTATGCTTTAAAGATATTCTTATGTATTTTTGAACTTATGTAACTTTTGAACTGTAGAAATGGCATTTGGAATGCTTAGTGAAAGGTTCCGCGTACTTAGTAAACCGATAGAGGAAAAGGAGGAAAATGCAAAAACATTGTCATGGCTACGATTTATTTGCACAATTTTATAAGGAGAGAGGAACGTATTAGAACCAGTGATTCCCGAAACTTGCTCTCGTCACAAACCTTTACAAATTTGTCAAATTTTCCGGCAAGTAGTGCACGCGCCAGTCAAGTAACCATAGGCATAAGCACCAACCAAATGCATATAGCAAATTATTTGTTAAACAATTAAAACAAATATACTACTGAATGTAGATGCCGCTTCGGATGTCTAGATACTTCAGATACTCAGGGAAGAAAATCCTTACATACACTCATTAGTTTTTTATTCATATTTGTTAGTATCGTTTACTGATAAAAGTTATGCACTTACTGTGTCTATTGTTTTGCCACATTCCGGGGCGGAGTTTAAAAAACCCATGGCATGGATTTCAGATTAAATTTATATAACTTTCTACGATTTCGTGTTGGCGTGAATAAATTTCACATAATCTATCGAATAAAATCACGGTGGTGGAATGATATTCATTTGCCGAGGTTTGTTTCGGGATATATAAAAATGATTTTTGATAAAGATTGGGTACATTTTAAAATATGATTTTCTAGTAAAGCAAACGGCCGTTTTGCATTTGGGAAAACATCGCAGGAAATGTTTCATTGGCAATGGCGAGTCGACATAATTTTGCTTGAAAAATCATTTGGTATGTTTGGCTCGTTTACCAAATGTCAAAGTGTAGAAAACGGTAGCAATACATTTCTAGTTCCGGTCTGATACAATGACTGAAGTGGGTTTTGCACGTTTTAAGAGATGAATGATGTGGTTTTGCACGTTAGGCAGGCGAGGCGTTAGTTAAATTGTACATTTGATTGTTTTTAAAGTTCGGCCGTAGTTTTGTAAAGTGAAGAGATTTTGTGATAGTGTATTACGCCAGGGTGCTTGCTCCTACTAGTGATGTAAAAAAGTGTAGAAAGACGAAGTGTAGTTATGTAAAAAAGTGTAGAAAGGTGATTTTGTTGTCCCGATCTGATTTGACTCAAAAGTAGGTTTTGTATGCTAGGTGTGCGTTTGCCAACTTGTACATCTCAATTTGGGCGAGAGTTTTATAAAGTGGCGCCAGTGACGGTGTATTACGCCAGGGTGCTGGCCCAAAATACAAATGCGCAGCGTTCTACAGTTTTGAAACTTTCCTAAGGTGTAGCAAAAGCAAAGTGTGTATAGAATTGAGTTTTTGCTTTATTATTATGTTTCAATGATCGTAGTCAATTGTTATTGGCCGTTAATAAATCTTGAGTCCTGTTTTCAATCCGTATCAATTAAGCAATTGAGAATGTCGAAGCTTTTGTCTAACTATATTTTAACTTCAATTGAACGACCTAGGTGGTCGTTAATGAGAATCTGCACAAGTTTAGTCTAGCTTTACATAATTCTCATCATTTTTTCTTTACAGGTGCAGAAAATGTACTGAATACACAATGTTCTAGAATATTCATATTGTTTGGCGGCAGAACAAAAGATGAATACATAATTTAATGGTGAGTAAGCTGATTAATTATTAGGTTGATCACCGAAATTATTCGCATTGAAACTTGAATGTTATTCGTTTTAGGAGAAATGCCAAAAGATTGATGTGAAGATTTTAGGGGACAAGTAATAATTCGCACGGAATAGCTTTGGTGTTCCGTAGGCGCGATAAAATTCTTACCGTATTATTCTGTGTATAACGACCCGCTTTTAGTTCACAAATTATCAAAGTCCGATTAAGTGGGTCGTTATACACAGGTAGTAACTTTTCCATTCGATTCTAGAGTGGAGGTTAAAACACGTACCACATTGTTACAACTGATGAAATGTAGAAAACAAATTTTTTCAATTTTTTTCATAAACATAAAAAAATGGTTTTTGGGGGTCGTTATACACTGAAAAATACGGTACTTTGCTATATTGACAATGAAGGAAAAATTGTAAACAGCGGTTGGCTGGTATGTTGCAATGTTTCGTTTTGTTAGAAATATGTGCAATGTCCGCGTGTGGGGGTCCGCGACAGCCGAGCGGTAGCGCTGGTTAGAAATTCGGCCCATGAGCGCCGGGGCTAACCACCTCGACGGCGTGGGTTCGAATCCCAACCGAGACCGGACCCTCCCCTGTACGAGAGGACTGACTATCCACGTACAACAGGGAAACAAGTCTCGTAAGCCCTTAACGGGGGCAGGCATGACCAAGAGTTCGTTACGCCAAGAAGAAGAAGAAGAAGATGTGCAATGTGATGTTCATAATTTGATTTGAATTTTCAATGACGGCAAATTTCCTTCCAAATAATGTGGTGAGTTGATAATTTCTATGAAACCTGTGAAAAGGTACGATTGAATCTTTAATTACTCTGCTTTTTGGCTCATTTCAGTTTAACCGAATATTATGGCGTACTATTGGTACTTATCAAATGCTGCATTATAACTAGGCATCGTGATGAGGTTGGGTTTGTGATGTGACGTGTTGTTGATGTTGGATAGTGAATGTGTACTAACGGCAAGGGATAATTGCTACGGTATGTGCAACGGTAAGAACATCACTACTGCAGTCCAAGGTAAATGCTTGAATTTTTTCCTAGGTGGTTTTGGTTTGAACTTGATTGTTTCATAGATTTTAGATTGAAAATTTTCTTATAAAAAATATAATACATTCAGTTAAACGAAAAAGTGCGAATTTATTGGAGCCTAAATTACAGAAAATTAATAGCAGATATCTGGCTGGAAATGTGCACGGAGCTATCAGTTTTTAAGGAAAGCTTTATACTGTATTTTTTCTTAAAACTCTTGCACACCTGAGCAATGCCTGCCAAGATAATACCAAAGCAATACTTGACAACCTCTGTTTTTCTGCCAAAATAGCTTGCCTTGGCATTGCTCATGTGTGAAGTACCACCGCAAGTTGTCGACAAGTTGTCGACGACAACATTGTTGTAAATTTCATTCTATACTCGTTTTTACATTAAAAATAAACAACAACAGTTGTGTTTGAATGCGAATGATTGTTTGCGCTTGGTATACTGGTTTGTTTACCATTTCTGTACTAGGTAATATTGAATTGTCAAACATTGGCGAGGTTGCAAATAAAATTTTTTGGTTGAGCAAGATTTGGTTGCAATTTTTTCCGACAGCTGGCGATACCATAGAATCTGCATATTGGTAGTGAAAGTTGGCGCCAACATTGGCAACGTATGCAAGAACTTTTACAGTACATTATACCACCCCGAATATCATAGAATACCCCCATGCTTTCATTACATTTGTGTGCATTACGTAGATTGCTTGAATTTTGGTAACACAGTTTTTAAATTGGTTTTTTTTTGTTATCTCTTGACTATTTTTCAGTTTCCACGTTCGAGCCCACGATGTGCACTGGCGTGTTCTTTTTAAAAAGTTTGATAAAAAGATCTAAGGATATTTTATTCACTGGTAAGTAGAGGAAGAAGGTAGGTAAGTGCTAATGATCATTGCATAATTACAAACACTTCAAATTGATACATAATACAATCATTTTTTAAATACAATATAAACTATTTATTTCATAAATAGTGAAGGTTTTACAAACCAAATCTTTTATACTTTAGCATAACATATACAGTGGACAATTAAGGACGATGTGGATGACGTAATTTGTATACAGACGAAGAACAATGATGTGGATGACGTAATTTGCAAATAGACGAAGAGCAACCTTTCGTTGCGCAGTGCCTTTGTCTCAAACATTGGAAATCGGATACACTGGAATGACAACTGACACCCTGGAGCTTCATTCCTGATGCACTGCTGCAGCAGGTCTCAGGCGGCAATAACGCGAGTGCAGGCGGTGAACATGTGTTCCAGGGTGTCACACTTAATACAGAACATGCAGGAAGCCGATGGCGTGCGTCCCATACGCAATAGCAAATCTCCGTCCGGGATCTTGCCATTCACAACAAGGTATAGTACGGACCGCTGCTCCGATGAAAGTTTTGTGTAGTGGATGTGCTTCCACGCCCTGTTTCAGTTCAGGTTCGGTAATTGTTCCTGTATATTCACGGTGGGTAACCGTTCCTTTAGCGTCTTGCGGAACGCCTTGGTGAACGAGTGTTGCTCGAGCGTGGCGGGAACGTAGGCGAGTTGCTGAAAAGCGCTCCGAAGGCACGTATACGCCGTTTGGATCGCCGTGATGTCAGGCGAGTTATCGGTATATGATGAGCACCAAACGGCATGCACTCCTGCTCTACTACGTACCGGTTGGTTATCAAGGCTATAGCTGCTACGGCTGGGATGTGTAGGTTGAGTCCCCCACGATTTCGAGGCAACGCCAGTTGGAGCGCGTCCATTGTGCCTGAGCCGACGACCGACGCAACAAAACACAGCTTCGGAAACAACACACCAGCCGACGAAACTGGTTGGTCACCAGATCCCAGTTGTGGCCCGGTGCTTCCCAGATGTTATTGGAAAACAGAATTCCTAGCAACCGCAGCCGCTCCACTGTGTGTAGCCATGGTAAGCAGAGCCGGTTCTCCTCCGATACCGCTCCTATGTCCAGAGCCAGAGATTTACGGACATTCGTAGTTTGGCACCAGAGCAGACGCCAAAAGCATCGATCGCTGCCTTCACTCGCTCAATTTTGGAAGGAGAGGTACTCATCCACCACTGAGACATCCTCAGCATAATCTTTGACCAGGTCATCCGGATCACAGCAAATACCTTCGGGTCTAGTGATGAGGGGATGAAGGTAAAGGATAAACAAGTGCATTGATAAGGGATCCCCTTGTCGCACGGAACTTTGGATGGGAAAGGAAGAAAATAGGGAGCCGCTATTCATCAACACGGTCAAACGCCTGCGGAAGATTAAAGAAAACGAGCTTTCCACGCTTTCTCCCTCGCTTTAGATGTATGATTATCACCTTAACAGTACTCTCTGGCTCTCTAAGAAATATAAATGCGGGCTTGTTGCGTTGACGAACTGATTGTTATTTTATGATGGTGAAATAAGTGATGTGACAATTGGCGTGTCCGTTGGTTCCCCCTATGTTTCGGCCCGCAAAGCTACCCACGACAATGCCCCTAGAAGTTGATAGCACGCACGCAATGCCTTCCGGTGCCACGCCTGTAGGGCAGGCAATTACACTTACAGCAGTAGCAGCGCTCGCTCGGACGTCGGGCCTAACTTGGGGCCGCTCGTCAGTTCATTGGCCCGGCGTGCCAGGATAAAAATAACGTCCTTTCGCCGTCTCGGTACTCTTGCACCCGTTCTGGAAAAAGTCCCGTTGTTCACTACACGTAAACACTACCGCTGTGTCTGGGCCTCGACCTAGGCCACTCGCCGCTTAGCACGTTGACTCAGCCACGCACAATTGGCTAAACAAAATAGCGTCCGTCTTGCACTCTATCTCTCTCTCTCCCACTATAACACTTTCCAGTGCACTCGCACGCACTACCGACCGAATTTCGGCACAGAATACGCTTAAGCGAAAGTAATTACTTTCTTTCCCGCTTCTTCCTGCTTACGCACTGTTTCGTATCGGAGCTCCGAAAAACACGACTGTTCAGTCCGAGCGCTGACTGCCGAATAAAAGTATCGATCGCTCGATATACAAGACCTGCGCCTTGGATCCAGAGAGACTCTCGGTCTCTCGACAAATCGGACCTGCTCTAGCCTGGGCTAGCGTAGCTGAGATAGATCCCAGCAGTCCGGTTGCCAACGGGAATCCGTGGCGGTTTTCTACTCCCTCAACGTGATAAACGGGGGCGGCGCGAACACCCTCCGTAAACACCCCGTTTTCACAGCATAGCCGTGCCTGGCCGTCTGTGAGACGGGTGGCCGCTCTCCAACCCAACAAATTCATGTTGGGAAGGAAATTCACACCGTCCTCAGGAGCTGGTGTGAGTGCGGCAGGGAGGTTCCATAGCCGATCACCTGCACCACGAGTGTATAGGTGGTCCTGCAGTATCGCGTATAATGCGACGAACCGCGATGGAAGTGTTTCGTAGACGAAGTGGTTTCCAGCGTCTACGCGACCGTAATGGCCGCTGAGTTCGTCGACGAGCGTGGCACTGAGCTCGCCTCCGATTTCGAGTCTCCAAGGGACACCAGCGAAGTCGGTCACATCGCCAATTCCCGTGAGGTACTCGTAAATATCCGTAGGGACGGATAGGTCCGATATCCGGAGTTGCAAGAAGCGGTCAAGCTCCCTGTTATCATCGCCGTGGGCAGCGGAGACTGTTAAGAGTCTCCTCCACAGCAACACTACGCAGTAATAGAAGTACTGCGTCTCGGACACGGATTTGCGAAAGGAGTTATCCTTTCGCGAAGCAGCTTCGTACGAGGATTGTACGAGCTGGCGGAAACCGGAGTAATCGTTTTGAAACTTACCCAGGCGTCTGCATAGTGTTCCTGCTGACGCTCCTTCGATCAAGATCGATGATGTTAGGAGGGGGTCGTTTCTTT
Source organism: Anopheles ziemanni (assembly GCF_943734765.1). NCBI lineage: Eukaryota > Metazoa > Arthropoda > Insecta > Diptera > Culicidae > Anopheles > Anopheles ziemanni. The sequence goes on along the minus strand of NC_080705.1, from coordinate 49,353,821 downwards.
CCGAGCTAGACTCGGTCGAGAGGGCGGTAGGCTTGAAAGCCTTTGCTACTGCCGCAGCGTCGTCCCTGTCTATCGGGCGTCCCGCGGACTTAGCCAAACCTGTGGGCCTGCGATTCTGATGTTGTTGTTTGCTGGTCACTGGCTTTTCTGGCTCACTGTCTGCAACGGGGTCTTTTGCGCGGTTGGTTCTTGGGCGTGATGACTTACCCTTACCATGCGCAACGGTGTTTGAATTCTTCGATTCCATAATAGCGCTTTTTGACTATCCAAGTCGGTTAACCTATGATGATGTAATCAAAATGGTTATATTAAATTAATATTAGATCCACTATCTATTAAAAATGGAAATTCTCCCGATGCTGTCCGCAAAATGATGTATGGGAGGAATGGCTTTACCACTTTGCGGAATGGTCTAAAAAATTCGTTTCAGCATATCCCTGGTATACGCTTCGTCCCTTGGTGGTTGCATATTGGCCCGTTGTGGCTGATATTGCTGATTATAGTCAGCTTCGGGCCTTGCTGGTGGACCTGTATTTGAACCTAAATCTATCGGATAAGCTGATCTTTGCTGTGAAGAAGCAGGCCTAGCTCTTTTCTGATCCGGTTGATTAGTGAAATTTGTTCTTAAGGATGGATCAACCTCCATTGGTTCTGGGTATTGTAAATTTCGAGAAGGATCGTAATTTCTATGATTGATGTTATTATAAGGCTGCGTATAATAATTTTGAGTCAAGTTATTTGGAGGAAAAACATATCCTTGACTTGAAAAATTTCCCGCCTGTGGATACATATTATACCCATTGTTTCTGTTTTGGGGAAAACGACCTTGTCTAGATTGCCCTTTGTGAAAATTATTTCGTGTGTACTGCTGGGGTGGTACCATGTTGTTTTGGTTACCGTGGCTGTGCGAGGCTTGATTAGGTATAATGCAGTGAGCTTCATACACGCAGCACCTTTGGAACGCATCTGCCAAGCTCTTTGGCTTATCGTTATTCAAAAGAAAGTTATTAAAAAATGTTGCATCTAGACCTTTACATAATGCCATTATAGCTTGATCTTCATATAGTGCTAATAAGTGCGGTCCAGAAAGGGCATAAGCTGTATCCGTTTGTAATAATATTCGGATTGCTTCGTAAACCTCGTGAATCCTCACGAAGAAGCTATGCATTGATTCGTTCTTGTTACGATATATGGCCTGTAGATCCCGGCATAAAATTTCTAAACTTCTCCTATCTTTATAATGAAGAAGCAAATTAGATTTGATTGTTTCCCAGTCGCTTAGAATAACGCTGGTACCCAAAAGTTTGGCCGCTTCTCCTACAATTTTCCTTGCTATTGATCTTGTTAAAATATTATACTCGATTGAAGCCTTTTCCAATCGCGAAAAAATTTTCATAACCTCTTCAACCTGGCATACCCATATGATAACATTACTTGTTCCATTGAAGGTTGGAATGCTCTGAACGAATTCAGGCACCCTTCCGGCCTCCAAAAACTCGCTTCTAGTCATGGGCTTATCGTTATTTTGATTCATTCTATTGGAATTAAAAAGCTCCTGTCTCAAGTAGCGACTTGTTTTCATATGCGAGGGATAACTTGTAATAATCAAAGTACGTTGCTTTTCTTTGTATGCTTAAAATAATTTCGGATTGCTTAAATTAATCGACTCACAGTAACCAGAGGAGATAGACCAGCATTTATAATCTGGCCTCGTGGATTCGGTGTGATACTGCCGACGCGTTGGAGTGGTCCCGTTCGATGATTTTACTAATGGTCCTCGGCGTCCTTCTCGATGTAATCGCTGAAGTGCAGGTGGCGGTGACAAAGCGCAGGATAGATTTAACTAAACTTTCACTGTTTTTTACTTTACTGCCACTTCACTGTCCGAATGTCCAACCTATTCGGGCGCCAGTTAACGTTCCTGGATTTCGGGGGTGAAATCAATCACAACCAGGTTCTTTGAGTTCTGCGTCTTTACGACGTTTATTATTCGACTGATGTACTGAGAGTGCCGTCGCTTACAATTTATGTCCTATTTATAAGTTACATTCTATCGGGAACGGAGTAACGAGGGAAAAGGAAGGGTTCATCTTCAGGTACACTGCTATGTGTCTTGGGTGCCGGATGCATCTCAGGTATTCTTGTAGGCAGGATATTCCAATACCCGAGTGTCTGGAGCCGTGTCGCCTGGACAGTGCAGGATGGCGACGGTGACAGGTAACCATCCCGTGCTGGAATAACCCGAGCGTCCGGAGCCATGTCGCCTAGCCGGTGTAGGATGGCGACGGTGACGGGTAGCCGTCCTGTAGCCCGTGCTGGAATAACCCGTGCGTCTGGAGCCGTGTTGTGTAGTCGGTGAAGGATGGCGACGGTGGTAGGTAGCCGTCCTATAACTCACGGATGCAGTTGCTATTGTCACAACTATCCGTTGAACGGAGAACCCTCGGTTTTTGAATGGATATCAACTCATCGCGAGGTTAAAGCACGCAAAAGGTTATTTGGATGGATAAAGAAAAAGGTAGCGAAAACAGGGTGAAAATGTTTTGACAGCTCAAGTGTAAACAAATTTTTCTGCCGTGGTTCCTTTTATCACCGACTCTACCAAATAATTTTGTTAATTTTTGTTTATTTAGAGTGAAAACTCAACGGACAGACAACGTCCCAATGAGTCATTAAATCTATCGCAAACGCGACAAAACATAATTAAGAAACTATATAACTTGTCCTTCTTATACAAAATTTGGGTCCATTGTCAGGCGCAGCTTGAAAGTATTAGCGTTATCAGAAAAATTGAAGGCGTAGTAAGCTCTTTCAATTCTATCGTGCCAATAGTTAAAGTGCGGGAACCAAATTACACTATTGAATTCTAGACTAGAGCGAACTAAGCTAACATATAATGTTTTGAGACACATAGGGTCATCAAACTATTTGGCGCACCTAATGACAAATCCTAGAATCTTGTTTGCTATATCAATTATACTGTCCATGACCACTATTCATGGAAGGTTAGCTAACTATCTAGAATAACGCCTAAATCACGAATCGAGTCGCATCTACTTAGTACTTGGTTTTTTAATTGGTGACTGTATAAAAGAGGCTTTTTTATCCAATAAAAAGGCACAATGCAACACTTCTCGACACATACAGTGAGCCCAAAAAGTATTCGTCTGGACGAAAATTTCTTGAAAACCTCATATTTTGGAGCGATGTCAAAACATGCGTTTAAACGGCTATGATCGGTAGAGGATTGGTCAATTCGTATATATCAATCAAATTTGCTAGTACAATTTAATAACACTGGTGGCCATGGCGCAATATTACAAAAAAAAAAGAATTATGATGAACGCAAAAAGTATTCGTCTACTTCGGATTGTTGTCCTATTTTCGAGGCAACCAGCTTACTGTGTAAGGATTTAATATTGGAAACGTGGCATGGAATTGACCAAATTTATCAAGACGGTAGGCGGTATTCGGTCCCATTCTGTTTGTAAGGCGCCTTTAAACTCATCCTTGTTAGAGGTTGTCCGTTTTCGAAGGAAATCATTTAAAATCTTCCATAGATGTTCTATCGGGTTCATCTGGACTCTGTGGAAAGCGAATGGAGTTGTTTTGGGACATTATAACGAAGCCCCAACTTGGTATTTACGACTGTGTGTTTAGGCTCGTTATCTTGTTGGAATAGGAATCTTCCTTGAAATCCTAACTTCTCGGCGCTTTTTATACAACTGTTTTTCAAAATTTGAACGTAGGTTTTGTGATCCATTACCCCATCAATGAAGTGCAACTGCACCGCTCCTGCTGCACTCATGCACCATTTAGGAACTTTCACCATATTTCACCGTTGGAACAAGATTATTTGTTTGCATCTCAGTCTTGCATTTTTTATGTGGTTAAAGCTCGTGGCCGACCTTTTCGTTGGTTATTATCGAATGTTTTTGAGTTGGAGAATCGATATTTTACCGATTGAGCTTTAAAACAAGAATTGGCCACAAGTTTTGCTAGCTCGTTGGTAGACTTGCATGCATTATGCAATCGAACGATTAATTTTTCTCTTCAAAGGTTATCTCTGACGTTTTTTGACCTATGATGTGAACTAACTGGACATTCCGAATTAACACATTAAGCGCTACCTCCATTTGCACTGCATTCCGTTAAGTCGATAATTCGTCATTGGCCATCGACGGTGAGTAGTGAGCAGTGCTCGCATGTTCAAACATTCCTTGGCGATAGAAAACAATGTAAAAAGAGTGGTAAAGCCAAAGCCTTTTGCCAAATTTTTGTTCATTTCTCGATACCTCCTAAACAAAAGGTTTCAATAACGCGAACTGACCATATTATTTTAAGAAACGGGATGTACTGTCGGCCATAATAACCTGGTTTCCCTTCAAAAAAGACTGTCAGTTCCACAGGACTAAGAGAGCGCTTAACACGTTAATTCCAGACCGTGGTAAGCTAGATTTCACTCAAATTGAAAAATCATGTCACTTGCGTGATGCGCCATCAATTAGATTCAGAGAAGCCCACAGGAAGGCGGTCAACTTCCAACTAGACGAATACTTTTTGCGCTAGCAAAATATCAACTTTTTAGTTTGTAATTTATTTTACTGTTAAGTTTTTCTATTTTTTTATTTTTATCAAACAATGATAGTGCCTCGGCCATTACCACACTCGATCTGACCTTTAGATTTTTTTTGTGTACCTACTAGGCTTTTAAATCGGGTCTTTCCAACAAATACGATCCAATACAACGTCTAGACGAATACTTCTTGGGCTCACTGTAGATTTAGTAGATTCCAGTCGCACCAGAGACATAGATTACTGAGGGAATCCTGTAGCTGTAAGCAATCTCTCAGATCTGAGACTTCACAATATAGTTTCAGGTCATCTTCATAAAGTAGTACGGACACATTTTGAAGGACCTTACATACATCATTGACGAATAGAACGAATAACAGAGGACCTTAGTTACTACCTTGATAGATTGTCAGGCGCATCTTAAGCGACGGCTAGACACAGCGGCAATCGCACGACGGGAAACTCCATATGAAAATCGTATGACATATCAATCATTTCGATACGTCAACTCAACCCTGAGATATAAACCCAAAGGCCAGCTGTCAAATTTAGCCCGCACACCCTGCATGGCTGCGGATCGCAAATCGTTGCGTGCGGCATGGCTGTTATAAAGGGTTTCGCATCTGCATTTTGTCTCTCTGTCTGGTCTTTACTAAAAGACCACGGTTTTCACAGCATATGTAGGTCTCACTCTTCACGAGGGTTTTTTTTCAAATGCCCTTATATGGATGTATGGATATGGATGATTTTTCAAATCCCCTTATATGGATGTGTGTGTGTATGATATTTTGTCTCTCTGTCTAGTCTTTTTTGTAGTCTTGCGTCTAGTTTTCTTTTAGACCATGATTTTTCCAGAATACGTAGGTGAATTACCTCACCCTCCATAGGTTTCGTTTTACCGGCCCTCTCCCGCATCCCGACGCACTATTACATGCTTGCGTTTTGTTTCTTTCCCTATATATCAATTTCGGATAACCTAAAACAAAACTAGTCTTTACTAAAAGAGCATGATTTTTCCAGAATACGTAGGTGAATTACCTCACCCTGTATAGGATTCGTTTTACCGGCCCTCTCCCGCATCCCGACACACTATTACATGCTTGCGTTTTGTTTCTTTCTCTATACATCAATTTCGGATAAACCAAAACAATTCCACCACGCGAAACGAACTTGCGATTCTGGTTCACGAACGAACTTGCGTCGATTGATAATCATGTTTATTGATAATAATGGTTCCATTATTATATTATTACATTTATTAGGCGAGAATGCCTGTAAGGCAATCGAGATGCAGGGCATAGTCAATGCCACGAGTCTAAAAACGAAAATGATATGGTATTTTCACAAGTCAGCATTATTTATGGTTATTTATTAAGTACTTACCGGAATCTGTATGAAAAAAATCCCACAATGTGTGAATCCGTCTCGATTGCAAGAAGGGCATGATGGCTGATTGAGAGGACCATTGCATAAATCGCATAAGGCCGAGATTAACACAATCCTGCGTGGTGGAGCTGGGGGTTGGAACCGCTGGGGGGAGTGATGCGTGATGGCCTGTTTGCTGTGGAAGGAATAAGAAAGCAAAAGTATGAAATCACAAGAGGGTTTTCTATCAAATCCACCAAGTACTACACACCTCGACTACGAGGCATCTTTTACACAGTTTAGCTCACGTCTTGTTCCATTGAAGTTTGTGTTTGAAATGAACGAGAACAGGAAGATAGTGTTGCGAGGTCCGTGAAGCACCTATCTAGAACGTTCCGTTCCTAGGAGAGAGGTGATGCACCCAGGCCCACTCAAAAGCGGACGGCGGATTATTAGTGATCGTGGCACCTGTTTTACCTCTCGGGAATTTAAGAAGTTTTTAGAGTCTTATGACGTTATTCACGTCCTTATTGCAACTGCCTCGCCCCAGGCTAATGTACAGGTTGAGAGAGTGAATCGTGTTCTCCGACCCATCTTAAGCAAACGCTAGTACGGGGTTCCCTCCATCTGTTCTCCTCTTCGGCACCGAGCAAGAAGATATCCCTTATACGGACGAATTAACCGAATATTTGAATTCTCACCATCGGGCTAACGAACGGGACTTGGCGCGTATACGGGACGAGGCCTCGGACTCGGATTGTGACTCGGAGGTCACAACTTGTAAACGAGGAGTATTTTCGGAAGCATCATAAGTCTGCCCCCACGTATCAGGTTGGTGATTACGTAGCCATACGGAATGTAGATAGCTCTCTTCCCAATAAGAAATATTTAAGGGACCTTATGGTGGTGTGTAGCCAGATTTAAGGGACCTTATGTTGTTCATAAAGTTTTGTCAAACGACCAGTTTGCCGTTAGGGATATTGAGAGCAGTACGATTACGCAGATACCCTACGATGGGGTTCTTGAGGCCAATAAGCTTAAGAAGTGGGCAGAATCGAATGTATCTGACCATAATGAGGATTCCAGCGATGAGGATTCATGCGATTGAATTGTATTTCAAATTGAGGGCAATTTGAGGGTCAGGATAGCCGAGCTGTAAACTCCCATAATTAATCACCGTGAATTTATATATACCTCTAATGTAACTACCTTATGTAAATCATACCTTAGTCTTAAGCACCTCGGATTATGACATGTGTCAAATAAAACCACGAGCGGATTCCCTTCTGCAACCGACCTCCGACTAAAACGATCGTCAAACTTAAGCCTTTGGCCAATGTTAATTTTTGTAACCGTGACTCTTTGTCATAACCTCTTTATTTTTCTGAATTGTTATAAACTTGTCTCGATTACACAATACTTAATGTGGAATGTAGGCAATCCTGAACTTTTTGATCAACAAAACGATTGATTTATAGTACAGTTTCCTTTTACTATATATGCCTTGCTTACAAAAGGTTATTTACATCAAATGGCCAAGGTGATTACAGCTGAATTATCTACTATTTTCCGATGATAAAAGGATGACTACAAGTTAATTGAATAAAAATAGAGCAAACACACTTCTTCAGTTTGTAGTTTACATGAACAATTTTTTCAACACTAAAGGTGCAATAAAAGCAATCCTTATCTGTTTTATTAACAATTTGTTTTTATTGAATTTAAGTTACCTTGCTACATTTTACAAACCTTGGTCATACTACTACCTACCTTGGTCATGCCAGTTCCTTGAAAAAAAAATGAACTCGATGACACTGGCTTCACTTAAGCAAGCCGGAGACGTCGCGAACTTGTACGCGCGAACAATTTGACAATCATGCATTGCCTATGTTAAGGAAAGGAAAGGAAGATATCCGCTTATATCTTTATGTAACTTGGAAGATTACAATTTTATGTAACACAAATTAAGCTTGCTACCGTTTGGAAAATCACGAGCAGGGGCGTCAGCCACCTGCATCAACCCATTGGTAGACAAATGCTATTAATGGGCGCCACGAAAAATTGCCACTACTTTTATAGGCATGTCGGGTATTCCTTCAACCTTCATTAGTATTGGTCCGAATGAAGTTAGAGAACTTCCATGTTCGGCTTCACAAATCTAAAAGGAAATTGAAATCAATATGCTTCCATTAAATATTCGCATCTAAAATAGTCTTGTAACGATTTTCTGATGTCTTGATACCACATATGCCCTCCTGGTATGAGTTTTATCTGTTTTCCAATATTTTTGGGGGTACCCAGTATCGTCAGCGCATCCTAGAGCAACTGAAAGGTAGTTGTGTCCCATAGGAGCTCAAGGAGTAAATTGGTGACCCTGAGTCTGGGTGGTATTCATAGCCCACGTTTTCAAACGTGTTCCGAATGGAAGCGACTCCTCTACTTCGGGTACAGTGATATGCTCAGCTAGTTCGTATACGTCGTCTATGCCATTATTATTAAGTTTAGTTTGAACGGCTAGGCCGTATTAATGCTTCTTCAGCATTCTGCTTGTCTTGCTCGGTTGCTCAGTGCCCGATACTTTGCCTGTCAACCGCCCTACCGAACAAGACGTATAACATTTACTACATATACTAATTACACGAGACTACGAGCAAGGATTAACATATACTAGTAGGAATGGATAGGACGTGGGAGGCTAAGGGATATATGGGGAGGTAGTGGAGAAGGTCAGAGAGTGATTCCGAACTCCCTGGCGAAAGCGAATATGATCCATGCATACTTGTAATCTCTCTGTCCCAAGATGTCACGGATGGGGGTCACAGGGACTCTTCCTGCCGCTCGGACTGCGGCAAATAGTTCTGGTCTGGCGGCTTCAAACTCCACGCACGACCAGAGGAGATGGTCTATGTCGTAGAATCCGTTGCCACAGCTGCATGCTTTAGTACCAGTTATTCCTATGCGCTGTAGGTGCGCATTCAACGCATAATTGTTTGACGTTAGTCTCGACATCATACGAATGAACGAGCGATCCACAGAAAATCCTTTGAACCAGGGTCGCTGGGAAACCCGCGGTGATATCGAATATAAGAACCTACCGAGCTCATCCTCATCCCACAAGCCCTGCCATCGTGAGGGACAGAGCTGTAGTGGAACACGGAGGAACTCGTGAGGGGGAATTGGTCTCTCGAAAAACAAGTCGGATACGGCCCCCCGGTTGGCCAACTCATCCGCTTTCTCGTTGCCGGTGATGGCGCAATGAGATGGTATCCAAATCAGAGATACTCTGAATGATTTATCAAACAATGAGCCCAGCAATTCCAATATTTGTTTAATGAAATAATCGGGGCTCTTAGCAGCCTTCGCTGACCTGAGGGCCTCCACTGCGCTGAGGCTGTCCGTAAAAACATGGTAGTGATCAGCAGGGCTCGCGATGATAATCAACAGAGCGTAAAATATTACGGCCAACTTTGATATGCACACTGTACAAGGTTGCCTCTGATGAGTGAGGAGCCATCGGTGTAGAACTGGTTGTCTAGGTGGCCATACTTTTCCATAAAAATGCTGGGAATCTACGCCCAGCGAAGGTTTTCTGGAATAGCCTTCATTTCCTCCTTCATTGAGGAATCAGTTATAAAAGAGGAACTGAAGGACTCCGGGAGACTGACACGATATTGGCACAATTGACTAGGGTGAAAAGTTTTTGTTATCCTACATTTTGAGCGCATCTCTAGCAGCTTACTAAAGTTGTCAATCACTAATGGATTCGATAGTGAGGCACGGATGAGAGCGAAGCGAAAGCGGCATCACTCCTGACATCACTTCTAGGGACATGGTATGAGTGGATTTCATAGCCGCTAGTGCGAGTCTAAGACATCTATACTGGATCCTTTCTTGTCTGATCAAATGGTCGTCTATGCCATCGTCTTCAGAAAAAATGTTCCCTTCTTCCATAAATACCTCAATTGCGATATGCCCGATCACTGTTAAAGACGTCCCAGCACTTTCGTCATCGTAGAACCGAATTTCCTCATTTTCACGGAGACGCTTTTTTCAGCTGTTTTGAAAGTCTTCCCGTTGGCAGCAATATTGCGGTAAAATCGCATAGGTGTTCGCATTTTCTTCACAAAGTTAGACATTGTTTTTCTTTCTGTTTTAATAACTCTGAACTGTACTCGGCGGTGTTCGTGTTGATTATGAAAAGTACGATGACTTAGAGCCAAAACAATCAAAAGAGGTTATGTGCAACAAGACAAAATTTGATTTTTACATCTACTTTCATGTATTAGCTCGTCCGGCCAAGCTATAACGGAACATAAACAAAACAACGTGGCTGTTTCAGCCGATTTAAACAGGAACCAATTGTTTTATGTTCTGACCATCAAATAACGGTAACCCTTTTATTACGTCCGGTATTTAGAACAGATTTGGTTGGCTTGTCATTTGGACCTTTGCCGCCTGATTCTGTTGGAGAAGCTCTAAGAGCATGTGATTCTCTTCGCGGAAAGCATTAAAGCGCTTCTCCAAAAGAATTTTGCTCTGATCCTGGTTCATTTCACAAACGCGTTAAATCGTTTTCACTTTACAGAAAACCAGAAGCACTATGCACTACATTTGCACTGAAACTCGCAAATTGCTTTGTTGGAACCAACGACAATCCACGTGTTTGGAGATGGTTGACACCGGATGCACTATGGAGCGAAAAGAGCAAATTGCCGGGATAAAATTCGGAATCAAATGTTTTGCAATTTTTTCATTGTAATATCGTGTAATATTATTGTATTACACGAAATTATGATGTTTCGGGACAATCCCGCCAGATGGCGCTGCAAAAACCTCATATTTTTGGAATTTTCTATGGGTGCATTATTTTTTAATTTTTTTTTTATATTAACTTAAAGATTTTTTAAAGTTTGATATAAAACAAACTAAATTTACTACAAACTTTCATTCAAAATATTGTCATCTGGAATATAATTGATATTCAAAGCATCTAACGCGGACACAACGTCTCCTAACGAAGAGCTACTATCTGAATATTCTGAACTTGTAGCATCATCTTCTTGGGTTTGAATTGGCAAGGGACTGTTACTATTTGAGGAGCTGTAATCTACGAAGAATGTTTTTACTGCGTCTGGGTAATTAATTTGTTTTTTATTTTTCAACGATTTAGCCAGAGATATTGTTGAAATGTATGGATCGGATGATTGTAATGCTCTCATAAAAATGTCTTTAATATTGAATTCTCGTGACATTTTACGGGCGTGTTCTCTTCTATCCCTTCTGTATATTTTATTTCTACCTTCTGCTGCTTCCTCTCCTAAGGATCCCAATGGAGCTGGGGCATTTACAATGATTTCACCTACATGCACAAGAACTTTATGGACAGTGGAAGGCATTTTGTACCAATTATAATGATGTATGTAAAACTTGTATGTATCTTTGCAATATAGACTAATAGTTTTTGGATTTAAAGGCTGTGAACAGTTGATGGCTATTAAAATATTTCGAAACCTTTCTATGAGTTCTGTTTCTATTTGCAAAATATCGCTCAATTTGTCTATGTTTGAAAAAGCCCGACGACAAACATTTCCCGTCGTACTATTTCCACCCATTTGCCTTGGTTCATCTACTATTACACCAAATTCCTTGTACATCTTTTCCAATACAATTTTTTTTCGATCATTGTACATGCTTTTAAAATTTTTAGTAACCTTCCATTTTTTAAATTCAATTCTGTACGAAATGTGAAGCAAGCATTCGAAAAATCTGATCCAACAGTGCAGTGGAGATATTCCATAAGATAAATTCTCAGGAGTTGGAATAAATCCATTTTCTAAGTGCTCTACACTGTTCATTTCTGTTGGTTTTGCACCACATATACAACATGTTTGCATAGATAGAGTGTCGGTTAAATATGCCAAAATTTTTCTATCAATTAAACTCATGTAAAATGAATAGTTTACCGTCACACTACTTGTTTCATTTAGCTGAATTGTATAAGGAACTAACCTGGTTATTTGGCTTTTGATTTCGTCTACTGTTTGTATAACTTTTTCTTTTGACTCTTTCGCAAACTCGATCACAATTGGCCTGCAAAACCTAACACTTTGAGGCATCAAGTTTATCCAGATGATATCTGAATCGTCACTGATGAACGAAAGACGGATAGGCGTTAATGCCGATACTAATAAATCACTGTCTGATGCAGTATTTTCTCCGGAACCATGAAGCGGTTGATTGTAAATGCTGTGTCCACTAGATCCGTCAATGCCCCACGAGCACAATAATACGACGCTTAGTGAATCACACAAAGAAGATGAAAGGTGTCGCAAGATTTCTGCCTTTTGTATTTCAATTATTCTACACGCAGTGTGATTAACCAACTCCTCTTGTAGATTAACTTCAGCTTTTGTTTCACTAATAGAAATAAAATCTTCACTTGGTGCGCAGGTTTTTTTAAGTTTGTTGATTTGGTAATATGACGGAAAAACTTTTTTTGATACTTTATGCAATTCATTATACTGGGATTTTGAGAAACTATTGTCTATAAAACATGCCAACGCTTCTTCGGCAGATACTAAAACATCACTTTTGGTTGTCATTGGCATAACACTTGAAGGATTTTTCAAAAACATGTCTATCATACTCATCAGCCTTAACTGCTTTTCTTTAAAAGCTAACAACCTCACTGAATATAATTCCTTTTCGAGATTGCCGTTGATATCTGTCTCTTTGGCCACACTTCGACGTTTATTCCTCACGCAGAGATCATTAAACACGACTTTTGTTTTCCGTATAGGCACTAATGTCAAATGGTTTGTTCAACCAGATTTTCGAATCCTTTTGAAAATTCTTCGAGTTTCTAGCACATTTCTTCAATCTAGCCTTGAAACTTTTTTCCAGTATCATCAACTTATTAGTCACTTTCAATTTATCACACGGTTTGATGCTTACTTTACTTTCAATGAACTGTAAAGCATATCCAATGTTTTCCTTGCAAGAAGCATTGTTTTTCAAAACGTTTATGATATCATTGATTATAAAGGAACCCATCGTGAAATTATTAAATCAATCTCAGATAGATTATTTACTTGAAAACTAAAAAAAACGTTGTTCGTTCTCCAAGGAGCTTTCTGACAATTGCTGTTTATGCTGTTCAAGGTAAAGCTTGAATGATGTTTTTATAAACGAACGTATGTTATATATGTATCTTTTCAAATGCATACCGCTATGGTATGCCGTTCGAAGGTCAAAATTTTAACATCTACCTTAGCTGTTACTGTATGGTTAGGGTATATTGTTTTCAAAAGCAAATATTATCAAATATTTGTGTTCACTTCTATGAGTTATCCACCCACAATTAGCGGCGTTTTACCATTAGGGTAGAAAAAGAGTGACAGATATACCTGTCACCCAAAATTCACGGCTTTTACAGGTAAGGGTACAAACAGAACAAAGTGTTAGTGTAGGGTACATTTATTATTATTTATTATTTTAGTGTAGGGTACCTTATTCCGAGGAATTTTGTGTATAAAAAAAATGGATTTGTGAGCTAAAACAAGTAAAAGCGACCTGATACATTAAAAGCAAACCAAACCAAATTTCATTCTTTGCCAGTGACTTGGCTTGTCTTACCCCTTTTATGTGATGTTCAATCACTACCCTGCTTCACATTTTTCATTGAATGAGAATTTCAAATTTGAATGCATTGAATGAGAATTCATATTTCTTACCACACATGATGCTGCATATGGCATGATGGAGGCGCCTAGTAGTTGATAAACTATAAGCTTCACATCTAAAGTACAGAATAACGTAAAGATGCGCGCGTATGCGCAAAAAAAACTATCATTTATTGTTACAAAACATTCTAGACTATAAGTGGGTATGCATCATATTACAATCTTTCGCAATCCTTAGCGATGGCATAAGGTTAAAACAGAAAATTGAAAAATTTTCCGGGAGTTTTGCGAAACAATGCTTAATATTTTTTGACATTCAATTTCAATTTGGTCAAACTGTCAACAATTATAAAGCATGATAATATACCTTTCCAAAACTGTGCTTGGAATCCGATTCCGACCATTATTATAGGAGTTACAGAGCTTCAAAGTTGATGGATTTTTTTCAATTTTTCACGCAATATTTTCACAAATCTTGACTTTGAGGGGCTGTTTCTCAGAACCTGGAAGAGCAGAGGCTCTAGTTTTTGGGTCATTTCTTAGTTTCATCTTGTAGTTTAAGAAAACATGTCTCTTTTTTCTGAAATCCAAAAATGAATTTTTGATTTTTATCCCGGCTTCGCTCCATCGTGGGATGGCTCAACACTATCACAAATAGCAATTTCTAGTGCATCTGTAGTGTAGTGTGTGTGTGTGTTCGATGTAAGTAACAGATATGTGTAATAATCATAATAAAGGATCAGTCGCTGATCAGCACCCTTAGAAGAAATAAGTCTTCATAATGATAAGAAGATACTTTAATAGTAGAGGATACTTATTTTTTCTATGCTCGTTAGGTGTGGTTGGTCACAATACAAAATACGGGTGCATGAAGTGCACGATTGTTGGAGTCCGTCATCCAACGTCGCGCACTGTAACATTTTGCAGTGTTTTTCGCGATACATCCCTATTATCATTGGTTGTACATTTGAAGCTTCTTCTATATTGAAAAGTATTGGCCATAACTCGTCCTTCGAGCTCTTGTAGATTGGAAGCCCATCGACGTTTACTTTTACGTATATTATGCCAATATTGACCGTCACACATTGGCAGAATCTTTACAATACGGTCATTTTCAAGCAACGTGCGAGGGTCTTTGGGTAACACGTTGGGAATTTGTATGTTCAGCAAGCCCATTAGATCCTTCAATGCATTTTGTTTGATACTGTATTTTACTTTGAAGATTATTGTGAAGCAGCGCATCGTCGTAAGCACTGATTTTTGAAGGTGATATTTGATAAACCGCAGAAGAATTCTCTTGAGCGGCGGGACATTGTGATCCTTATCTTCTCTAGCCCGAAAGCCAGCGTCCGTACGCAATTCGGCATGCACGGAGTCAAAGATAACTTTATTTTCCGGTTTGATGTGTACTCCTAGGATGGTACACTTTGTGCAACCATGCTTGGCGGAAAATCCCATCACTGATTTTATGTATGACCGTGCTGGAGAATCGGCGATAAATGCACTTATGGACAAATGTACTTCTTTATCGCCGAATTTCAAGCCTCTTTCCATAAGAATGTTCATTTCCTGAACAAACGGCCGCAAAAACTGTTCGACACTCTCCGGTTTTGTTTGCCCGCAGAAAATAGCTACGGGCATAACCGGAGCGTCTGGCAATTCTTCCACTTTTATAAGAACTGGCCAAAATTGAGTAGCCGAGCTCTTAAAAAGTGGAAGCCCGTCGACTGACACTTGGATGGTAAAATGTGATACTTGCGGGATGATATCTCTAAAATAGTTTCTTAGAACCGTCTCCACCCCTTGATACCACAAGTTTCCACCAACAATCGGTGCTAACTGCTTTCCGGCGTTGGTGGGAGTTTGGAGGAATGTTCGTGAGTCGCGTGGAAATTTCAATTTAAGAAACTTCCAGCACATCACCAGGAGCAGGCTAGCTAATTCACGGGACAACCAAGAAATAACTAAAAAATGTCTTAACGCTTCCTCGAAACTAGCAAAGTTATTGAGGAAGTGATATTTTTTGTCCCAGTAAACATCGCTTGCATCTTCATGATTGCTATCTACTCTAGGTTGGTTGTTATTTTCCCTATCACTATTCCCTTCGCCAGCTCCTACATTATCTTCCTGAACTATTCTATTACCACCACCGTTTAAACTACCACCATTACCACCATTACAGTACTTACACTTTGTACAATATTTACAACGTCCGTTACCATCTCTGGTGCGGGTTCGAATCATCCTCATCATCTTAAATAAAAATAAATAAAGGAAATTATAAATCGATTTTGTTGAATGATAGTAAAAAAGTTCAATTTTGGCCATAGGTATGGAAAAAAATAGAACGATTTCTACAGCATGCACAGTTCACCTGAGGAAACCTGCTCGATAGAAACCTTCGAAACGGTTTTAAACGGGAAATGAAAAGGATAAAAAAGAACGATGCCAGTTCCGGGCTCCAAGCGTTCGATTGATCAAACATATCAAAGAAACACTACATTAATAATGTATCGTTCAAAGTTGTTTAAAAAAATTTTGATAATTGATAAAGCAAACAAGATGCTAGGATTTGTCATTAGCAACGCCAAAGAGTTTGATGACCTAATGAGTCTCGAAACATTATATGTTAGCTTAGTTCGCTCTACTCTTGAATTCAATAGTGTAATTTGGTTCTCGCACTTTGACTATTCGCACGATGGAATTGAAATCATCCAGAAAAGGATCACGAGGATGGCAATACGATGGCTCCCTTGTCGAAATACAGATTCATACCCTTCGTATATCTCGCGTTGCCTGCTTCTTGGACTGCAAATACTCAAAAAACGTCGACTGATAGCACAGGCAATGTTTGTGGGTAATCTGATTCTGGGTGAGATTGATGCCTCAAACCTACTAGAAGTATTTAACTTTAACGCACCTTGTAGACGGCTTCGTAATACAGATTTTCTAAGATTTACCTCCAACAGTACGCGTTATGGTCAGTTTGCTCAAATGACCGTTATGAGTAATACTTTTAATAGAGGTTACTTCGCTTTCAATTTCTGTGATAACGTTAATACTTTTGAGTTTCACCTAACAATGAACCCGAATTTTTATAAGTTTGTTCACGTGCGTCTACACTAGTTTTAGTTTTAGTTGTAGTTTTAGATAATCATTGGGACTTTGTTCGGTCCGTTGAGTGTTACATTATAATAAACAAAAACCGGGGTTTCGATAATCCTCTCACATTTCGATGCAAGTTCAATCTTCTAACTGTACTGAAGCTCTAATTTACTGAATCTACCACAACTTTACTGGATTAATCTAGTAGATTGAAAATTTTAAATTTTAAAGATAAGTAAGTTAAATTTAAAATTTTAAAGCAAATGTTTACATCAACATGGGCCCCTGTAACCGCGCTTATTTACCTAGCTTCTTTTAAAATGTTTCACTAGTGTTTTCCTCTGCTAGGTCACTTTACTGGCACTATAAAAAATTAACTTACCAGTTAATCATTATCGGAACGTTGATACTTCCGAAGGGAGGCGAAGCTGCTCTGTAAAGTTTCCGGATTCCCATTCGACGTCTATTTCCTTGTTTAACTCCTTCAGTAATTCGTCGGCTCGCTTCTCCACAGCACGTTTGCGGCTTCTATCCACTATTACTTCCGTAAAATCTACAAAAAACAAGGCTCAGAAAAAACAGATTAGTATCCGATCGAAAACAAACTTGTTTTGAAAGCTCACGTGCTTCCCGCCAAAACAGTCAGTCAACACAGGCACTTACACATTTCCGATGAAGAGACTAGTGTATATACACGAGTAGACACACCGCGGCCGGTGCAAATAAATTCTAAGTCCGAAAGTCAAGGGCAGAGACGGTCGGAGACGGGTGAGACGTATACGTGACACAAAATGATGAGTTACTTGAGTACCCCTGCAGCAAAAGAGCTTTATTCAACCGGTTGATGTCCATGCTGACATTTGATTTTCGTCCGTAGAGTTAAGATTTGTTTAAAAAACTTTTTACAGCTGACAGCACTATCATTATTTGAATCAGTTTCATGGTTTATAAATGATTTTTTTTTGTTTTACGTCAGGGGAAACTTCTGAAGATACGGGCGCGACTCCGTATGGCGGATTTTTACCGACTAAACCACCTGACGGGCACTACCCTCAACCCCCCGTACTAGTGCCGTGAGGCGTTACTGGGGGAGGGGTATGGCTCCTTTATGGAGCTTTAACGCTGCGACCCGCTTGGGGCTATAAATGCTGGTTGTATGATGAATTCGCCAATTAATCGAATGTCGGCTTTCGGCAGCCAGAGCCCACTCGTTGTGGAAACGTGTTTGTTGATGTTGTCAATTTGCAGCGTAAAAAGTGCCTGTTGTCAATTGTAGAGTGAACCACGAATTGCTATCTTGTTTTTTTTGTTCCACAAACCAATAGACACGAAGCGTCTTTGATAGAGCTGAAGCTGAAGTGAACATTGTCCTGTACAATTTAACAATTTCTGATCCACAAGTGTATTTGGTACTTCCCGAGGTAAATTGTAGAACTGACAGTGCTGTAACAATTTGGTTTTTTGTCTAATTCGCTCATGCGGTGTTGACTGTCTTTGTTCTTCTCCACAGCCTTTGAATTCGTAGAAACAGCTTCCAGCTGACAATAAAATGGAGGCGCTAAAACCAAAACTCGCCAAGGCATATGTTTCAGCTACTATTTGTTTATAAAGCACCAATTTTGTAAGAAATGGATACCTAAAATATCTGTGTTTAATAATTCTATGTGTATCTTTATTTTATTTGTCATATTTGTCTACATTTCTTCAATGAGTAGAAGCCAAATAGAGTACAAAGATCGGAATCGACGCCATCTTTGACC